>NC_036854.1:47915344-48285109 GCF_002910315.2 Salvelinus sp. IW2-2015 | reverse complement strand
GACAGGAAACAACCACCCACATCCCCAACACAAAACAAGCCACTATATATGATTCTCAATCAGGGACAACGATTGACAGCTGCCTCTGATTGAGAACCATATTAGGCTGGACACAGAAACAGACAAACTAGACACACAACATAGAATTCCTACCCAGCTCACGTCCGACCAACACTAAACAAGCAAAACACATAAGAACTCGGTCAGGACGTTACAGGTTACTACATGATTCCATGTGTTATTTCATAGTTTTCACTTATTCTACAATGTGGAAAATAGTAAAGATAAAGAAAAACCCTTGAATGAGTAGGTGTGTCCAAACTATTGACTGGTACAGTAGGTATTTCAATACTTTCAGTACATATTTATGTAGCCTATTTTGTAACAGTTTACTTAGAATACATGTGTTTTGTATTTTCTGACACTTGCAAAGCACATTGCTGGGTATTATTCTAATGACCTTTGTTCCCAAATTTAATCAAAATACAAATAGTTTTGGGGCGGAGCTTGTTAGAATAATACCCAGCAGTGTACTTTGCAAATGAAAACTGAACGAGCTACGATTAAGACTATCCTTCCAACGGAACATTAAAAACTGTAAGGTCTTATGTTTCACTGAGACTTGGCTAAACGACGACACAGGTCATATAGAGCTAGCTGGCTTCTCCGTTTTTCGGCAGGACAGAGCAGCTACGTCTGGTAAGACGAGGGGCGGGGGTGTGTGCCTATTTGTCAATAACTGCTGGTGCGCGATGTCTAATAGTAAATACGTCTTGAGGTATTGCTCGCCTGAGGTAGAATACCTCATGATAAGATGTAGACCACACTCTCACTAAAAGAGTTCACATATATATTATTCGTAGCCGTCTATTTACACCACACACCGATGCTGGCACTACGACCACACTCAACGAGTTGTATAAGGTCATAAGCAAACTAGAAAATGCTCATTCAGAAGCGATGCTCCTATTGCCGGGGACTTTAATGCAGGCAAACTTAAATGTATTTTACCTCATTTCTACCAGCATGTCACATGTGTAACCAGAGGAAAAAAAACTCTAGACCATCTTGACAAAAAACTGAAAACTTTAGTGTGCATAACTATTCACCCCCCAAAGTCAATACTTTGAAGAGCCACCTTTTGCAACAATTACAGCTGCAAGTCTCTTGGGGCATGTCTCTATAAGCTTGGCACATCTAGCCACTGAGATTTTTGCCCATTCTTCAAGGCAAAACTGCTCCAACTCCTTCAAGTTGGAGGGGTTCCGCTGTGTACAGCAATCTTTAAGTCAAACCACGGATTCTCAATTGGATTGAGGTCTGGGCTTTGACTAGGCCATTCCAAGACATTTAAATGTTTCCCCTTTAAACCACTCAAGTATTGCTTTAGCAGTATGCTTAGGGTCATTGTCCTGCTGGAAGGTAAACCTCCGTCCCAGTCTCACATGTTTGGAAGACTGAAACAGGTTTCCCCTCAAGAATTTCCCTGTATTTAGTGCCATCCATCATTCCTTCAATTCTGACCAGTTTCCCAGTCCCTGCCAATGAAAAACATCCCCACAGTATGATGCTGCCACCACCATGCTGGGGATGTGTTCGAGAGGTGTTGGTTTTGCGCAGAAATTTAATTTCCCTTGATGGCCAAAAAGCTCAATTTTAGTCTCATCTGACCAGAGTACCTTCTTACATATGTTTGGGGAGTCTCCCCATGCCTTTTGGCGAACACCAAATGTGTTTGCTTATTTTRTTCTTTTAGCAGTGTTTTTTTTTCTGACCACTCTTRCGTAAAGCCCAGCTCTGTGGAGTGTACAGCTTAGTGGTCCTATGTACAGATCCTRCGCTGTAGAGCTTTGCTGCTCCTTCAGGGTTATTTTTGGTCTCTTTGTTGCTTCTCTGATTAATGCCCTCCTTGCCTGGTTCATMAGTTTTGGTGGGCGGCCCTCTCTTGGCAGGTTTGTTGTGGTGCCATATTCTTTACATCTTTTAATAATGGATTTAATGGTGCTCTGTGGGATGTTCAAAGTTTCGGATAATTTTTATTACCCAACCCTGATCTGTACTTCAGCACAACTTGACCTGTTTGGAGAGCTCCTTGGTCTTCATGGTGTCGCTTGCTTGGRGGTTCCCCTTGCTTAGTGGTGTTGCAGAGTCTGGGGCCTTMCAGAACAGGTGTTTATATACTGAGACAGATCATGTGACACTTAGATTGCACGCAGATGGACTTTATTTAACAAATTATGTGACTTCTGAAGGTAATTGGTTGCACCAGATTTTGTTTAGGGGCTTCATAGCAAACTGGGTGAATACTTATGCTTTTCCGTTTTTAATTTTACATTTTTTGAAACAAGTTATATGTTCCATGTTCCATGTCACTTCACCAATTTAAACTATTTTGTATATGTCCATTACATGAAATCCCCCCAAAATCAATTTCAATTACAGGTTGTCATGCAACAAAATGGGAAAAARTCCAAGGTGGATGGATACTCTTGCAAGGCACTGTATACATTCTTCTGTACTAATTAAAAACAAGTTGTCATGCAATAGYCTTTCATACAATTTCCAATGTCCTCGCCCATGTGGAAATTCTGTAAGAGTAATATATATMCCAATTATTTGGTTGTCCGACCGCATTCTGTCTCCATCAACACTTTTTGAACTTTTGGTGCTAGAGAGAATGACATAAGAAGGTAGTCAAGACGAATAGCTTGATTGAGCCTCCGCCATGTATATCTCACTAGGTCAGGATATTTAAGCCTCCATATGTGACTGACCGCCTCGTTTCGGTCTTATGTAGCAAAATTTTGAGTTGTGGTTTTACATTGGATAAAAGTAGAGTATCAGAGCTATAAAATGGTATATCATACACTGCAGTTGAGGATCAATGGGAAAGTAAGTTGCTAAACTTGTTACCCCACTTTTGAGAAAATGGTCCTTGAATGTTTTGGTACACCTACTGGAGAGCKCTTCTTTGTCTCCACCCATTCCGTTTGTTCACACCTTCTTAAGCCTTAGTCCCACCCATCTCTGTAAGGATTCACATGTGAGGCCATGTGGTTAACACACGCTATATAAAATAAAATCTAKGTTTATTTGTTACATGCACAGGATACAGAAGGCGTAAACGGTACAGTGATAGTACTTGCATAGTAGCAATATATAAAACAGAAKGTGTGCAGATAAAAATATTTTATAAATATTTTATCGTTATTAGATGATGCTTACCCGACACACTTGTGTAAATTGATGAGTCATGTGAAGGAAATGCTAAAATCACCCCTCACCCACATCTTGCTAAGTGGATGGGTCACTATTGTCTAGACGTGTTCATGAAATACAATCGATGGCCGTAAACACCCTCAGACTAATTTGATGGGTCATGTAATAATACAGCCGAAGTGGAGTCATTTGTTTTAGACATTTAGCTAGGTATCTATGAACTGGCATAACCCCAACTCATACTACTACCAATACAAACATTTTCATAGCTTTAGTGGGAATCTGCAGGTAGCTAAAGCTAACAAACTAGGTTCAATGTTAACTAGCTAACATTAGGCTATAACTASCAATGCAAATGGGTTTGTGATTCAAATAATATTACTACACAGATCATACACATAACGTTAGCTAGCAAGCCAGCAAGCTAACTTTTGCTATATTTTATAAATATGTTTTGCCCATCGAGTCCTTTTTCCTTCATCTAAAATTGTTGAATGAGTTTCCTGTTAACAATAGATTATATTCCTTCTCTTMTAGCCAGGTAAATKCTGATCTTCTTSTCTTATTATCTGCTAAGCCATTACAATTATAACTGGCTATACTTATTTCACCATTTACCATAATGAGAAAGAAGTTGAAAATCTATTTATCATAATYTATGTTTGCAAACTCACCATTAACATTCGTTTCAATCTTATTGACTGTCCCTTCTAGCTTGTTTGTTTCTTGCTCCATTGTCGCAGCTTTTTCGTWACTCATCTCGAGGCTCGCCTTCAACTCCTTTATATCTTTACTGACTAATTCAAGTATGCCCAGTTTGTCATTTATTCATTTTAACAGATCGGGTTTCCACCCTTATCATTCCCGGTGGTGAAAAGCATAAATCGACTGTCTTGTAACGATTTTCCCCTCCTCTTCATCCGAAGAGGAGGAGCAGGGATTTGACCAAAATGCAGCGTTGTGAGTTTATTAAAGTAAGACGGAAAAACACGAAAATAACACTTGACTAATACAAACAAAATAACCGATGTAGACTGACCTGAACATAAGAACTTACATGACACGAAGAACGCACGAAACAGGAACAGACTACATAAACCGAACGAACAAACGAAACAGTCCCGTGTGGTGCAAACAAACACAGACACAGGAGACAACCACCCACAACAAACAATGTGAAACCACCTACCTAATATGGCTCTCAATCAGAGAAACGTAAACCACCTGCCTCTAATTGAGAACCATATCAGGTCACCCATTAACCAACATAGAAACACATAACATAGACTGCCCACCCAAACTCACGCCCTGACCGACTAACACATACAAAATAAACAGAAAACAGGTCAGGAACGTGACAGACTGTGTCCGTCGAGGTGATTGATTCTTCTTGTTTACTCTCCGTCATGTTTGGGCGTTGCTTTTTTCATAAAATTTGTCGATACATTTCTCTAGCCTTATGATTTGTATTTTTGTGTTGTTATGCAAATTGAAGGTTATAACCCACACATATGTAAAGTGATAATATTTAGTCTAACAGATGTTGAATATAATGATTTTATCCTGAGGCGATCTGCACTGCTGTGTTCAGTCCCCTATCGCAGAGTTATATAGATTAAACAAAGCATTATTTAATGTTAATGTTTTTGWCATAACATATATTTATCTTATTGCATATACGGTATATACGTAGTCATAGCAASCTCTTTGGCAGCAAGCTTTTTTAGCTATAATATTTAGCTAGTTAGCTTGCTCGCTAGCATCGAGTGTAGGTGATATAAAAATGGCTTTAAAAACAGCTCTAGCTTAATTTAGAAGAAAGACTGACTGAAGAATGGAGAATTACTTTTGACGCACTGTAGCAAATATTTGTATAACTAGCTCTGCGTTCTATTTGTGRCCTTAGTTTACAGCAGTGAAAAACCAGAAACAGTAATCCCCTTCTTCTTTGCTATTATGGCGGTCTGCAAACAAATATTATAGATACATGCCGCCACCTACTATATTGGCTGTGTATTCTTTAGTATGAATTCATTAGACTTTGTGAAAAAATTTGCCTACCAACTAACCCTGCACCCATTAAAACCTCACCACTATTTTACTACTTTGGCCCTATTTGATCCTAGCCTGGGAGGAAGAGACACTGTTGTTCAAAATATCTTGTAACTCTTCTGCAGTAAAATCTCATATACCCAAMTACTTCTCTAAAGCTGCCACCACAACATCTATCCTCTTTGATTTACGTTCTATTCCTGTGGTACAATTCACAAACATGGCCCTGAATGTAATTATTATTTTTTTAAATTCTGAAGCATATGTTATTCCTATCACTCTCTATTGGCCTCAGCCTACTCACGGGGATCCTCTTAGGATTCCTCAGCCATCTTCCTCTACTACTATCTTCACTGCCTCAGCATACAATAACGTCTGCACTACTCTGATCCTGGAAACCTCAACCTGCCTTTCTCTCAATGGACGGACACCTTCTGATCTCCAGCCGCTACAGTTTTACACACAAAACTTTCCCACTAATACTACACATTCCTTTGACTCACGTCCTCCAATACACTTCTCACATCTAGGAAACTTCCTCCTACATCATCTGCTCACTTGACCATAAGCTGACCCTAAAACACTCGTAATGCGTTTCGGGACACAACAACTCTCAAGAGATAATGGAAACAGTCCTAATTGACTTTATTATCCTATTTAAGACACTGCATTCAAAACTTTAGTTAGTACAGACGGTGGGCTTCTCTGTTTCTTCACGCTCTCCACCAGGTCTGCGTCACACCAATTCACTGGGGGCATCATAGGACACCGTAATCTTCACCGTCATTGATCCCCTCCAACACATTAACATCACTTCAGTTACACCTACTTTCATGGCGCCCTGCCTCCAGAGAGGAAAGCAAATCACAGTTCTTTGTCCCCATCACGTGGTGAGGACGCACGCTCGCGCTCTGGACAGTCAGAGATGCAATAAAAAATCTGACACGATTACCGCTCGAGTCACTTTACAGACCCCAAAATACACCCAACTCTTCTTCCTGCAACCTGACAGAAGGCAAGGATCCATTCTCTACCAAAAAATCTCACTCCACTCGGTCAAAATCATCTTTGCATCATCAGACGGCTCAAGGCTCAAACTCGGACGGCTAATTTCTCCCCAACCTGCCACCACAGTTAATTCCTCCTCACTCTCGTCACGTTCAATTTATGCAACTCTTCCAAAAGTTCTATGTGATCCACCGCTCAATATTTACTCAAAACAATTTCCACTTTTCTCCTTTTTTTTGTCCTCCATCTTTCCCACACCTTATGGCCATGACAATAATCCACAGAAAATCCCCTGCAATTTGAACCCCCTCTTCATCTCCTTCTTCGTGTGAATTTCTGGCAGAATATACACTTTGGCYTATTGCTGCCTTTCTCAGTTTGTAATGTGCATTCCAAATTGTGACAAAACAAAAAATTAAGGGAAAAGGGAAGGGGAAAAATAAAAATGACACCACCCATAACCCTGCAACTGTAAATCSAAAACACCCCCCTTATCSCACTACTTTGCACTAACCGTTTCTTCTCCTGGTCACTGGTCTGGGAGGACGGGACTCCTTCCTTCAACACCTGTAACCATTCTGCCGTAAAATCTTTCACTACTGCTACTACATTTAGCGTCTGAGACTTTCTTTCCATCTGTAAAGTAAAGTTAATTACCATATCAATGAACGCCYAGAAACCAACCTTGCTAAAACACATACTGTTCGGGTCACTCAGTACTGGCCTACTATTGGTATCCTCTCATGATCCCTCACTCTTAGCCCACCATCCTCTACTTTCCTCACTGCCTCAGCATGACACTTTCCTCACTGCTCGAACCCTGTCATCTTCAACCTGTCTCACTTGCACGGGACATTTCTGACCCCACAATTGAAACACTACTTTTTCCTCCGACACAACACACTCCTTTGTCTCRTGTCCTCCTGCACACTTCTCACACCTCGGCATCTTCACCCTACACACAGCTGCTACATTACTTTGGCACCTGAAACATCATAGCAGATTCGGAAGTAACGCTCTCACAGGATAACTCATATATTCTAGCATGACTTTATCAGGCAAACACTCAATATCAAAACTAAAAAGGATAGAAATGAGTCGGCCAAAAGACGACCTCACTTTCTCCACAAACGCACTCCCACTGGGCCAGAGTCATCTCAGGCAGTTTCCTGCTCATTGGGGTGAGGTTRGGAAGCCTTCCCCACACCTGTCAACACAGGTTCTTTCTCTTCACTTTTGTTGGATTCGATCTCTGAACTCCCATTATTCGCCTCCATCTCAAGGTTCTCAAGCGATAAAGTAGATTTATAGTAGGTTTATACTTAAACTTCACTAGGGTAGGGGGCAGCATTCGGAATTTTGGATGAAAAGCGTGCCCAAATTAAACTGCCTGCTACTCAGGTCCAYAAGCTAGGATATGCATATAATTAGTAGATTTGGATAGGAAACACTCTAAAGGTTCCATAACTGTTAAAATAATGTCTGTGAGTATAACAGAACTGATATGGCAGGCYAAAACCCGGGGAAAATCCAACCAGGAAGTACTATTATTTTGTAAGGCTGTTTTTCCATTGAACGCCTATCCACCATAGAAATACTTAGGTTCACGAGTTCACGAGCTCTATGGCTTCTTCTACATGTGGCCAGTCTTTAGGCATTGTTTCAGGCTTTTACTCTGAAAAATGAGGGAGATACAGCACTTTCAATGAGAGGCCAGTGGAAATGTCCAGACATCAGCCATGCGCCTGATTGTTTCTCCTTACCTATTGACAAAGCTTTTGTCCGGTTGAAATATTATTGATTATTTATGACAAAAACAACCAGATGATTGATTTTAAACATATTTTGGCATGTTTCTACTAACTTTTATTGTACTTTTAAAAAACTTTTCGTCTGGACTTAGTGCACGCTCCTTGTGCACTCAGATTACTGGACAACACGCGCGAACAAAAAGGAGGTTTTTGGTCATAAAGAGGGACATTATCCAACAAAACATACATGTATTGTGTAACATGAAGTCCTATGAGTGCCATCTGATGAAGATCATCAAAGGTTAGTGATTAATTMAATCGCTATTTCTGACTTTTGTGAGCCCTCTCCTTGGCTGGAAAATGGCTGTATGGTTTTCTGTGACTAGGTGCTGACCTAACATAATCGCATGGTGTGCTTTCTCCGTAAAGCCTTTTTGAAATCGGACACTGTGGTTGGATTTACAAGAAGTTTATCTTTAAAACGGTGTATAATACTTGTATGTTTGAGGAATTTTAATGATGAGATTACTGTTGTTTTGAATTTGGCGCCCTGCAATTTCACTGGCTGTTGGTTAATCCTTGACGCCCCTCATGCGAGAGATAGGCCTTTGATGTAAGTTCGTAGGCTAGTTACAATGTTGCAAGTTTGGTAGCGACAGGATGGACCCAGTTGACTGATTTGATGCAATGTTGCACTTCACTAGCGATAGCTTAAGTTAAGATGGAAAGGAAGGCAGAGTAGATAGATTAATGTGATTGAAAGAACCTGAATTTTCTTCATGATATTTTCTACTGTTTTTATTTGTTGGCTTTATCTATTTTTACTTTGTTCACAATGGAAGTTATAGGCCTACTATCTCTGAGTTCCATGCACTKATTTCTTTAGCCGCCAATGGCTCATGGTATAGGCCTATCAATGTGTCCATATGGCAGTGGCTGGTGCTCTTGCATTTGTTAGTTAAACATTTTTGTAAATTCAGATTCGTATTATTAACCATGTGACAATAATTTGGAGAAATTAAAATGATATTGTTGAAATGAAACTGTTCCACGACACATAGATTCTTAGCTTCCTCAAATTTGAAAGTCACACGTGGTGCCGACGTGTCAGTTATAGGCCTACCCAAGTAGGAAYGGGCGCCATTTGAAAGGGCGCCATTTAGGCTAATTGATTGGATACACGCATGATGTAAAAAGAGTCGGTCTCATGACATTCGGTCGCACTATAGGCTACAGAAAAGACCACTGAGGCTATATACTCATTCTACCATATATGTTCGATTACTTTGATGGAGCGTTTGTGMAGCGATGGAGCGCTGCGTCTCTCCAACAGCACTATTGAGAGACATGCTGGGTATGGTCAAGATACATATTTTGTACTCCTGCATCAGTGTTCACTTTAATAGCCCATATGCCACCAGGTGAYAGAAGTTTTCATCATTGTTTTGGGGCAGAATTATGTGAGGTGTTGGTGCCTCTTGGTCATTGGCTCAGAAAATGCAATCCTCGTCAATCTGCCGCACTAGGCGGCCGCCTAATCCTACCAAGTGGGCGGGCTTGCCCTGACTGGGCCGGCCACAGACCACCAGCTCTCTAACCATTATAGAGGAAGTGGAGTCTGGACGTTCTCCAAAGCTAAGATTGACACTCTGACACTRTCCCGCTCTCCCTTGGCCGCTCTGGAAAAATATAGAAAGACATTTTGGATTACTCTGCAGTCTTCGCACCTCATTCACCTCTACTGACACTGTTTATATTGCAAAAACGGGAGGCCCCTCTGTTCTCCCGGGGTCTCTTTCCCTTCACTTGTTCGTTTCGTAAAGCAGGAGTGCAGGTTTAACCAGAGCGCTCTGCGACCCGTGCACCGTTCACGCCAGACAGGCCGAAAGTACCAGCGTTAGTTATTTTGGGAGGCCAGGAAAGAGGGGAGGGACACTATTAAAAACAAGCGATAACATGCAACGATTCGTAACAGCCTCTTAAGTGCTTTGGGTTCAGATTCGAGGGCCATGCAGCTCTTATTAGCACTTGGAGGATGTTTCAGCGTCCTCTTTTCCAGTCTTCTGTTGTGGTTACTATTCAGAAAACATTGGAAAAGGAGACATAAATAAACATCTCGGCTGTGACATTTAAGATGTGTATGGCTTGGGATAAAAACAATCCCTTTACCAGTGTCAATCTGAACATGGCCAAAATMAAATAGCACAAATACATTTAGTGTAGATTTTTACTTAAAGGCCTCATACATAGTGGAAGTTTTGCCTAACTTGTTCTGGACAGACAAGGTGACAGAACTCCAAGTGGAATACAATATCCTGCATTGTGTGTTTATTCATGACTTATTCAAGGAGCTGCAAAGCTCCACAGCGGAGATTGGAGTATCTGTCCATAGGACCACTTTAAGCCGTACACACCACAGAGCTGGGCCTTATGGAAGAGTAGCCAGAAAAAAGCCATTGCTTTAAGAAAAAAATAAGCAAACACGTTTGGTGTTTGCCAAAAGGCATGTGGGTGACTCCCCAAACATATGGAAGAAGGTACTCTTGTCAGATGAGACTAAAATGTAGCTTTTTGGCCATCAAGGAAAACGCAATGTCTGGCTCAAACCCAACACCTCTCATCACCCCGAGAACGGCATCCCCTCAGTGAAGCATGGTGGTGGCAGCATCATGCTGTGAGGATGTTTTTCATCGACAGGGACTGGGAAACTGGTCAGAATTGAAGGAATGATGGATGGCGCTAAATACAGGGGAATTCTTGAGGGAAACCTGTTTCAGTCTTCCAGAGATTTGAGACTGGGACGAAGGTTCACCTTCCAGCAGGACAATGACCCTAAGCATACTGCTAAAGCAACACTCGAGTGGTTWAAGGGGACACATTTAAATGTCTTGGAATGGCCTAGTCAAAGCCCAYACCTCAATCCAATTGAGAATCTGTGTTATGACTTAAAGATTGCTGTACACCAGCGGAACCCATCCAACTTGAAGGAGCTGTAGCAGTTTTGCCTTGAAGAATAGGCAAAAATCCCAGTGGCTAGATGTGCCAAGTTTATAGAGACATACCCCAAGAGACTTGCAGCTGTAATTGCTGCAAAAGATGGCTCTACAAAGTATTTACTTTGGGGGTGGGGGTGAATATTTATGCATGCTCAAGTTTTCATTTTTTTTGGTCTTAATTCTTGTTTGTTTCACAATAAAATATATGTTGCATCTTCAAAGTGGTAGGCATGTTGTGTAAATCAAATGATATAAACCCAATTTTTTTTAAATTTTAATTCCATGTTGTAAGGCAACAAAATAGGAAAAATTCCAGGGGGGTGAATACTTTCTCTATCCACTGTATACCTATCAAGGCATACTCATTTGTAATTGTTGGAAGATTTAATTTCAATGACAATAAAAAACATATAAACAATTTGTTCTGAATGTATAATTTGAAAGTGAGTTTGGATGCTTGAAAAAGTAGCATTTTATAGCCCACCCCCTTGCAGGTAAGCAAATGTGTGTTTCAGTATGGGCCAATATAGTTTGGCAAGTGGATGTTTGAAAGTAACAACACAAAATCTTTTGTAAACAAGGCATATTTAAAACTTTTCCCCCTTTTTAAAACTTGTCTCATAGCTGAAACTCCACCACGGGCTCGGGAAAGGCGAAGATCAGGTAATGCGTCCTCCGAAACATGACCTGCCAAACCACGCTTCTTAACACCCGCCCGCCAGCTGCACCAATGTGTTGGAGGTAACACCGTTCAACTGCTGACCGAAGTCAGCCTGCAGGCACCCGGCCCGCCACAAGGAGTTGCTAGAGCGCGATGATCCAAGTAAAGCCCCTCCGGCCAAACTAACCCCTAACCCGGACGACGCTGGGCCAATTGTCCGCCGCCCTATGGGACTCCCAGTCACGGACGGTTATGTCACAGCCTGGGATCAAACCTGGGTCTGTAGCAGCGCCTCAAGCACTGCAATGCAGTGCCTTAGAAAGTTGAACCACTAGGGATGCCCAAACAAGCCTTTTTTGTATTGACTACTGCAGCTGGGGTAGCAAAGATTTTCAGGGATTTATATGATGTGGGAGAGAGTGTACTGTAGGTTTGCAAGAGTTTCAATCCGGTGGGGAGGAGTGCTTGGGAGTTTTTCAGACATGCACACACACACACAACAGTGTGAGTCAATGCAGTACACGTTGTCAGGAAACACTGGTAAATTTAGTCGAATCCTCAACCCGATCACGCCGGGTATACAGAGCCTTTCACGCCATCTGAACACCAACCTGTTTGTTTACTCAACGCAGGTTGTGCCGAAGATGTGTGACACGCCGTTGATAAAGTAATCTGGACTTTTTAACCCAGAAACGCATCTTTTTATACATTGAATTTAATTATTTTACTTTCCAGTGATCATAGAGTAATATAATGTCTGTGCAAAAAGGCAGTGTAGGTTTCTCTCATTGAAAGAAGAAGTGGAAATAAAGTTTTGCATTAAAGGAAATAAAGTTTTGAAGTGGCTGGTCCAATTTGGAATGCTTTGGGAGTGAAGCGAATGCAGTTGGTTAAACACGTGCTACAACGGTCAAGTAAAAAAGGGAGTCTACCAAATAATAATAATTACGGAATGTGATTCTGCGTTTTCCACCCATTTCATAATTCATCCATGACAACAAATAGAAGTGTAATTCATAACGTATACAGTTTCTTTGTTTGAGCTTGAATCCATAGTGCTGAAACTGCCATGCCTGTTTTGCGATATTACAACAAGAAATTACTTCAAACAACGAACACTGTTTTCCCCCTCAGAAACCATGCAAGCACGATAGAACAGCAGAGTATGTACTACTATATATATTTTTTACCACGATGCTGGATGCTCCTTTCCTCCAAACAAAAATAATAACAAATGCAGGCATGGCTCTGTTTCGCCTATCACGGATCTCAGCTTTTAACTCCCCTCTACCACTTCATGAAATACACAAAAATGAGATAATTCATCTATTTTGGAACAGGGTTACCGTCTTACCATGGGGCAATTTAACAGTGTTTATCTGTATACATTCAATTGGCTATAAAGAACTTTCAAGTCTGGAGGTTCTGAGCCAAAAGGAGTGACCGAAACTGCTTGCCCAGAAATGACCTCATTGGGCAGAAAGGGGCACACCTCCCCATGCCCATGAGCAAAAGCATATATTGTTTGCCTTAGAGCCTTTTGCAGACCTTATGTAACGTAACAAAACGCAGTATGTGAGTTTCGTTTGTCATCACAAAAAGGGACTGCTCCTTGTAGTAAGCTATAGTAGACCATGAAACTCGTTTGGTTGAAATGGAACCAGAAACATTTATTTTGTTCCTCTCTCTTTTTCAAAAAGTTGTTTCATAAAATAATTACCTCTACATCTATCAATTTAAACTGCCCTAAAAAATAAGCACCAGTGTTGCTATAAATCCGTGAAAACAAAAGTGATGAAAGGATAAACTCTGTTCCTTGAGCTGATATATAGGCATCTATGTATCTCTCACTGTTCAGACTTTTATGCTACTGTGCCCTCATTATAATTGGATTCTAAGCTTAATATGATTGTCATGCTCATGCTGCGTTAATAAGCAAGAGGGAAGGAGGTAAATACAAGTTGTGAATACCAGTTGGAATCATTCACGTTTGAAGTTGTTGAGAAACATTGTTTGACTAATAGCCAACAAACTGTGTCAACAATGAACTAAACGTCAATCTATCATGCTTGTAAACATATTATAGTGTTCAAAAACCAAATTAATAAATCACGTTCTGCAAATAATGTTTTGTTATTACATTTAACTGCCAAAAAGGCTGTTATTGAGGTAATTCCCTTCAGAGGTCAGCAGAGGTCAGCTTGTGGTCAGAGCTCAGGGATGATAGTTTCCCACTAGTAATTACAAGTTGGAGATGTGTTCAAAATCAAATCAAATCAAACTTTATTTGTCAGATGCGCCGAATACAACAAGTGTAGACCTTACCGTGAAATGCTTACTTTAAGTGGATTTTACCCAGTCTTATGTGGTAAATACCACCTTCCCWCTTGGTTATGAAAGCAGCATTCATTTATTGTTGTGTAGTCACCCATCAACTTCAAAATTGCTTTTAACTTCACGATTGCTCTGTCTTGGTTAGCCTGACATTCGACTGTAGCCTATTTTACGTTGATAACCAAATATAATCTCAGCGACTGTTCAAACAATAGACAAAACAACATTGTAGCCGTATTAGAATCCCCCCAAATTCTATTTGGTTTAGAAGTAATAATTATGTGATTATAGGCTATTTTTAAATGGTAAAAACAGCTGTAGCCTTTAGCTAGACAACATGTTAAACTAAACTTCAATGCAGCATCTTTAAGATACCGCTGTTGTAAACTGAAGAATGATACTTTAAACAGAATCTGTATGGAATGAAAGGCAAAAAGTTTCAAGACTGTATTTTAGTACTTTACAAAGAAWAGGAATAATGGCAGTCAAGCCGTTTCAGTTTTAGCATGTGTGTCATCACGTATTGAGCCACGGATTGATGGATCAATCTCGGCTTTGAACCAACAGGCTGACCTTACTGACAGCCTCCACAGTTGACAGGGAGACATGGTTGGACTTTGTGAGAGATAGCAAGGCTTAGCTCTACTTTTTGGCCCAGAAAGGAAGGGTGACTGATATACAGGTGTGAACAAATTAAGAGAAGTGTGACGTCCCGAGTTCGCATTGCATCACTACGGCAGTGCAGTGCGTCACCGTTACATAAAACGTTACGCACTGCTAAATCTGATAAATGAAACAAACAGTAAGTGAACCTGTTCACAGGGGAACACTGATTCAAAGTGTGTGAATTGGATCCACAGGATAAAAGTGACAGCTAGGAACTGGCATCAAACACTTCTACAGATAGAACCTACGCAGTAACAGTTTTTTTCTATATGGTCTTTTTCCTTGGATTGTGAGAATTAGAGAGAAAGGGGATGAAAGGAAGCAAAGAAAAAAGGTTGAGAAGGAATTCGGATTGTTGGCGTCACGTTGACGGCTGAAGCCTTGTTCAATCGATGCTGAGGATCAAAGGCGCAGGTGTGAGGCTGTTACCATGGTACCATACCTATAATGGGGTGAGTCATCAGTGGTGAGAGGGGCCACCACCCCTTGGGCAAGAGAGATGGTGAGGGATTCCGCTCTTGCGTCACTCTCTCCTTTGCGAAGATGAGGGCTATCTGATTCACTGAAATAGGGATGACTGTGAACTCTGAGACTCTTCCTCACTCCCCCTCACCCTGCCCACTCCTTTCCCTCCCTGCCAGGGCATGTCATCACTCACAGAAGAATAAGACTGGATAAAGCGATGACAGACGAGGCATATCACTTCTGATTCCGGGGGGGTGGGGGGGTGGGTGGGTGGAGAATGACACCATCATTCATGGCTGAGACTTCTCTATATGTCAAATAAAAACTTWAATTTTCATTCCCCTTTACTTTTTCTCTTCCATCCTCCTTCCTGGATTAATTATGTGGCTTGGACTGAACCAAACGCAGTAAAATGAACTGCGATTGGCATGTATGGGAAATTGTCTTGAAAGGTTTGTGACACTGCACAGGTTGCTTGTCTATGTTTGTTTGAATCCCAGCCGTGTGTTGTAAACAGTGTGGTCAGCTTTCTGTCAAAAACGTTCACACTGCCGGTGAATAACTTCTGAGGAAAGCWCACTCGGCTCATATCAAACACTCTGATTAGCATTTCACATGTGCTGTTCAGGGTGCCAGATGTGGGATGAGTGAGTTTCCCCCAGAAGTTCTTCAACGGCAGTGAGAAAACCTTTGATGGAAAGCTGACCACACTGATTACTACACAGGATATCATTCCATTTAGTGTATCTTGATMGGGCYGCCGGTAGCCTAGTGGTCAGAGTTTTGGGCCAGTAACCGAAAGGTGGCTAGATTAAATCCCCGAGCTGACAAGGTAKAAATCTGTCGTTCTGCCCCTGAACAAGGCAGTTAACCCACTGTTCCTAGGCCGTCATTGTAAATAAGAATGTGTTCTTAACTGACTTGCCTGGTTAAATAAAAAAAATACAGCTGATGATACAAATGATTTTCTTTGGGTTTTCTTTGAAATTCATCATGCATTGTCTTTTAAAACACTGCCATCAAACACTTTAAGCACAACTATTGCCCCAAGACAGTGCACTGATTGCCAAATAAGGTGTGTTTACCTTTTAAAGGCTACAAATGCGTACAAGAAGTTCCGCTACGACCTCCACAGAGCCACCAAACATACGAAAAGACAATACAGGAATAAGGTAGAATCCAGCTACACCGGCTCTCATGCTCATGGCATGTTGCAAGGACTATAGTCTGTTACGGATTATAAAAGAGGACCTAACCGTGAGCTACCTAATGATGCCTCTCTACCAGACGATTTGAATGCTCTTTATGCGCGCTTTGACACGAACAACGCAGAGCCCTGCACAAGGGCCCCCACTGACCTGGAAGACTGGGTGATCTCGCTCTCTGAAGCTGACCTGAGTTAGGTTTTTAAATGGGTCAATACTCATAAAGCCACATYGCCAGACGCTATTCCAGGTATTCTGGGTGTCCTCGGGGCATGTACAGATCAGCTGGCAGGCTCTTCACAGACATTTTCGATCTCTCTTTGTCCCAGTCTGTAATCCCCACCTTTCAAGCTGACTACTGTCATTCTTGTTCGCAAAAACTCTTAGGCATCCTGACACAGTGACTACATCCCTGTAGCACTCACATCTAGAAAAATTAAGTGATTTGAAAGGCTGGTCATTGCACACATCAACTCCATCATCCCAGACACCCTAGACCCACTCCAATTTGCATACCGCACCAAACAGATCCACATGCGATMCAATCACAATTGCACTCCACACTGCCCTCTCCGACCTAGACAACTGCCTAAAAGGAATACATTTACCACAGTACCTAACTTCGCCCATGATGGATTTTCTGAATAAGGTTACAGGTKATTGTGACTGCCTCACTTTTATAAAACGGTTAACAACATATAGTATTAAAATAATGATTTAAATATTTTCATATTTTTTTTATTTTGATGAGTAAATTCATACAATTTAATTATTCAACCAGAATATATAGTCTGGGCAAAAATCTGGTTGTAAATCATTTTGGTCATGTTGTTACAGACTAGGTTGTTAATAATTTTAGTTTAGTTAATTTAATCTCCAAATGTTTATTGAAAACATAAATACATTTGCACAATGAGCAKTTTTTGTCTCTCAAATACATTGCTACAGTTGTTGGTTAGCTAGCTAGCAAATMTTWGCCATTTTTGCATAGACATGACATCAGTCAAAACACCTTAAATTAAAATAACACATGGTATCAATATCAAGATACAATGAGCTGAAACGAGCCACCTACGATTACCCACAAGGCAGCTTCTTGTCATTCTTGCTAGCTATCTGACCATTCAGAATCATAACTGCATACCTTCCGGCTACATTGATGCATGCTCATAATTRTCGTGATGTTATCAGTCAACTCTCTATGCAACATGGCTGTTCATCCATTCTAAACAAAATGGRTGCTATGCAGGCTGGATAACGTTCTATATCTCTTGCTAGCTAGCTAGCCAACTTCAGCTKACTCTGTCACATCAAACTTTGCACCTGGAATTCCAGTACACTAGTATTTTTGTTTTCACTTTTTTTTCTGTTGCCATTTACTTGTATATTTCCATGATAATGACGACGGTTTTGATGCGGCCGGCTCTTGAAAAAAGTTGTCTCATTTCGCCTGGGCACCGTTAACTCTCTTTATGGTACAGAGATCATAAATGCTAAATAAAACAAAAATCAAGGTGATGCGTATATTTTTACCCTCCTGTACACCAACCAAATGCTAGGCTCGGAAGCAAGGGAAAATAAATTTGTGAGTTGGAGACAAATACATGAAACATGATGATAATCTTACGAAAGGCGCATTGATAATTTCATGGAACAGTTAGCTAGGCCGCTAGTATACCTGTCACGGACCAATACAGTACGCTGAAACCTGCTTTGTCCAATCAGCCATCCAGGGATCCAAACACTGTTTTTAATGAAATAAATTTGTACACTGTCAAATTGACCGGCAAGAGCCAAACAGGATAGTATTTCACAAAAAAATTATACCACGAACCAAAAACACTGCTCCAAAAAAATTAAAGGAACACAAGAACACACCATAAAGGGTTGGTTCTTCAGAGTGTCAGACCACTCTCAGTTCCTATCTTCCTTGGCTGATTTGTTTTGGTCACTGTTTGAATGCTGGCGGTGCTTTAGTCTATGGTAGCATGAGACGGCAGTCTACAAACCCACACAAGTGGCTCCAGGTAGTGCAGCTCATCCAGGATGGCACATCAATGCGAAGCTGTGGCAAGAAGGTTTACTGTGTCTGTCAGCGTAGTGTCCAGAGCATGGAGGCGGCTACCAGAGACAGGCCAGTACATCAAGGAGATGTGGAGGAGCCGTAGGAGGGCAACAAACCCAGCAGCAGGACCGCTACCTCCGCCTTTGTGCAAGGAGGAGCAGGTGGAGCACTGCCAGAGCCCTGCAAAAATGACCTCCACAGGCCACAAATGTGCATATTCTGCTCAAACGGTCAAAACAGACTCCATGATGGTGGTATGAGGCCCGACGTCCACAGGTGGGGTTGTGCTTACAGCCCAACACCGTGCAGACGTTTGGCATTTGCCAGAGAACACCAAGATTGGCAAATTCGCCACTGGCGCCCTGTGCTCTTCACAGATGAAAGCAGGTTACACTGAGCACATGAGCACATGTGAAAGACGTGACAGAGTCTGGAGACACCGGTGGAGAACGTTCTGCTGCCTGCAACATCCTCCACGATGACCGGTTTGGCGGTGGGTCAGTCATGGTGTGGGGTGGCATTTCTTTGGGGGGCCGCACAGCCCTCCATGTGCTCGCCAGAGGTTAGCCTGACTGCCATTAGGTACCGAGATGAGATCCTCAGACCCCTTGTGAGACCATATGCTGGTGCGGTTGGCCTGGGTTCCTCCTAATGCAAGACAATGCTAGGCCTCATGTGGCTGTAGTGTGTCAGCAGTTCCTGCAAGAGGAAGGCATTGATGCTATGGACTGGCCCGCCCGTTCCCCAGACCTGAATCCAATTGAGCACATCTGGGACATCATGTTCTCGCTCCATCCACCAACGCCACGTTGCACCACAGACTGTCCAGGAGTTGGCGGATGCTTTAGTCCAGGTCTGGAGGAGATCCCTCAGGAGACCATCCGCCACCTCATCAGGAGCATGCCAGGCGTTGTAGGGAGGTCATACAGGCACGTGGAGGCCACACACACTACTGAGCCTCATTTTGACTTGTTTAAGGACATTACATCAAAGTTGGATCAGCCTGTAGTGTGGTTTTTCACTTTAATTTTGAGTGTGACTCCAATCCAACCTCCATGGGTTGATAAATTTGATTTCCATTGATAATTTCTGTGTGATTTTGTTGTCAGCACATTCAACTATGTAAAGAAAAAAGTATTTAATAAGAATATTTCATTCATTCAGATCTAGGATGTGTTATTTTAGTGTTCACTTCATTTTTTTGAGCAGTGTATAAATGCAACATGCAAAGTTTCAAAGATTTTACAGGTCATATAAGGAAATCAGTCAATTTAAATAAATAAATTAGGCCCTAATATATGGATTTCACATAACTGGGAATACAGACATGCATCTGTTGGTCCAAAAAAGATAGTGGCATGGATCAGATAATCTGTCAGTATCTGCAGCGCGACACATCTCCTTGGCAAAGTTGATCAGGTTGTTGATTGTGTCCTGTTGTCCCACACCTCTTCAATGGCTGTGCAAAGTTGCTTGATCTGGAACACCCTTTGGTATATGTATATAAACATGTTTAATGGGTGACGTGTCTGGTGASTATGCAGGTCTTGGAAGAACTGGGACATTTTCAGCTTCCAGGAATTGTGTACAAATCCTTGTGACATGGGGCCGTGCATTATCATGCTGAAACATGAGGTGATGCCTCAGGATCTCATTATGGTATCTATGCGCATTCAAATTTCCATCAATAAAATGCAATTGTGTTCATTGTGCATAGTTTATGCCAGCCCATAACATAACCCCACCGCCACCAAAACGCCATAAACGCTGTCTGCCATCTACCTGGTAGAGTTGAAAAGCACACTTCTCCTGCATGTCAGTGGCCATCGAAGGTGAGCATTTCCCCACTGAAGTCGGTTACGACGAGGAACTGCAGTCAGGTCAAGTCAGGACGACGAGCACGTAGACGAGCTTCCCTGAGACGGTTTCTGACAGATTGTGTGAGCTTCCCTGAGACGGTTTCTGACAGATTGTACAGAATTCTTTGGTTGTGCAAACCCACCGTTTCATCAGCTATCCAGGTAACTGGGCTCAGACCATCCCGCAGGTGAAGAAGCTGGCGTGGTTACGCGTTGTCTGTGGTTGTGAGGCTGGCCGGTTGGTTGCTAATTGCATGCTCAACCAGAGAGACATTCAGGTCTTACCTAGCTACAACTCCTAGCTTGTTGTCTAACGCTAGCTGTAAACAGCTGAGTTGACCTCCTATCTCAAAAGACCTTCTTGAGTAGAATAGATAGCTAATTAACGTTAGTATTTGCAACCATCCAATCCTATGATAAATGTCTATAATTTACAAAGTTTTGTATTTCTGGCAGTCACACCAGACCTGATGACAATTATTATTATTTATTATTTTACCCCCAATTGGTAGTTACAGTCTTGTCCCATCGCTGCAACTCCCATACGGGAGAGGTGAATATCGAGAGCCATGCATCCTCTGAAACACAACCATGCCAAGCCGCCTTGTTTGCTTAACCCGGAAGCCAGCCGCAGCAATGTGTTGGAGAAAACACTGTACAACTGGTGACCGAAGTCAGCTTTTTTTGCACACGGCCCACCACAAGTACTCGCTAAAGCGTGATTGGACAAGAACTCCACCCAGCTGGCCAAACCCTCTCCTAACCCAGACAATGTTGGACCAATTATGTACCCCCTTATGGGTCTCCCAGTCACAGCCTGCTGCGACACAGCCGGGGATTGAACTCAGGTCTGTAGTGACACCTCAAGCACTGCAGTGCCTTAGACCATTGCGCCACTCAGGAGGCCTTTACATTTATTTTATTTGAATAATTTTCTAGATCAAGGATATCCACATGTAATCCGCCAACACATTTGAAAATACATTACAACCCCAATTAAAGTTTTTTATTTTTTATTAACCTTTTTCTGAATATTGTAATAACATGATGTTCTACTAGACACCTGCCTTTCTCTATGTAAATCAAATCAAATTTTATTTGTCACATACACATGGTTAGCAGATGTTAATGCGAGTGTAGCGAAATGCTTGTGCTTCTAGTTCCAACAATGTAGTAATAACCAACGAGTAATCTAACCTAACAATTCCACAACTACTACCTTATACACACAAGTGTAAAGGGATAAAGAATATGTACATAAAGATATATGAATGAGTGATGGTACAGAACGGCATAGGCAAGATGCAGTAGATGGTATCGAGTACAGTATATACATATGAGATGAGTAATGTAGGGTCTATAAACATAAAGTGGCATAGTTTAAAGTGGCTAGTGATACATGTATTACATAAAGATGGCAAGATGCAGTAGATGATATAGAGTACAGTATATACATATACATTATATTAAGTGGCATTGTTTAAAGTGGCTAGTGATACATTTTTGATCAATTTCCATCAATTCCATTATTAAAGTGAGCTGGAGTTGAGTCAGTATGTTGGCAGCAGCCACTCGATGCTAGTGGTGGCTGTTTAACAGTCTGATGGCCTTGAGATCAGTTAGCTGTTTTTCAGTCTCTCGGTCCTTGCTTTGATGCACCTGTACTGACCTCGCCTTCTGGATGATAGCGGAGTGAACAGGCAGTGGCTCGGGTGGCTGTTGTCCTTGATGATCTTTATGGCCTTCCTGTGACATGGGGTGGTGTAGGTGTCCTGGAGGGCAGGTAGTTTGCCCCCAGTGATGCGTTGTGCAGACATCACTACCCTCTGGAGAGCCTTACGGTTGTGGGCAGAGCAGTTGCCTTACCAGGCGGTGATACAGCCCGACAGGATGTTCTCGATTGTGCATCTGTAAAAGTTTGAGTGTTTTTGGTGACAAGCCGAATTTCTTCAGCCTCCTGAGGTTGAAGAGGCGCTTCCAACTAAACTACTGAAAGAGCTGCTTCCTGTGCTTGGTCCTCCTATGTTGAACATAATAAACGGCTCTCTATCCACCAGATCTTTACCAAACTCACTAAAAGTGTCAGTAATAAAGCCTCCCTTGAAAAAGCCAAACCTTGACCCAGAAAATATACAAAACAATCGGCCTATATCGAGTCTCCCATTCCTCTCAATCTTTTGGGAAAAAGCTGTTACGCAGCAACTCACTGCCTTCCTGAAGACAAGCAATGTATACGAAACGGTTCAGTCTGGTTTAGACCCCATCATAGCACTGAGACTGAACTTGAAGGTGGTAAGTGACCTTTTAATGGCGTCAGACTGAGGCTCTGCATCTGTCCTCGTGCTTCTAGACCTTAGTGCTGCTTTTGATACCATTGATCACCACATTCTTTTGGAGAGATCGGAAACCCAAATTGGTCTACATGGACAAGTTCTGGCCTGGTTTAGATCTTATCTGTCAGAAAGATATCGGTTTATCTCTGTGGATGGTTTGTCCTCTGACAAATCAACTGTACATTTCTGAGTTCCTCAAGGCTTTAGGACCACTATTGTTTTTACTATATATTTTACCTCTTAGTGAGGTCATTTGGAAACATAACGTTAACTTTCACTGCTATGCGGATGACCCACAGCTGTACATTTTGATAAAACATGGTGAAGCCCCAAAATTGCCCTCCCTGGAAGCCTGTGTTTCAGACATAAAGAAGTGGATGGCGTCAAATGTTCTACTTTTAAACTCGGACAAAACAGAGATGCTTGTTCTAGGTCCCAAGAAACAAAGAGATCTTCTCAAATAAAACTGTGAAGGACCTCGGGGTTACTCTGGACCATGATCTCTCTTTTGATGAACATATCAAGACTGTTTCAAGGACAGCTCTTTTCCATCTACGTAACATCGCAAAAATCTGAAACTTTCTGTCCAAAAATGATGCAGAAAAATGTATCCATGCTTTTGCTACTCCTAGGTTAGACTACTACAATGCTCTACTTTCCGGCTACCCGGATAAAGCACTAAATACACTTCAGTTAGTGCTAAACACGGCTGCTAGAATCTTGACCAGAACCAAAAAAATGTATCATATTACTCCAGTGCTAGCCTCTCTACACTGGCTTCCTGTTAAGGCAAGGACTGATTTCAAGGTTTTACTGCTAACTTACAAAGCATTACATGGGCTTGCTTCTACCTATCTTTCCGATTTGGTCCTGCCGTACATACCTACACGTACGCTATGGTCACAAGACGCAGGCCTATTTACTGTTGCTAGAATTTCTAAGAAAACAGCTGGAGGCAAGGCTTTCTCCTATAGAGCTCAATTTTTATGGAATGGTATGCCTATACATGTGAGAGTCGCAGACTCTGTCTCGACCTTTAACTCTTTATTGAAGACTCATCTCTTCAGTAGGTCCTATGATTGAGTGTAGTCTGGCCCAGGAGTGTGAAGGTGAACGGAAAGGCACTGGAGCAACGAACCACCCATGCTGTCTCTGCCTGGACGGTTCCCCTCTCTCCACTGGGAATCTCTGCCTCAAACCCTATTACAGGGGCTGAGTCACTGGCTTACTGGTGCTCTTCCATGCCGTCCCTAGGAGGGGTGCGTCCTCCTACACACTTCTCACATCAAGGAATCTCCCTCCTACACACTGCTGCAACGTGTCCATAAACTTGCCACCTAAAAACACTGTAGTATTTTGGGAACAAAAGCTCTCACTGGATAACTTACACTTCCTAACTTGACCTTGTCGGGCAAAGGCTCTCCAAACAGCAGGCATCACAGACACCGGGAAACTTAAATTTCAACTGATCCTCCTCAACACTTAAAGCCACCCCTGTTTTCACTCCTTTCAAAGGCACCCGTTTCTTGTCCCTAATCGCATGATCCGAAGCACCCGTTCCTTCTGGACTGAAGTCTGGTTTATACTACGGGTGTGTTCGTAAATMTAATCAGGAGTGCCAGAGTATGCTCTGGGTGTTCGTCAACTCAGAGCGTTGTGAGATTGACCTTTCGTAAATTGAGAGCGTTTAGAGAGCTCAATGGACACTCTGGTCGAGGAGTAGGGTTGATCCAAGCATTCTGTGCTAACAACAGCAGTCAAGCACCCAAGCTAACTGGCTAACGTTGGCTAGCTTGCTAGCTGCTTCCAGACACAAATGAGAGAACAGCTCACTCTGACCATTTTACTCYCCCTAACAGAGCTGATTAGGCTGTTTTTATGTTATCCAGAGCATCGGTGACTGCAACTGTGCTGCTAGCAACAATTTCACTTTGCTTTTTTGCCAACGTTTACTGACACACTGACACTGACATAGCGTTCATATATTTATCAGTTATTCTGAACTCTGGCACACTCAGAGGAGAGTGCTCTGAAATTGGAGTAGATATCCAGAGCGAATTTACCAGCTATGTCAATCAACAGTTGCCGCAGTGACATCATGAACCTTCTATTGAAATGGTTACTTGCATAATGGAGTCTTTTTTTGTTGTTAAGACATCTAGCTAGATAAACAATGAACCATAATCCCAACTCATGATGTTACTACCCTGCATGAATCTGCATTTAGAAAACCATCCAGGTTCAGTGTTGGCTAGCTAACATTAGGCTATAACTAGCAAAGGAAATGGCTCTGAGATACGAATAATATTACTACACAGATCATACAATTAACGTTAGCTAGCTGACCTAACAACAGCAGTCAAGCACCAAAGCTAACTGGCTAACGTTGGCTAGCTTTCTAGCTACTTCTAGACACAAATGAGAGAACATCTTACTCTGACAATTTTACTCGCCCTAGCAGAGCTGGTTCTTACATCGGCATAACCATCAAACAGGCCTCCTGAGTGGTGCAGCGGTCTAAGGCGCTACATCGCAGTGCTTGAGGCATCACTACAGACACAGGTTCGATCCCGGGCTGTGTCGCATCCGGCCGCGATCGGGAGACCCATGAGGCGGAGCACAATTGGCCCAGCGTCTTCCGGGTTAGGGGAGGGTTTGACCGGCAGGGATGTCCTTGTCCCATCGCGCTCTAGTGACTCCTGTGGAGGGCCGGGCGCATGCACGCTGACACAGTCGCCAGTTGTACAGTGTTTACTCCAACACATTGGTGCAGTTGGCTTCTGGGTTAAGCGAGCAGGTTTTCAAGAAGCAGTGCGGCTTGGCAGGGTTGTGTTTCAGGGGGGACACGTGGCTCTCGACCTTCGCCTCTCCCAAGTCTGTTTGGGAGTTGCTTATACAGTACCAGTCAAAAGTTTGGACACACCTACTCATTCCAGGGTTTTTCTTTAAAAATATTTCTTTTTTAAATGACTTTAGTCTTCTTTTTTAGTTACTACATGACTTGTTTCATGTGTTGTTTCATAGTTTGGATGTCTTCTCTATTATTCTACCGTGTAGAAAATAGTGAAAATAAAGAAAAACCCTTGAATGAGTAGGTGTGTCCAAACTTTTGACTGGTACTGTATAAGCAATTCAAAAGAGAACATTCTCCACATTAAACAATAGGGAAAAAAAGAGAAGGCAAAACACTCCATGTCCTTCACCAACATGACTAGACAAATATTTTAATCTCATACGTCAAGTCTGCCAGTAAGAGGCAGGGGGACTTTTCCAAGGCACTTAACATAGCAAACAGTTAAAGTCACAGGCCGATCCAAGTAAGAAACAAAGTTACTAATATTGTACAGGCTGCTTTATGGGCTTGAACACGCAGCATGGTCAGCATCTGGCCTGACCGTCCGTCTACCACTCTTAGTGAGAGAAGGGTGCTACCATATTCTTCCCAGTTCTAACCGGATCCTGACTCAGCGACTACAAAGGCAGTGAGAGTAATGGGTGGGCCCCTGATTCACATATAATCTGGCCCCTCCATGTAGCCATAGGCCCCTTGAATCAGCCGGACCTTTGAGGTGTCATGAGTCTGGGGCTTGTGATGCGTCTGGTCTGGCTGAGGGGGGCAAGAGCCTGATTTTATAGAGTGTGAGTCGAGTTTAGGGGGTAAACACTGTGTGTGTGTGTGAGAGGTTTGGGGGGAGGGGGTAGGGCTTCCATTGGTTGACTTACGCATGGAAAATACAGTTATGATGTTTTCTCTTTTCCAATATGTATTTTAGTTAAAGGGTAGCCTTAACCTTAAGGGACAATCGAGTAAGAACACACACACACACTCCTGGTCCACCCTCACACATGCACCCACACAGGAATATCAAAACAAAGAACAGTTTATTAACATAAGACTGGATATGGGGCGTAGAAATCCCCTGATTGTGTGTGTGTGGAAGAAGCTTGTCACGAAGCCACTGGCTTTCGGAAACAGTTTTTAAAGCTGTCTGGGTTCCCTGCGCCGTCACACACCACACACAGCTGTGCAACAGAACGTTGCTTCCCCCTCCCCCACCCATCCCCTCTTACTCCCCACCCGCTGCCTCTCCTCTGCTCCACTCTCTCAATCCTCCACTCGGAAACAATGAGGCTACGCTAGTTTTTGGGGCTGCGCTGGCCTTTCCAGCAGATCTAATCCTTCCACTGCGTCTACTGTAAAGTGAAGTCATCTCGGTGTGGTCACCATCACTAAAAGGTCAGGGATTTAACAGGTTGGATAGATGGTTCATAAGGCTCAGTCTCTCTCATTCTCCACTCTGTATGCATTTGCATTAGTTCAGCKTGACTTTGTGTGCCCGTTTCTACTAGTAACTAACATTCCGCACTACTCCCAGACAGACCATATACCCCCATCCACCTCTTTCCTTATTAGGCGTTAATAGCTCATCTTAGGACAGAAGAGATTTAGATGATGACATTTTTTACAACTAATGAAGGAAACAAGTGTTTGTGTTTGTTCATCGAGGAGATTTACCGAACAGTCCAGGGTGACTCACATAGCTCACATTTTTGAAGACAGTTGCATAAATACCAAGAAGCAATTTCAGTCTACAGAATTGTTGGTAACTAGCCCGTCTCCCAAACCGCTAAACCGCACCCCTGTCCGAGTTATACACTTAACTCTGCTTATAAATAAACATTTAGCRGAAAAACATTCATTATGATGTTTCTCCATTTGGGTGGGGTTTCTTCTGTGAAAAACGTCCAGTCAGACACACATTAGACGCGCCTCTCACTTCAACATAGTGGGAGTCTGAGAATACAATGTCTATTTAGGTCAGGTGTATCCTAACCGGACTGCGAAATATAATCACGGCTAGTTTAAACGGATGGCCCATGGCCCATGGGCCAGGACACCCTGTACATATAAACATACTGACACCTCAGAAGAACAACTAATATGGTTGGCAAAGGGAATAATTGTTATTATTCCACAAACGTACAATAGGTGGGCTTAAAGTTTTAACATAGTCACTGTACATTTCCACAGCGAGGCTCATAAAGGACATTGAGGTGGCCCTGGAGATACAGAACTTGAGTTCAAGTTCAAGTCCAAATTACGTCCACATATCAGTTAATACAAACTGAAATCCAGTATATTCATAAATTGGACAGCCACGGGACCTATACTGAGCCTGAACCTACTCTCACTACTCATCCAGCTTCAACAAACCTCTACTCCACACTCACACTCAACATGCCCTCACTTTCTCTTTCCAGCTACCTCTTCCCATTTATGTCTCTCTCAGGATGAAGAGATTGCCTGGTCCCAGATCTGTTTTTGCTGTATAGCCAACTCCTAAGACCAACCATGGGAGTTGGCTATACAGCACAAACAGGTCTGGGACCAGGCTAGTGGAGAGATATGAGAGACTTGGACAGTGTCTGGCCAGGCCCAGTAACGGTCAAACCTTATCCACGGGCTCTCCCATGCGTCTGGATGGAGGAAGGGAGAATTACGCCGCACTAGAGGAGCACACATCTGGTGAAAGACTTACTCATCACTTTCTCAGGGTGAATAAAACTCTAACCCCCCCCCCATGCCACTGTCACCACCACCTCATCCCAGTTCGTTGGGGATTTGATTTTAATGGGGTCTGCTCAACGCCCCCGCCGCGACGGTGAGGAATGCCGTAACTTGAGTGTTGCTGGACTCTCAGCATCCTTCTCCCGGTTATATCTCCCCTGGCGTGGAGACGGAGCGAACCAATCCATCACACATGGCCGTGGCCCTTCCGTGCCATCACACACACGCTGAGCATAATAATAATGATAATAATAAAAATCGTCATCATTCAACTCTGTACTGTGTCTACTCCATCTTGTACAAAGTACAATAAAAGGTGTTATGGGAACTATAACAGATACCTCACCTCCACATAACCTGCTGTCTCCCCGTGCTCTCACACACAAACCTACGCACGCACGCACGCACGCACGCACGCACGCACGCACGCGACGCACCGCACGCCGCACCACACCACACACCACACACACACACACACACACACACACACACACACACACACACACACACACATGCCACCCTCCTTCTCACCCCCACCCTCCTCTCAGCAACAGGGTGTCACACTCAGGCAGCTGTAGCCTCTGGCTGGCTTGAGGACCTCCTGTCTTTTGCCTTCTGACATGATACGGCCAGCGCTACATTGAGCTGCTCTATTGGCCCATCACTGTCCGCGGAGGACGAAGTCTCTTCTCGAGACTCTGAGGCAGTAAATTTGTCAGGAGCGGAACGATGTGCTGGATTCACCTATTACGTGTTTCATAAAGTTGCAGAGGTCCTGCAGCTACAGCTCAGAGTGGAAGGAAATGACCCCTAACCTTTACMAGAGACAGTGGCGGACAGCAGCCAAACTGCGAGAGAGAGAGAGAGAGAAATTAGAAAAAGTGAGGGAAGTAAAGAACGAGGCAGGAGGGGAAGAAAGAAGGCAGGCAGGTTGATGGAGAGGGAGAAATAGAGAGAGGGGGAGAAAGAGATGGATACATAGTGGGAGAGTAAACTTAAAGGAGAAGGAATGAGTATGTGGTTGAAGGTACATCATATGTCCACAAGAGGGAGTAGTGCCATTAGGACATATACATCATCCTTCAGTTAGTTTAGAAGATAGATATTACAATACACACTAGAGTAGGATATTAAAGTGTTCAACTGTAATGTAACACTAAACACATACAAATGTTAACCTGCTCACAATTTTCCACATAGTTTAGAGCTGCGTAAAGGTCTYGAACTACAATTAAATTGAATGCAGTACATGTAATCAAAGCCTTTGACCATTAGAAACAAAAACAAACATTTTGGAGCATACTGTTAGCTCTCGAAGTGCTCCAAAAACGGTTTATTCAGAGTTTTCACATAGCCTTAGTTAACATGAACTATTCAGATGCTAATTTGATCATAACACAAGATGGTGAGTCATCGTAGCCAGTCACTTRCCAGAGCTGTTACAACTGCAAGTAAATTTCCATTGATCAAGATCAATGTCTTATTTGATAATATACTAGGGATGACTTTGCATGACTTGGAGTAGATTTTTGGATACACGGACGACTCACACTAGCCTTCTGCTTTGCCTTTGATGATGTCACGCCGAAGAGTCGGAGTCTGRCTATGTCACTGAGAATCCCAGACGTCTGACCTCAACTTATTAAAYCAGGAAGTTGACCCTGCGGTCACTTCCTGGTGAATCGGCAGATGAGGCAAATGTCATGCTATTGTAAGGAAAAAACTGAACCCAATCATCCCATTCACGTTGAACTGACGAGAAAAACATGAAATACAATGACACAACATACAGCCATCTAAAAAAAACATGGATTGATGCATTGTGGGGTTTGAGTGTTTCGCCTGGGGCTTACCAGTGACCACAAATGTACATTCCTTTAAACAAAGCCCTAATATGGTATGCTATCTAACCCTTGCAACCAGACAAGGCAATCATGTCCATCTTCAAAATGAGTTGAATGTTTCAACTTAAATCTTTAGAGTCTAAGAVGMTGGGAGYGGGGGGGMGGGGGGGGTGCTAAGCTGACAAATGGAATTGTTTTAAGCTCATACTATGGATCATTTAGCTATTTCATTTAGAATTGAATGGGATCAATCGACTCTAGTTTTTTTTATACATGTAAAAAAAATAACAAATATTTCCTGATCTTTCTTATATCTCTCCGATATAGGACAGACACAGAACACACTTCCTTTTTTATTTTTTGAGGGACTATCTGTTGTTCCATGTAGTGAATCTGTTATTCAATGCATTTGTATGGGCAAGTAGAAGTAAGACCAAATAAACATTTAATCAAATCATTTTTRATATATTTTTTTGATACTTCAAGGTATATTACAATTCAAAATCAAATAGCTAAATGATCCTTGGTATGACCTTCTTAAAACAATTCCAAATAGCTTAGTAGAACCCCCCCCACCCCCGACTTAGACAGGGCTTAGACTGTAATGGGTTAAAGTGTTTCAACTTGTCACACACTCTAAACACATGCATACAAGCCATATCAGAACTTCTTATTGTACATCACTACAAACCAATGTCTACAATTCTATACGACAAATAATTCAACAACCATGTGGTTGAATTTAACAGAAGTGAGAGGGGAATGAGCAACAAAGGATAAAGAAACATGTTCAAAAAATGTGAAAGAAAAGGTTTGCAAGCCTTCCACTGTGAGACACACAGCACGACCCCAAATAAATAAATAAAGGCTAAGTTAGTGAAACACATGAGTCAGAAGTAGTGAGTTAGTAAAGGGTGGGATCAGGAGGGAAGAGGGAGGTATAATTACAGTAAGACACAGGGAGAGGTACAGAAGGAAAGAGAGAAAGAGAGAGAGAGACAGCAAAGAGAGCCCTGCCCACTCTCTCAAAACCATTCAACTTGTGCACAGTGAGCACTCACAGACTTCTACAGAGAACTACGCTTCCCTGGGGTAACCTTCTGAAGACGACTGACCTTCCCACACAAAACCTCCCAAGGATCAGACATCATCTCCACTCCAGCACTGGCAAGACCATCTTCTGTCCACACCTCTCCTTCTTCAGCCATCTCTCCTTTTTAAACACAAGGATTATTCTTTTTTGTTCTCACTTTTAGGTGTCACTTTTTAAACTTTTATTCCAAGTCTCACAGTGCTGCCTACATTTATTTGTCCAGAGCTTACCTTGTCTGGAGGAGTTTTTTAAATCTCTTTTGGTAGAAGGACTGATAGTTTTCCCCACTCTCGTCTTTTCACCTACCAGTTGGTGCTCGCTGCGCTGCTCTCTACGTTGTCCCGGCAGCAGACCTGTCTAGTCCAGGATGTCTCCTTTGCCCCTGCTGAGTGGGATGTTGCTGCTCTTTGCCCATAGCTGTGGCGGGGCCGGCTCTTTGTCCGTGGCGATGGGTGGTGGCCAGACGCCACCACAGACCCAGTCCCAGCTGGTGCCAGAGGACACTGACTGCCCGTCCTGCGCCCTGGCGCGGCTCAACGAGGAGGAGGATGGCAGCAAACCCGAGGTGGTGGAGGCGGTGAAGAGGCACATCCTCAACATGCTGCACCTGCAGGTGCGGCCCAATGTCACACACCCGGTGCCCCGCGCTGCTCTGCTCAATGCCATCCGCAAGCTGCACGTGGGAAGAGTGGCCGAGGACGGCAGCGTCCAGATCGAGGATGGGGGCCACGGGCGCCCCAATGCCGCCGACATGGTCGAGACGACTGAGATCCTTACCTTCGCAGAGGCCGGTGAGTGCCACAGGTGTGTGAGTGGGGGGGTGATCGAGCATGAATATGTGTGAAAAGAGAAAAAGAGAGAGAGCGATAGAGCAACAAGAAAGGTCCTTGTCTAAGGAGGCAAGAACAGAAAGGCAGCCTTGCTAAACGCTACTAAGGCTATAGGACTGTAACCCAGTTCGGCAGGTTTGCAGACCTACATCTTTGAAACGACAGGCTCTCGACCTGCTTAATTCCACCTGTGTGATAGAACAGTTTAACCTGTTGACTCTACCCAGAGAGCTGCCCCCACCCCCACACCTTCCCCTGCCACCCCTCCCTTAAGGGTCCCTAATGACCCCCTGCTGCTTTTAAGAACACACAATTACCTGCTTAGAAAGCTCCCAGGCTTGTGTCCCTTAGCTCCCGTGTGAAGTTATTCAGAGTAGCGCAGTAGCAGTCGCCGGGAGACCGAATGAGTGTTTTTCTCAGAAATGGCAGCGACAACGAATAGAGAGAGAGAGAACGAGAGAGAGAGTTATTTAAAAAAGAAAAAAAGTCTCCTCAGGTTAAAGAAAAAAGACTCTTATCCAGTAGGCTCTTCCTCTATATGACTCACCTCGGTTTCTTCTTCCACAGGCGGGTTTAAAGCCTGCTGTCGAGTGTTGAGTGGTGTGCTCAAAGGTGCTGTCAAACCTATGATGTGTAGGGAGATCTGAGTCTGACTTTGATAGCCCAGGAGGGGAACATGGAATATAGAAAAAGCTGAACTGTGTCGGCACGAGAACAATGTTCCCTTTTCCTCCCATAGCAAATTARGACTGCCATTGAAGGTGTAGAACATTTTACAGTACAGTATTTTGGAAAGGGCTATTCATAAATACAGTACTGTGGTAATTGGTGAGGTGATCTTGAGTGCTCCCGGATCTCTGTTGCAGCAAAGGGGGAGAGAGAAGTGCTTCAATGAGAGTGTAAAGGTTGTGTACTCCAAGTCATGACTGGCATTTGCAGTGAGTTCACAAGGACTTGACAGATTACGTTTAGCGAACTCCTGCAGTAGGCCTACTCACACTCACACAACTTATGTTTAAAACCAATGGTCAGACACACAGTGAAGGAAATGAGAATGTCCTTCATTGTGTGATGTCAAGTTGCTGTTCCTGTTATGCGGTAAAAACAAACAAACAAGCGGGTAAAAGCAAAGAATTCGAGAAAAACAATGTATATTTTCAACGTAGGCTCTTCCTCTATATGGGTAGTTAGACCCAACTTTCCAACCTGTCAATTAGGAATTCTCAAAAAATTCATTTTCGAGTATGCATTTTACAGTACAATTTGAAAGAGTTGTGAAGTAGCTATAACATGGCATTGAAAACAACAATTTTTATGTCAGAGTTGGGGGAAATAACCATTATTTTTTTTATTTATTGATTGATGCATGTATTGAGGTTGAGGAAACTGAATCAAGTTAAAAAATTAAACAGTTTAGCTCACTTCATTAGAAAATGCTAGCATGCTCATTACTGGAGCCAGGTTCCCTCCCTGACGTTCTCAACAGCATACACTTGAAATAAATGAACAGTTGAACCATTTAGGAAAACCTAAGTGAGAGTATGCACTATAATAAAAAAAATGTTGATTAAACATGCAATTGTAAGGCATCCATCTGCAATAGGATTATGAGTTTGCTCAACTAAAATGTCAACACACAAATTTTTCTAACAGTGTGTCACCATAAATACCACGCCTCAAGCTTACATCAATACGACAAAGACAGACCAAATATTATTTTACCAAAGCCTTAGCATATAGATCAGGAAGCCGACAAAAATATACACTACCGGTCAAAAGTTTTAGAACACCTACTCATTCAAGGGTTTGTTTTTGTTTTTGTTTTTGTTTTTTGGCCCAAGCAAGTCTCTTCTTGTTATTTGTGCCTTTGGTAGTGGTTTCTTTGCAGCAATTCGGCCATGAAGGCCGAATCTCATCCAAACAGTTGATGTTGAGATGTGTCTGTTACTTGAACTCTGTGAAGCATTTATTTGGGCTGCAATTTCATGAGGCGGTCCTCATGAGAGCCAGTTTCATCATAGCGCTTGATGGTTTTTGCAACTGCACTTGAAGAAACTTTCAAAATTCTTGAAATTTTCCGTATTGACTGACCTTCATGTCTTAAAGTAATGATGGACTGTCGTTCTCTTTGCTTTTTTGAGCTGTTATTGCCATAATTTGGACTTTGTCTTTTACCAAATAGGGCTATCTTCTGTATACCCCCCTACCTTGTCGCAACACAACTGATTGGCTCAAACGCATTAAGAAGGAAATACATTTTAACAAGGCACGCCTGTTAATTAAAATGCATTCCAGGTGAGTACCTCATGAAGCTGGTTGAGAGAATGCCAAGGGTGTGCAAAGCTGTCGTCAAGGCAAAGGGTGGCTATTTGAAGAATCTCAAATATAAATTATATTATGATTCGTAAAACACTTTTTGATTACTACATGATTCCATTTGTGCTATTTTATAGTTTTGATGTCTTCACTATTGAAAATAAAGAAAAACCCTTGAATGAGTAGGTGTTTTAAAACTTTTGACCGGTAGTGTATGTGACATTTGTAATTGAAAACATGTGTGTCCATAGTGTTCATGAGTTTCTAGTCCATAGACCACATGGTTCAATAGAAAATATCCCAATTAATAATAAAAGCCTCTTATCAAGCATCTTATCAAGTGTGATGGTTCTATGTTTAACCATAATACCTCAAAGAACCCTTTGAGCCCTTCAATAGTTCTTTGCAGTTCAGAAAAGGGTTCTTTCCCCTTTAAGTCATTATAATAAAAATGTAGAAGCGGTGGCTCATTTTAATATTTTGTGGCATGGTTTTCTCACAGCTCTATTTGTCAAAAGACTCACGTATGGCTTTGCGTCAATTGAGAGCTGATGTCTAGTTTAATGGTTCTCAAACTTCTCCTCAGGGACGCCCAGCCATTCCAAAGCTAGCACAACTGATTTGAACTTGTCAATTAACAGAATAATAAAACCTATGGATTTTTAACAATGTCATATGGCTAACCAAAAAGAAAAGAACACAATATGTTTCTTCAAAAGGTAATTTCGATAACTTTAGGAAAGGGATCTTTATAGCACCATGAAGGTTCCATTTAGAACCTTATGAGCATGGTTCTTTATAGAACCTTTAGAAGGCTATTTATAGCAGCAAAAGGGGTTACAAGCCAAATAACCCTTATTTGGCACTATATAGAACCAGTTGTTTTTAGTGCGTAATAAATGATTCTCTGAATTCAATTTGTGATGAGAATTTGACGTGGCCTGACATTTAGTCACATTATCATTATTCAGAGTTGTTTCGACATCAGAGGGCTACTAAAGAAATCTCCTGTGTGGGACTCCTGTGTGGATCACTATTGAGTTCCACATTCACATTCGCTGTACTTGTTGGCTTATATATATATAAAAAAAAAACATAATAGTCCCTTTTACTCTAAATAGGCATTTGAATGAACTTTAGATTAAAAGGGAAGAGTGGCACTTCTGCTTGGGGGTCTTTAATAATAAATACAAATAACTAGGGTAAATTAACCACGCAGCAGGGACATTCTGCTGCATATAATTGCTTCATTCAACGGAATATGGGGCCCAATAATTATTTTGGGCTGMTGGGACAGTATCTCATGAAAGAGCCTTGCTCACTGTGTGGAAAGTGTTGAGTGCTGGTAGTGCCAATGTCCTCCGCAGTCTGTGCCCACTCTCCCCTTCAACCCCCCTACCCATGGAGTACAGCAATTAATTAAACACATCATCAGTGAAATTCCCATGTCCACATTTATATCCACATTTATCTTCTGGTAGCTGTGTCTCTTTAAATCGCACAGCTGTCTCCGGACACCTTGATTTGGCTACATAGACTAACTATAGTGACTGCTAAGATTTGGTAGTGATTTKAGAACAGAAGCACACTCTCATGAAACTGAATATGATCAACATGTACATTTGTATGTGAAACAGTTCTTTTCTGCCTATTTGGTATCAGTTAACTAATAGTTCCATTAAAAGGCCCTCATCTGTCATGTATTTTACGTATTCAGCAGTGCTATCAGTTATCAAGCTCAAGGACTCCTCTCACAAGGACTTGAGGCTGAGAGGTCACATTCCACATCAGTTACAAAAGAGTCTCACCTCCTAACCATGTCTCTCCAATAATAGTTAATTACTTTTAGATTGTGGTACAAAATAGCAGTCAATGGAACATTTTTGTACTGTAGCCTAAATTGGCAAGTCTCTTTTTTGGCTTGTCAACCTGCATGGTTGAGAGGTTTAACTACTGTTTCATGTTGTCTCATCTCTCCATTTGGTATATATGCAATGAACCACCAGTGCTGCTAAAAGCAAAAGACAAAAAAGACATTTGCTGTTTTTTTCCTCAATGCTGCCACTACCATTCATTCTTGTGCCGTGGCCAGAGCAATTAAATATGTTTTGGAATGTGATGCCAAAGCTCTTGACATCACCAACGGAGTGTCTTTTCTGATATCTCCAAATGAATATTATGCTGCCAAGGCCTACTCCAAAAGGGCGTCAAGAAAGTGTCCCGACATCGAGTCAGAGGAAACCTTTATGGTTCATAGAGACTATTCTAGCTCCTATAACAAAGCCCAGACAAACAGAAAAGAAACAGCAGCCAGTGGTTTCAGGCAATAGTAAAAAGCAAGGGGAAAAATTTGATAAAACTTTGTAAATACTTTCAGATATATCTGGGCTGGTCAAATAAAAATAAACTGACTGGTGGATGATGCCTTTGGGATCCGGCTAGGAGTCCGGTGTTCTGTTGAGTTGTGTAGCTTTTCAAGCAGGATAGGAGGGCACCCACGTTCCCATGAAGGCCATGGTGCCTCACTGAGAGGGAGACAACTACAAGCCTTGGGCAGGTCTCATTGACTGGCATGTAATTCATATTTGCCCAATCACTCCTCACCTCACCTCTCCACTATGACAGCACATGTGTGGCAAGGTTTCTTCTTGCACACTACCAACACCACAGTATTTATTGGCTTGATTCAGCCACTAACATCTGTGAACAGATATTGACCAGCTACAGAGTAAGCAGGAGAGAGGGATAGGATCAGGTTTACAGGTTAGCCAGAGCTTAGTCAGATCTATTGTATCTTCACATTAAGTCATATGTTGTGACTGAACACTCTTCTGGTCAAATGTGTGGCACGATTGCAAATCATTGGGTGCTTCTCCATCTCCTTCTCTAATTACTGTTGTCATTGGAAATTTGAATAGAGGATTTGAATGGAATATTCTTGGCATAGACCAAATAACGTATTTTGGGGGGGGGGGATTACAACCCTAATTTAATTAATTACAACCTGGCATTAATAAAGAGCAGCTAGATAGACATAAAGTCTCTCACTCTCCCAGTCTCCAAAGGTTAGGAGTCTGAGGAGGCTGTATTTCTCCCGACTTTGCTCATTGTTCTTGGTGCCTTGGCCTGTGATGCCTGGACTGCGGTGACTCAGAGCGACTGCTGCACATCTTCCTGGGCTTGGGTGTCTAATTGTGTGTACAGGGTCATAAATCAAGCCCACCGCTGGTTCATCTCCTTCCAAAGAGGCCAGCACAGAGTGTTTTTGCAAGTGAGATAGTGGAGTGTGAGATGGAGAGGCTGAGAGTCAAAGGGGTTACATGACTGGTGGCACCACTGACCTTTGCACTTTCTGTGGTCAGTCGGTGGTCAGTTGATCGACTCGGCTAAGATGGAACGTATCGTAAATGTTAGTTGGACTTTTTTTCCAAAGGGTTCAATGTGTATGCAGATGCATTCTGTTAACCTTGCAGTAGTGCGTAGGGAATGCTATTGGAATGATTTCAGGTACACATGAGATAGCTTGTAACTTTTTTTTATCAGTCTGTTAAAAGACAATTGCCATGAGCCCTACAATGTTTTACAAGCGTTCTTAAAATGTAACTGCTTCAATTTGGTGGCGATAGCATCTAACGTACATCCTAATGACATTCATAGAACACTGGGTTCTTTGCACAATGGCTCTCCAACATTGCTGTCATTGTCAGGGAACATTCCTGGAATGTCTTGAGACCCACATATGGTTGTGTTAGAGCAGGCCCCATTCAAGAGAAATCAACTTGGGAAGAATAAGGTGATCGGCACTTTCAGAGAAAAATGCTGCTACAATTCTGTTATCATTATGATGATATTTTTCAAGAAATGCATTGAAACTATTTCTTAACAAGATAAGTCAACAACAACAAAAGGTGGTTATATATGATGCTGTCCAGGATACAGTAAGCCATAATATTTTTGTGCTTGATTTATCAAACCAGAACTCGTTCAAAGTTGCAGCAGGCAAAGAGGCAAATATGAAAAAGACACATTTTTCAAAGAGTACTCTGTTTAGTCTACTCTGAAAGTAGGTCTACTAACTAGTGGACTGAGAGTTGGCAGGTATTAAAGCTGCTACAACTACCTCCAATACAACTGGCAGGTCACAGGTTGCAGAAAAATSTGATACATTTTGTTCACGTGAATCTCTAGGCAATTTTGTTTAACTCCTATCAAATTAGGCAATCAACCTGTATAAATTAATTGCGATTTCCCTTAAATTGGTAAACAATAAACACTTCAAGAGTGTGTTATAGTGTTATCCTTCTTGTTATTGAAGTGTTGCCTCAGTGGTAGAGTATTAGGGCTCCATACAATATGACTGGAACCTCTCGGGAGAGATCAAAGGCCATTAGCCCTCCAAAGCTAAACTGGATTAAGAGTGAGCATATTGCATATTGATAATTAGGACAGTATTTGGATAGAACAGGAACCCACCACTAATGCTCCTAAACGGTCAGGTAATTCGGGCTCACCCGCCACTCCCTATTCTTTTTTGAAGATACGCAATGGGGGAGGTAAAATTTTGAAAATATCATTTTCAATTTTTGTGTGCAGGACAGCTGTGCAAACTGTCCTTCTCATTGGCTAAATTAGTGTTTATTGTTCAGGAGTTATTGTACCGCTCTTCAGTTGATTCCAATTATTTTCTCACAAATTATTTCAGGAACCATGTTGGGCAGCGATGCACTCAAACAAACGCTCTTCTCAGGGCAGGTTTTCTTTGGGTTAGGGCCCCCTTGGGTTTCTACAGTCCCATTCTTTAGCCCCAGTGCAGGATTACGGAAGAACAATGACGGYGCCACCACTGGCAAAGCCAATTATTTTTTGCCTGTGTTTGTGATGCAGCGGCTGTGTTTGGACAGATGGGTTTGGGCACAAAGAGCCACAGCACATTCTCCAGTGTTAAATCAACACTGAGTGTTAAATTTAACACTGGTCCAGTGCCTATACGGGTCCACACTTTTCAGTGTTAAATTAACATACTGCTTAATGTAAAGCCTTATTTGCATATTTCCCAGAGTGTCTTGCCTTTTGAGTGAATTGTAGAGTTTACTACCCATGAATGTATTTGTTAGTGACAGAGACATGGTTGTTACATTCATCCCTTAACAATCCTGTGGCATTCACCAAGTGAGATCTTAAGCCAATATGTTATCATTAAAATTGAATTCTTTAWCACAATAAAACACATATTTCATACAGCAGCCTGAAATGCATGGTTTACAGGCCACATCAGTCATGCAAGTCACTTTATGATGTCTTGAAAATTGATGTGTAATTCCTATTGGAATCCAGCCCACAGTGGGGATATCCAACATTTGGCATTTTTATTCACCTGCAACCTGCATTCAGAATGACTGCCTGGTTGGAAAGATGAATATATGAGACTAACTACCTAAACCATCTAAACTGGAACAGCTACATTCAGTAACGAGTACAATGAGTGGAAGTAACATATTGGAAGAATTTAGAAAAATGTATGTTATTTATAATTGAGTAGCATAAGATTAATTAATCATTCGATGTACATGCAATAACATACAGCACCAGTCAAAAGTTTGGACACACCTACTCATTCAAGGGTTTATCTTTATTTTTACTATTTTTCTACGTTGTAGAATAATAGTGAAGACATAGAAACAATGAAATAACACATATGGAATCATGAAAAATAATGTTCAGCAAGCTATTCTTGTCTAGCTTTTCCTGCATGGGACTCCAAGACCTAAGGAGCGTTTTTTAAGGAGAGGCCAGCGGAGCACAGATGCTTGAGTATTGGGCAKGAGACAAAGGCTATAAGTTAAAAGCTTATTATGCATAACCCATCATTAATTAGCTAAAAATAAGGGTAATACTGCATTGAATGTATTACCTGAAAGAGGTAGGCTAGGACATCTATATATCAGGCTATACAGTATTTCAATCTACAACAGGATTATCTATTTTGGATGCAATTTGAATGGAGTTGATGGAGAGAGAGAAAAACTGCGAGAGTGTTCACGCATGCACTGATTTAAAGCAACAATATTCTTTYAGTGGTAAGCTGTTTTAAAACTCTGCAGGTGCAATTAAAAAACAAGGTGACCCCCGAAAGCCAGATGGAGATGGGTAAATTAGACGTGCGTTCTGTCTTTATATTGCTGTAGCATAGGCTATGCTGCAGCAAATGTAGGCCTACCAGTCTCAGGAAAAAACATTACGATGATGAGATGATACTGTAGGTCTACATGCACTGTGAACTGCGCTCCATACTGAGCTGGGCTGTCTGTCCCCATCCTGAGCGTTGATTCATCATTCAGATTCATCATGCCGTAGAGAAGCCAAATTTAGACATCACATATATTTGAACAGTTCCATTTCACGCCATGCCGTTCATATAAATAAAATGATTATAATTTACTGGTTTCTCGCAGTTATTTATCCCGGGAAATGGGAGTGTAACCGGGTTCCCGCCATTCTACCCTAACCCAAATAATAAGCCAAATATAATATCAAGACAGTGAGCTTTATGCATTGTTAAGACATCACTTTGTAAAGATTTTCCTCCGTAATTGGAAGAGATTAGCTTAGACATTCAAAATGATCTGTTAGGAGAAGCTTTCCAGAGGCGTGCTTGTGCTTAGGTCCCTGGACATAAGCCAGTTTTGAGCCAGAGCTGGTAGATTTGGTTCATCAGCAGGCCTCCCACAGTGGCACGAGAAGACATGTCGCCACATCACAAGTGAAGTCACATCTGCCTGTGAAAACTGTAGTTATTATGGGTAATACCTGAAATCCTTCAACCTCTTGCTGTATCTCTCTGTAATACTATTGTGTACTTTACAGTATGCTGGCTGCCACCAGTAAAGGTGACACAAAGAGATTATGCAACGTTGTTTTAGGAAGAGGTGAACAGTATGTGATGGACAGTACTGTTGTGATGTGTCTTGCTGTGTGCTTGTGAATGTGTGTGTGTGTGTGTGTGCAGTGAGTGAGTGAGTGTATACACTTCGCAAAACATGTTTGCATGTTGTACCCTAAATGTACCATTCTACTGTCTCTCCTGTAAACACATTTCACTTTAATGTTAGCAAAGGACATTACAGATTATTTTCAAACTGATATGCCCTCAATTAACAATGATGAACTGAATAAAGCAAATTTGGAAAAAGGGAAACAGACTAGAACCTTACTATGCGTGAAGTCATGTCACTGAAGTCATTAAATAAGTCATTAAATATAGAGACAGGCAAAAAATAAGGGCCTATTTTAAGTAATTAAATAAAGGTGAAATAAATAAATAAAATAAATGTCAAGTAAGGAATTCTAATGATATGTGTGCCATCTCTAAAGTGACTCAGTCTGATTGATGTGGCCCTATCACGCCCCACCAGACTCAGATGTGGCCGGTGCAGTCCAAGAATCAGAGAGCAAAGCCTTTACTTACACTGAAATGAGCTCAGACTTCATTACAATGCTTTACTAATCGAATTCTCCGATCCTCTCTCTATTCTCCTCCTCTCTAGGCGACTCCCAGGGTGCGGTCAACTTCCTCATTTCCAAGGAGGGCGGTGAGCTGTCTCTGGTGGAGCAGGCTAATGTATGGATCTTCCTCCGGCTGGCCAAGACCAATCGCAGCCGTGCCAAGGTCACTATACGCCTGTTGCAGCAGCACCATGGCGGAGACGGCCATGAAGAGTCTGTGCCACTGGCCGAGAAGGCAGTGGACACGCGGCGCAGTGGCTGGCACACTTTTCCCGTGTCAGCCAGCGTCCAGGCTCTGTTGAAGGGCGGCGGCAGCATGCTCAGTGTGAAGATCTCCTGCCCGCTGTGCGCCAATGCTGGCGCCACACCCATCCTGGTGTCGACCAGCGGCAACCAGGAGCGTGAGCAGTCCCACCGGCCCTTCCTCATGGCGGTAGTGCAGCAGGGCGAGGGCGGCGAGCCACGGCGACGCCACAAAAGGGGCCTGGAATGCGACGGCAAGGTGCGTGCTTGCTGCAAGCGCCAGTTCTATGTCAATTTCAAGGACATTGGCTGGAGCGACTGGATCATAGCACCGGGGGGCTACCACGCCAACTACTGTGAGGGCGACTGCCCCAGCCACGTGGCTAGCATCACAGGCTCCTCGCTGTCCTTCCACTCCACCGTCATCAATCACTACCGCATACGGGGCTACGCGCCCTTCCAGAACATTAAGTCATGCTGCGTGCCCACTAGGCTACGCGCCATGTCTATGCTCTACTACAATGAGGAGCAAAAGATCGTCAAAAAGGACATCCAGAACATGGTTGTAGAGGAGTGTGGCTGCTCGTAAAAGCCTGGCGGAGCTGGTGGGGCTGGGAAGTTGGTCTCATGCCCAGAGAGACAGAACTAAACGGAAGAGGCCCTTTATCTCTCTCTCTCTTGCGTGCAAGACACTTGTCAAGACCGATTCCTATTTGGACTCAATGACTGGCTTGTTCTCCGTCGTTGGCAAGTCCAGGGGGTATCTATAACTCAGAGAAATCTCTGTGGCACTTTCAAAAAAAAAAGACATAATATCTAATATATTTTTGTTACACAACAAAGGGAGGGAGGTGAGAGGATATTTATGTGACCCAGATGCGGTGTAGTTGCTCCTTTCATGTACTGCAAGATGAGAGACCATGCGAATGAGGTGCCTGAAAAATATACAGTTGAAGTCGGAAGTTTACATACACCTTAGCCAAATACATTTAAACTCAGGTTTTCACAATTCCTGACATTTAATCCTAGTAAATATTCCCTGTTTTAGGTCAGTTAGGATCACCATTTTATTTTAAGAATGTGAAATGTCAGAATAATAGCAGCGAGAATGATTTATTTCAGCTTTTATTTATTTCATTACATTCCCAGTGGATCAGAAGTTTACATACACTCAATTAGTATTTGGTAGCGTTGCCTTTAAATTGTTTAACTTGGGTCTAACATTTCGGGTAGCCTTCCACAAGCTTCCCACAATAAGTTGGGMGAATTTTGGTCCACCGCACCAAAGTACATTCATCTCTAGGAGACAGAACACGTCTCATTCCTGAGCGGTATGACGGCTGCGTGGTCCCATGGTGTTTATACTTGCGTACTATTATTTGTACAGATGAATGTGGTACCTTCAGGCGTTTGGAAATTGCTCCCAAGGATGAACCAGACTTGTGGAGGTCTACCATTGTTTTTTGAGGTCTTGGCTGATTTCTTTTGATTTTCCCATGATGTCAAGCAAAGAGGCACTGAGTTTGAAGGTAGGCCTTGAAATACATCCACAGGTACACCTTCAATTGACTCAAATTATGTCAAATAGCCTATTAGAAGCTTCTAAAGCCATGACATAATTTTCAGGAATTTTCCAAGCTGTTTAAAGGCACAGTCAACTTAGTGTATGTAAACTTCTGACCCACTGGAATTGTGATACAGTGAATTATAAGTGAAATAATATGTCTGGAAACAATTGTTGGAAAAACATACTTGTGTCATGCACACAGTAGATGTCCTAGCCCACTTGCCAAAACTATAGTTTGTTCACAAGAAATTTGTGGAGTGGTTGAAAAACCAGTTTTAATGACTCCAACCTAAGTGTATGTACATTTCCGACTTCAACTGTACAAACTATGCAACTTGTCAAGTATTACAATCCATATTTTTTTTTGCCTGTTTCATTTTCTCAACCGTTTACTTTTTCAAAACTAAAAAAGAGGAAGACTTTTTTGAGTGTGCGTGCGTGTATGCGTTCATGGTGTGTACGTGCTTGTGTGTGTGAGTGTGTTGTTGAGAGATACTTGAAAGAAACACATTGGACCAGATGCTGGAACCAAACATTTCTCTATGTATAATTATTATAATTTGCTATTGATAATAATATTATTGTTTGTTGTTTTTGTTACATTTTTGTTGAAAAACGTTACGAATGTTTTCAGTTTGCACTATACCAACATTCTGATCAGCCTAGTCACAAATATCAATGGTATTCTAAGAGAGGTTAAAAAGCACTTATGAATCAAAACATCTATAGAGCACGTGAGTTTAAAACAGAGATAACGAGAAAAAAAGACGAGTAGATATAATTTTGAATACACATAGATGTATTATTACAGCATTTTTTGACCACCAAAGAGTTTGTGTAAGTATTGCCAACCATCATTGTGAGGCTGTTACAGATCGCATTAGCGTAGCCTAGCATCAGTGCCCAAACATTCCTTCTGCTCCTGCACAATGACTTCATTTCCCATAATGCTTCACTCTAACCTATACTTTTCACAATACTATCTTGTTGGAGAGCGGCATATTATTGTGTTATTATTGTATTATTATTTGATTATTATTGTAAAAGCACTTACTGTAGGCCAATTTGTCATGTTTTGGCAGAAAATGAATGTCTCCATTGAATTAGGAAGTCTGAAATATGTTTCCTGAAATTCTAGTTAAAATTGTTTCATATTTCAAAATATCTCGCCAAATATTGGAGGTCCCATCTTACATCAAGCAAACGTTTTTGGGCTGTTTGGAGAGTTGGTTTCCTTRGCTTGCCTTCATACAACATTGTACATGGTCCAATGTCTAAAAGGAAGCAATTAGAAACTTTGGTAACACTTTCTTTTACTGCCTGCTTTTTTACCAGCTAATTATTTACATAGTAATTATACTTTATCTTCTTTGAGATTCATTGACGCAAGCTTCAATATGTAACATTTGGTACTAGTTAAAGCAGTGAGTTACCAGTATTATGGATATCTATTTCAATGTTGATAGTTTAGAAGTACAAAGAAGTATCCATTGGGCATAGTTTCTTAGTTAATACCATGTAAAGTGTACCAGTTTAAAATGGGCTGTAAAATAAATGTTACCAAAATATTCCCKCACAAAGTGTTGTCTTGGAGTATAGACTAATTTAAGAAACACATTAATGTACCTTACAGTGTGCATTAATGCATACAGCATCAATAGAAAAAAAGTGGTTGTATTTGTTTTCATTTTCTTTTATCAATACAAAAGAATTGACACTGAAACAAGTGGACTTAGAATAAAACCTATATTTTTTATTCTGTATATATTGAAATGCAAATACCAATATGTTGCATTGCTTTGTTGTACAAATCCAAAATGTGCTTGTGGCAACGTTTTTTTATCTAATTTATTTTGCAGTATTTTCTTTGTTTCACTTCACCATTAAAGTTAAAAGGATGTACACTAAAACAGAAATGTGTTGTTTCTGGTTTTGTGCAGTTTCTGAAAAGGTGTTCTATGCATGTTCAGTCCAGTATAATTCAGTATATTTGACCTTGTGCATGAGTACACACACACGCACGCACGCACGCACGCACGCAGCCGCGCCTGCGCACACACAACACACACACACACACACACCACACACACACACCCCACACCACACACACACACAACACACACACACACAATTAGGGAATTAGTCTCGAGAAACCAACAGAACAGCTTTGCTTTTCCACGGATTGTTTCATTTTATTTATTATTATTGGTGTTGGGTTAAGACATTGGTAAACCCATTCACACAAAACCAATGAGAGCAACATGAAAACCAAGGACAGGCAGATAATAAGAGAGCATATTTTTGGAACAAAAGCTTGCATGACTACTTACTCACAGACATATGGTGTCTTTCGTGAGTAGACTCTCAGCCAGCTCAGTTTACATTGATGAGGTAAGACAAGAGCCGAAACACGAGACACCAGGGTTATGGCTAGGAAAGAATGGCCTAGCCATGAGGACACGCTTGTATTTCCTATCCACTAACCACGCAATGTGATGTATGTGTTTGTGTGTGGGGGGGGGGGGGCTCACCACACACATCTACTCACACAACGCATAACATTAGACGGACTCACAGATTCCTCTTCTCAAAGTGGAAAGAAACTCTAAGACAGCCAATTGGTCTTTGTCAAGATGAAATAAAGCTGTGTGTCAGGCAGACTGTTTAAAAATAGAGCCCCCCCACTTAATGAGAAGGGGGACACCAAAATGGCTTGCAGATGATCATACTTCAATAGCTGAGGATCAGAGGGCCAGCAAAACCACAGAAGGGTGTTCCCTTTGGGTGAGCAGAAGTTGTGGAACACAGCCTTTTGATGATCATTCATGTAAGACGCTTAAACCGGTTTGTTGTGCAAGTTCTTTGCTGGTGTGACACAGCTAGTGGTGAAAGTCAACCTCAAACAGTGCAATCCACCATCCTCCACTTCTTGTTCAAAGCATTGTATTCTCTCTTCCTCCATACCCACACATACAAAGCAGCACACACTCACGCTCGCTACTTCCCAAACACTGGCAAGACAATACAATACAATGAAACTTACATAACAGGTGTAAGAACATTCAAAGGGTAAGTTTTAGGAATGTATTTTGGGAAGTGTGTAAAAAAAAAGGTGTGTATGTGTGTGTTGCGTCTATGCATTTGTGACTATTGAATGTTGTAATCCTTGTTTGAATTTAAAGTTGTGTGTGTGTGTTGTGTTGTGTGTGTGTGTGGTGTGTGTGTGTTGTTGTTGTGTGTGTGTGTGTGTGTGTGGTGTTGGTGTGTTTGCGTGCGTGTGTGTGGGTGGTATATGCATGACTGATGTGGACATAAGGAGGTGTGAACTTTGAGTGAGATTAGATATGTTCTGTACCGAAAAGCAACGTTTTTTTAATGCTAATTAACACAGGAATACACAAAAGACGCTAAACGACAGACAAGTAATTTTTGTAAACCTTAGCTCTTCTAAGCTGACATAGACTGTCCTCCAATCAGCAGCCAATACTTTCAAGATTAGGTTTATTACTTCCAATCATAACTAATGTTACACTTTTACGACAGCTGCTCAATGGCTGTCAACCATTTGTTCGCTGCCTTATAGATCTACATGTAATCTGTGTTTTTCCAGTTATATTTCGTATCAATCAAAGCACATCGTTATTTTGCATAGACTGTGGAGATTTTAGTGAGAATAATGTGCCACCATTCAGCACAATCAGCCTGCAGTCTCATACTACTGAATATGGAATATTGTTCTTTGGTCTACTCTAACATACACTGAGTGGACAAAATATTAGGAACACCAGTTCTTTTCATGAACTAGACTGACCAGGTGAATCCAGGTGAAAGCTATAGTCCCTTATTGATGTCACCTGTTAAATCCACTCAATCAGTGTAGATGAATAGGGATGGCAGGTTAAGAAGGATTTTTAAGCCTTGAGACCATTGTACATGGATTTGTATGTATACCATTCAGAGGTGAATGGGCAAGGCAAAAGATTTAAGTGCCTTTGAACGGGCCATTGTAGTAGGTGCCAGGCGCACCGGTTGTGTGTGTCAAGACTGCAATACTGCTTGATTTTTCATGCTCAAAGTTTCCCGTGTGTATCAAGAATGGTCCACCATCTTAAGACATCAGCTCTGGAACACAACTGTGGGAAGCATTGGAGTCAATAATGGGCCAGAATCCCTGTGGAATGCTTTCGACATCTTTTAGAGTTCATGCCCCAACGAATTGAGGCTGTTCTGATGGCAAAATTGAGTGCAACTCAATATCTGGAATGTGTGTTTTGTACACTCAGTGTATGCAGTCAGTATATGTTATCAGAATATATTTGATCTTCGGACTGTTGCATGTAGAAACCTCAATCATCATTAGGCTAATTTTATTTTAGTACCAAAAAAAAGTGGGTTAAATATGGGTATAAAAAATATCTTTCAGATGTAGGACAGACACTTCAAAACTAACTTCCTTTCTGTTTAGCCATGTATAAATATGTTATTCAATGCGTTTCTATGGGCTATGAACAGTAAGACCAAATTCAATGTTTAATCAACATTTTTTGTATATATATTTCTTTACACCTACAGAGGTCCTAAAATTCTAAATCAAATGGCAAAATGATCCATGTTATGACCATCTAAAAACAATTCCACATGTTACCTTAATGGAACAAGAAAGGCTTAATTAAAGGATTTTGACAATGTTGCTGCCGTCTAACTCACAATGATTTTTCATGATTGTTAGGTTGTGCACGAAAAAAAATGGAACTCAGTGTTGCAGGATTAACGACACCTGATCAACTGCATTTGCGATCTCCCGACAACACAAATTTGCATGTCCGAATTTTCTGTCATAGCTTTTGCACTTTTCATGCAGTGTAAACAAAACTATGAGGGAGTTTTTGTAATGATGATGAGGTCAGGATAAGACTGCATCATCGCAATAAGACTGTATATGCAGTCAAGACATATTTGTCAATTTAATCCTCAGAATGGTTTAGTTTTTCAGACATAGATATCTAAACCACTTCTTGAACCCAACTAAACCACAGCCTCTGACCTATTTCCTTTTGTGGAGACAACGATAGACAGCTGTCCCTGATTGAGAACCATACATTTTTTGTATATATATTTCTTTACACCTACAGAGGTCCTAAAATTCTAAATCAAATAGCCAAATTAACCATGTTATGACCATCTAAAAACAATAGATAGATAGACAAAACATAGAAATAGAAAATCATAGAAACACAAAACATAGAATGCCCACCCCAACTCACGCCCTGACCAAATCAAAATAGAAACATAAAAAGGATCTCTAAGGTCAGGGAGTGACAGTACCGCCCCCCAAAGGTGCGGACTCCGGCCGCAAAACCTAAACCTATAGGGGAGGGTCTGGGTGGGCATCTATCCACGGTGGCGGCTCAGGTGCGGGACGCAGACKCCGCTCCACCGCTGGCTCACCCCACTTTGGTGGCACCTCTGGTGCGGGGACCCTCGTCGCCAACCCCGGACTGGGGACCCTCGACTGGAAGCTGTCGCTGGCGGCTCCGGACTGGAGAACGTCGCTGGAGGCTCCGGACTGGAGAACGTCGCTGGAGGCTCCGGACTGGAGACCTTCGCTGGAGGCCCCGAACTGGAAACCTTTGCTGGAGGCTCCGGACTGGAGACCTTCGCTGGAGGCTCCGAACTGGAGGCCTTTGTTGGAGGTTTCGTGCAATGACTCCTCACTGGAGGCTTCGTGCCATGGGTCATCACTGGAGGCTTCTTGCCATGGATCATCACTGGAGGCTTCGGGCCATTGATCATCACTGGAGGCTTCGGGCCATGGATCATCACTGGAGGCTTCTTGCATAGGAACATGGATCATCACTGGAGGCTTCGTGCCATGGATCATCACTGGAGGGCTTTGTGCCATGGATCATCACTGGAGGCTTTTTGCCATGAATCATCACTGGAAGCTTCTTGCCTGGATCATCACTGGAGGCTTCGTGCCATGGATCATCACTGGAGGCTTCTTGCCATGGATCATCATTGGAGGCTTTCTGCCATGGATCATCACTGGAGGCTTCGTGCCATGGATCATCACTGGAGGCTTCTTGACATGGATCATCACTGGAGGCTTCGTGCCATGGATCATCACTGGAGGCTTCTTGCCATGGATCATCACTAAAGGCTTCATGCCATGGATCATCACTGGAGGCTTCGTGCCATGGATCATCACTGGAGGCTTTGTGCCATGGATCATCACTGGAGGCTTTTTGCCATGAATCATCACTGGAAGCTTCTTGCCATGGATCATCACTGGAGGCTTCGTGCCATGGATCATCACTGAGGCTTCTTGCCATGGATCATCATTGGAGGCTTCTTGCCATGGATCATCACTGGAGGCTTCGTGCCATGGATCATCACTGGAGGCTTCTTGACTGGATCATCACTAGAGGCTTCGTGCCAGTTCATCACTGAGGGAGGAGAACGTAAGGGCAGTCTGGTACGTTGAGCTGCCACAGAGCTCACCAGGRTGGGGAGTCACACAGGAGGATTAATTCTAGGCGCAGGCACAGGACTCACCAGGCTGGAGAGACATACAGGAGGCCCTGTCCTAGGCAGAGGCACCGGATACACTGGGCCGTGGAGGCGCACTGGAGGTCTCGAGCTAGGAGCCTGCACGACCCGTCCTGGCTGGATGGTTACTTTCGCCCTGCAGATGCGGGGCGCAGGTACAGGACGCACTGGGCTGTGCAGATGCACCGGAGACACAGTACGCAGAGCCGGTGCAGGATATCCTGGGCCGAGGAGACGCACTGGAGGTCTGGAGAGCAGAGCTGGCACAGCCCTTCCTGGCTGGATGCTCACCCTAGCCCGGCAGATGCGGGGAGCTGGAATGTAGCGCACCGGGCTATGCACGCGCACTGGAGACACCGTGCGCTCCACCGCATAACACGGTGCCTGACCAGTACGACGCTCGCCACAGTAAGCACGGGGAGTTGACTCAGGTCTCCAACCTGACTCAGCCACACTCCCCATGTGCCCCCCCCAAAAAGGGGGGCTGCCTCTCGGGCTTCCTTGCCAGCCGTGTTCCCTCGTAACGCTGCCGCTCTGCTTTCGTCGCTGCCTCCGCCTTCCTTAATGCTTCCACCTGTTCCCATGGAAGYCGATCCCTTCCGGCCAGGATCTCCTCCCATGTCCAGGATCCCTTGCCGTTCAGGATGTCCTCCCATGTCCATTCCTCCTTTCTACCACACTGCTTGGTCCGTTGGTGGTGGGAAGTTCTGTCACGGCTATTGAAAGATGAGGACCAAGGTGCAGCGTTGTGAGCGTACATTTTCTTTGTTGAATAAAAATTACGCCGAACAAAAACAATAACACTACAAAAACAAACCGTGAAGCTCAAAGGCTATGTGCCCTAAACAAAGTCAACTTCCTACAAACACAGGTGGAAAAAAGAGCTACCTAAGTATGGTTCCCAATCAGAGACAACGATAGACAGCTGTCCCTGATTGAGAACCATACCRGGCCAAAACATAGAAATAAAAAATCATAGAAACACAAAACATAGAATGCCCACCCCAACTCACAACCTGACCAAACCAAAATAGAGACATAAAAAGGATCTCTAAGGTCAGGGCGTGACAGTAGTTGTCTGTGTTAGTGGCCTGTATAGCCCTAGTCAGCTTCATGTTCGTTTTTGTTGTTTCTTGTTTTGGTTGGCGAATTTTAAAATAAAAAGAAATGTACGCTTACCACGCTGCACCTTGGTACGGTCATTTCCCCGACAACGTTCGTCTTCAGGATYTTACACATGCTGCACAGACAAATGGAGCCAGTAGAGTGAAATTAGAATGGTTAGATACCAAGGTAACTTTTAATATGGTTCCATAAAAAAACATTGAAAAAAATATGTGTTGGGGTTGTGCCGCAGAGCATCATCGGTATTATGTAATGTTGTGATGATCACATCCCTGTCTCTCGTCTCATCATTATTGAATTGTTACAAAGACTTGGTTATGAAACCAACAAGACATAACACAAAATTGGCGGAAATCAAGTCTGAACCCACTGTTATTATTCTGTCTCGAACAATATATATTTTTTCAAGTTTAAAACTTATTTTCCGTAGTACTGACATTGATAAAGAAAAAATGGTGCCTACATTTTTTTTGGTGTTATGGGGCCAAATACTGAAAGGACACTTTTCACCAAAACCACTAATTATTGTTGAATGGTTTAGGTTCCACAAAAGAAATCAGGAAGAGGGAGATTCAGTGACAATCTTTGCTGCTGTGTTAAAGAAACTATAAGAGCACTGAGTTTAATTATGTTCTAAAAACATTTTTATTTAACCAGGCAAGTCAGTTAATTAAGAACAAATTCTTATTTACAATGACGGCCTACCCAGCCAAACCCGGATGATGCTGGGCCAATTGTGCACCGCCCTATTGGACTCACAATCACAGCCTCATTACTGGAAAGGATGAAAAGGACCATCTCCAGAACTTGGATGCGACCTTACAGAGACTGAAGGACTACGGACTGCGAGTTCATAAAAGACAAATGTGCATTCTTCCACTCATTGGTTGAATACCTCGGACACATCCTCGACGCGACGGGGCCTTCACAACGCTCCATCCAAGGTCAAGGCTGTCTTGGATGCTCCAGCTCCACAGAACGTGAGCCCAAATAATATAGACGCTTTATCCCGAGCATAGCAACAAAGCTGAGGCCGCTGCATTAGTTGCTTTTTCAGGACAAAGCATGTAAATGGACAAAACAATGTGAGGAGGCATTCTTGAAAGCTATTTAACACTCCTGAAATCTGAGGGACTAACATACTTAGACCCGTTATTGCCCATCCAACTGGCTTGTGATGTTACTCCATATGGTGTGGGAGCAATCGTGTCCCATATCATGCCTTCCGGTGAAGAGAAGCCGATCTCTTTCACATCGAGGACATTGAACAATGCAGAAAGTAACTACACACAGATATAAGTGAAGCCCTAGGCATCGCTTTTGGAGTGCATACGTTTCACCAGTATTTGTACGGGAGGAAGTTCACCCTTCTCACAGCTCATCATCCGCTGATGAYCATCTTTGGATCACATACTGGAATTCTGTCACTTGCAGAAGCAGAATTCAGAGACTGTTTCAGACKTAAGGAAGTGGATGGCTGAAAACMTTCTACTTTTAAACTCGGACAAAACAGAGATGCTTGTTCTAGGTCCCAAGAAACAAAGAGATCTTCTGTTAAATCTGACAATTAATCTTGATGGTTGTAAAGTCGTCTCAACTAAAACTGTGAAGGACCTCGGCGTTACTCTTGACCCTGATCTCTCTTTTGACAAACATATCAAGACTGTTTCAAGGACTGCTTTTTTCCATCTACGTAACATTGCAAAAATCCAAAATTTTCTGTCCAAAAATTATGCTGAAAAATTAATCCATGCTTTTGTTACTTCTAGGTTAGATTACTGCAATGCTCTACTTTCCGGCTACCCAGATAAAGTACTAAATACACTTCAGTTAGTGCTAAATACGGCTGCTAGAATCCTGACTAGAACCAAAATGTTTTATCATATTACTCCAGTGCTAGCCTCCCTCCACTGGCTTCCTGTTAAGGCAAGGGCTGATTTCAAGGTTTTACTGTTAACCTACAAAGCGTTACATGGGCTTGCTCCTACCTATCTTTCCGAGTTGGTCCTGCCGTACATACCTACACGTACGCTACGGTCACAAGACGCAGGCCTCCTAATTGTCCCTAGAATTTCTAAGCAAACAGCTGGAGGCAGGGCTTTCTCCTATAGATCTCCATTTAATGGAATGGTCTGCCTACCCATGTGAGAGARGCAGACTCGGTCTCAACCTTTAAGTCTTTATTGAAGACTCATCTCTTCAGTAGGTCCTATGATTGAGTATAGTCTGGCCCAGGAGTGTGAAGGTGAACGGAAAGGCTCTGGAGCAACGAACCGCCCTTGCTGTCTCTGCCTGGCCGGTTCCCCTCTCTCCACTGGAATTCTCTGCCTCTAACACTATTACAGGGTCTGAGTCACTGGCTTACTGGTGCTCTTTCATGCCATCCCTAGGAGGGGTGCGTCACTTGAGTGGGTTGAGTCACTGACGTGATCTTCCTGTCTGGGTTGGTGCCCCCCTTGGGTTGTGCCATGGCGGAGATCTTTGTGGGCTATACTCGGCCTTGTCTCAGGATGGAAGTTGGTGGTTGAAGATATCCCTCTAGTGGTGTGGGGGCTGTGCCTTGGCAAAGTGGGTGGGGTTATATCCTTCCTGTTTGGCCCTGTCCGGGGGTATCATCGAAAGGGGCCACAGTGTCTCCTGACCCCTCCTGTCTCAGCCTCCAGTTTTTATGCTGCATTAGTTTATGTGTCGGGGGGCTAGGGTCAGTTTGTTATATCTGGAGTACTTCTGTCTTATCCGGTGTCCTATGTGAATTTAAGTATGCTCTCTCTAATTCTATCTTTTCTCTCTCTCGGAGGACCTGAGCCCTAGGACATGCCTCAGGACGACCTGACATGATGACTCCTTGCTGTCCCCAGTCCACCTGGCCGTGCTGCTGCTCCAGTTTCAACTGTTCTGCCTGCGGCTATGGAACCCTGACCTGTTCACCGGACGTGCTACCTGTCCCAGACCTGCTGTTTTCAACTCTCTCGAGACCGCAGGAGCGGTAGAGATACTCTTAATGATCAGCTATGAAAAACCAACTGACATTTACTCCTGAGGTGCTGCCCCGTCGTTTGACAACTACTGTGATTATTATTATTTGACCATGCTGGTCATTTATGAACATTTGAACATCTTGGCCATGTTCTGTTATAATCTCCACCCGGCACAGCCAGAAGAGGACTGGCCACCCCTCATAGCCTGGTTCCTCTCTAGGTTTCTTTCTAGGTTTTGGCCTTTCTAGGGAGTTTTTCCTAGCCACCGTGCTTCRACACCTGCATTGCTTGCTGCACCTGCATTTGATTTGAATTCAAAGGTGGGTTTTGTTGTTGTCAGCACCCACTAATGACATCAAATACCGCAAGTCAAAACTGCACTGCAATGCAGATTGGCTTTCCAGGCTACCATTACCTGACCCGGTGTTATCTGGAGTTATAGACATCATTATCAAAGGTAAAGCTGCAGGGGATGCTCCATAACTGAAAACCTTACCTTTCCAGAACTTAGCTGTCAGTACAGTCCGGTTGTCTGCTGTGAGTGAGGAGAGTTATCATTCCTTTTTCACCGAGGAAACCAGTGTTGCAACAGCTACACTCAGGTCATTGTGGAATGGTTTTCATTAATTAAGAAAATTGCACGAAGCTACTTCTGGTGTCCTGGATTGGATGGAAACATTGAGGAGAAAGAGAAAAACAAATGATCATGTCAGAAGGTTCCCAACGTACCTCAACTTGCACATCTTGATCTGTGGGATTGGCCAAAGACCTGACGAAGATCCTTGCAGGGGTGAAACGTTGTTTGTTTATTCATAAAGGTGCGTGGTGGTGGAGCTTACGAGTGTGCAGGCTCTATTTCTTTCATACAGTCTTTTTTAGGCCCCACTAAAGGATGTGCGTTTGATCACACTTGACTACATAACTTAGCATGTTATGCAATTGAAGAATACAAAACATTACTAAATGTCATTATCTCCTTACTTAGCACTGTTCATCCACTGAGAAGTTAGCCAATTCGCAGTTTGACATCATCACCAACAAAGTTGCAACGTGTTCGGTCCTCTTTTGGGGCGATATGAACCTTATCAGTGTATATTCTCCATTTAGCCTTCAACAACAGAACACTTCCTCTTCATTGGCAACAATGATCCGAGCTGCAGGAAGCCTCTGAGGTGTGTGTTCGTATGAGTTTGGATGTACACTGTATCCATGTAATCTCAGTATCCAATGGAGACAACTCTTATCGCAGGACTGTTCTCTTAGAACACTTAATCGCCAGGCCATGTCCTTCAACAGGCTGCGCACCACTGGGCACAGAAGTCAGTTCAATGTCTAGTTTTGATTTACATTTGGTTGAGTTGTCAACTAACGGGAATTCAAAGTGAAATAAAAAAATGATTCACCATCTCATTGGATTTAGGTTTAAAATTCCCTTATGCTGATGACTGCTTTCAATCCAATCAGTTTTCCACATTGTTTCAACGTCATCACTTTTAGTTTTTTGGTTGAAATGACGTGGAAACAACGTTAATTCAACCAGTTTTTGCCCAGTAGGACGCTCCCGCTGGTCTCAGAGGCACGTGGTTCTTGTCTGTACCTTTTGCAACATGACATTTATTACACTTCATTGGTTACTTGGGATTGTCCCCGGCCAAAATGTTTAGGGGACACTTGATTTATTTGAAGGTCTGCTTGTAAACTGCTTGTAGACCAACACTGTCTCACATGAATTATTCTGTGATTCCATCAGCAGCTCACTACGGATACTTTTGCACAAATTATATGTGTYTGTATTTTTATGTATATACTGTACGTGCGTATTTGCACATATTAGGACAAGTTTAGGCATGCCAACAACTTCCACAAATGGACTTGTTTATATACAGTACCAGTCAAAAGTTTGGTCACACCTACTCATTCAAGYGTCTTTCGTTCTTTGTGCTATTTTATACACTGTAGAGTAATAGTGAAGACATCAAAACTCAGAAATAGCATATATGGAATCATGTAGTAACCAAAAAACTGTTAAACAAATCAGAATATATGTTATATTTGAGATTCTTKAAAGTAGCCACCCTTTGCCTTGACAGCTTTGRKCACTTGGCATTCTCTCAACCAGCTTCATGAGGTAGTCACCTGGAATGCATTTTTATTTAACAGGTGTGCCTTGTTAAAAGTACATTTGTGGAATTTKTTTRCTTCTTAATGCGTTTGAGCCAATCAGTTGAGTTGTGACAAGGTAGGGTTGGTATACAGAAGATAGCCTTATTTGGTAAAAGAGCAAGTCCATATTATGGTATGAACAGCTCAAATAAACAAAGAGAAACGACAGTCTATCATTACTTTAAGACATGAAGGTCAGTCAATACAGACATTTTCAAGAACTTTGAAAGTTTCTTCAAGTGCAGCATTACCTCTCCTGCGGAGGATAAGTTCATTAGAGTTAAGTGCACCTCAGATTGCAGCCCAAATAATTGCTTCACAAAGTTCAAGTAACAGACACATCTCTACATTAACTGTTCAGAGGAGTCAGGCCTTCATGGTCTGACTCCTCTGAATCAGGCCTTCATGGTCGAATTGCTGCATAGAAACCACTACTAAATGACACCAATGYGACGAAGAGACTTGCTTGGGCCAAGAACCACGAGCAATGGACATTAGACCAGTGGAATTGGTCTGATAAATCCAAATTTGCGATTTTTGGTTCCATCCGCCATGTCTTTGTGAGACGCAGAGTAGGTGAACGGATGGTCTCTGCAAGCGTAGTTCCCACTGTGAAGCATGGAGGAGGAGGTGTGATGGAGTGGGGGTGCTTTTCTAGTGACACTGTCAGTGATTTTTTTAGATTTCAAGGCACACTTAACCAGAATGGCTACAACAGCATTATGCAGCAATACACCATCCCATCTTGTTTGCGRTTAGTGAGACTGTCATTTGTTTATTAACAGGKKAATGACCCAACACACCTCCAAGCTGTGTAAGGGCTATTGACCAAGGAGAGTGATGGAGTGCTGCATCAGATGACCTGGTCTCCACAATCACCCGACCTCAACCCAATTGAGATGGTTTGGGATGAGTTGGACTGCAGAGTGAAGGAAAAGCCAACAAGTGCTCAGCATATGTGGGAACTCCTTCAAGACTGTTGGAAAAGCATTCCCAATGAAGCTGGTTGAGAAAATGCCAAGAGTGTGCCAAAAATGCCAAGTTYTCATCAAGGCAAAGGGTGGCTACTTTGAAGAATCTGAAATATAAATATATTTTGATTTGTTTAACACTTTTCTGGTTACTATATGATTCCATATGTGTTATTTCATAGTGTTGATGTCTTCACTGTTATTCTACAATGTAGAAAATAGTACAAATATAGAAAAACCCTGGACTGAGTAGGTGTGTGCAAACTTTTGACTGGTATTGTATATATTCATTATTAACAATGTTGTAACACTCAAAAATATAAACAGAGATTTTCTCTACCACTCAGACATCATTCCATGATGAACAGGCCAGGTATACTGCCATTTTCCCGTCACATGACGCCTTCCTCACTATGTACGCCACCATGATTTTCTGTGATCTCACAATTGCATTTAAACTCTAGTGAATTACGCACTGTCCAGGCTTTATTAGAATGGTGGATAAACTGGATGGCTTGTTGTTTTATATCCATGGCAACTTCCAACAGTCCACTAGGCCAGTGGACCTTTTTTGCTTACTGTACCACCATCTGAATTTTGCTCTGCCCGGAGTACCCCTGCAGTACCCCTCATGTGCATTTTACCAGTGAACTTATGGTCTCATGGGTCAACTSAAGTACCCCKTGTGGATAGTCCAAGTACACCCAGGGATCCTTGTACCTCTGGTTGGGAACCACTTCACTAGGCCAARGCAGATACCTGTTACTGTCTAGTARGGGGGGTCTTCAAACTTTTKTTGCCCAGGGACCCCTGCTCAAACAAACCTTATCAAAACTTTACACTTCATAAAAGTACACTCAGAGCTTAGAAATGGTATATAATYCACTGTAGTTGATGGAAACATGGGAAAGTAATCCCACTAAGGAGACAAGTAGGGGAAAAATGCACTTGAATGTTGTGCTGAAATTTTCACACTTGAAAATAGTTCATAGTTCATATTTGCGGATCACATACAAGTTTGTAATTAAGGCACATGAAAGTTCACATYTTCAATAAGGAATTTCTGCAACACAAAACTAAACAAAATTAATTTCCTTTCTTTTCCAAACAGCCCTCTGTTGCCTGCACTAATGAAAACAGCCCTCTTGCCTGCAGTTAGGACAACTCTCTTCGTTTGCCTTAGAGGTCTTATATAGACTTATATAGACTGGCTTCAACATCTCATCCTCCATTGGTTATTATTACAGATGTGCATTGGATTTACAGAAAGGTCAATTTAATAACACAAATTGGACAATTATACGCCATCATGCTTAACATATAGGATAAGTATTATGAGTCAGGGTTTGTTGGATAATCAACATCCTGGTCACAAATCATATGTATCTTTCCAATTTCAACTCTGAAGTTGCTGGGAAGAAACCTGTTCACTCAAAGAGTTTTTGAACACTTGCAGTGGGCTCTTAATGAGCTTCAAGGGGCAATAGAGGTAATGACTTCGCCAGCGTTTGCTACCCTGATTCTGCTCTGCAGAGCTGGACATGTGAGCAGATACCCCATCACACACACAGACTGGCATCTGAGTTGCCCCCCGTGCTATCAGGTGAAGCTGATATAGTTGCCAGTGGCCCTGTCCTCACCCTGTGCTGAGAGACTCAACAACGGGGCGACGTCAGCGGCTGACCCTGGCCCAACAGTAACTTTGTGCGGAGCGTCTCCAGGGAATGGCGAGGCAGGAGAGAGAGCTATGTCAAGGCTGGCGCGAGCTTAATCTACTGCCAAGCACCCAGCGGGAGAGAGCCTCATTTAGAAGTGTTGATTTGAAGGGGGGGAAAAAGAAAAGCGATACTGCTATGATTTTTGTTCCTTGGAAAAAAAMATGGTTTTGAGGCAGCAAACTCATGATCCAGCATAATCATAGGCGGACTGTTGGTTTCAAGGCTGAGAAGGGAATATTGCCAAAACTGTCGCTGTGGGCTGATTCTTTTTTGGGTGCAAATCGAACAATATAGGAGTGAGAGCGGCTTCTAAATCCAACACTTACTTCTTTGTTTATTTAGTCAAATTAGAGCGACACCACTCAGACTTTATGGCTCCTTCGTTATCTTTACAATAACCTCCCCACACATACTCTCTCTCTTCCTTTCTTTCCACACACACACACACACACACACACTTTCACACATAGTTTCAGGCTGCAGGTTCAGAGTGTCCCGTTTGTTACTTGCGATTGTGGCACTGATAGCTGACATAAGAAGCTGTGTGAGGGATAAGAGCGGCAGGTTTTGGAAATATAAACACAAACACTCATGTGGTGCTCTCAGGTTCGACAGTGAACCAGCCAAGGACCATCAATCACGCAGTCCCAGCGCGATGAAAGCCCGAAGGCTCCAACATATTTTTCCCCAAATGGATCCAGAGCACACATTGGCACAAAAACCACAGGCGTTTGCCATTCGTCGCCATTTAATGATAATCCTGGCAGAGCAACAATGGGTAAAAATTGAATTCACCATCACGCACTGTCTATTTGTTGGTCTTGTACTCTGATGTGCTCTTGCACAGCAAAGCAATAATTATTTTAAACTCTGTACTATTCAAAGCGTTATTTTAAAACAATAGAAGATTCCTTGAAAGGGTTCTCTCTAGAGGCCTTCACGGGTCCAAAAGTTGGACCCGTGAATGGACCTGGGGCGTTCTCATCTATTTTGAAATATAGAGATCCGTTCTGAACGGACCCGATGACAACTAGACCCGTTCCGTATAGACCCGTTCCCGATCCGAGTGAGGTATGTAGCAGAAAAGCGTAAAAATATTTTTAAGCTACTTTATTAACRAGAGCTGATAAAGCAGGAGGGAGAGGAAGTATAGAGAGGTGATGCTTTAGCAGGGTCTGTGCTGTGTGTGTAGGCTACTGTGAGAGAGAGAGTGACTCAGACAGCAACCAACCAAGCCGACTTGCGGTATAGTTGAGTAATAGCTGCCATAGCTAGGTTATTTATCATCCAAAATGATTARGTAGTACCTGTCTTGAATAGTGGTGGAAAAAGAACCCAACTGTCATACTTTTCAACATTTAAAATAACCCAGTAAAATACTACTTAAGTAAAAGTCTAAAATGTAATTGGTGACATATACTTAATTATCAAAAGTAAGTATAAATCATTTAKAATTCCTTATATTAAGCAAACCAGACGGCACAATTTTCTTGTTTTTTGAATAGCTAGMGGCCCACTCCAACACTCAGGCATAATMTACAAACCAAGCATACTGTATGTGTTTAGTGAGTCCACCAGATCATCAGTAGGGATGATTATTATACCATTTTCCTGTCCCTCTGAGCATTTAAAATGTTACGAGTACTTGGCTTAAAAGTACATTATATTTTTTAGGAATGTAGTGAAGTAAAAGTAAAATTTGTAAAAAATATAAATAGTAAWGTACAAATACCCCCKAAAACTACTTAAGTAGTAKTTTAAAGTATTTTTACTTAAGTACTTTACACCACTGGTCTTGACTGCATCAAACAGGCAGAAGCTAGTTAAGCTAACCAGCTAGCTAGGCTAATTGAGGCTGTATGAGCTTTCTCGTCCTATACAGTTACAAACAACATCATTTTATCATTTTAATTCAATCTTCCTCCATTAATTAGTTATCTACAAACTTTTTTCTATAATTAGAACCTGTTGCCGCTTTGATGACTTATGATTGGCAAGTTACACGGGCCACTCTCGTGAAAATTCAAATCAAAAAAGGAAAGTTCAGCAGCATAAATGATAAAAAATTATCTCTCTCTCATCTGTATGGGGACTTCTGGTCATGTCAGTTAAAATTACACATACCTSAGARCCATGACAATCAGATCCGGACCCATGGCATTATTTAGAGTTCTGGATCCGGACCTGCTCGGTTCCCGGATCGGATCTCGGGTACAGGTGGATCCGTAAAGACCTCATCAACCTGGTTCAACCATTTTAAATGAAGGACATGACTTATTATAAGGACCTATTGATGACATGGCAATTACACTTTGAGATTCCTTAATGCCAGTGTCACTATGTGGAATTTGTGCCAGCTAGTTATCAAATGTGTTGAATTCTTTGCTGTAAGTACATTAGTTTCTTATMTAATATAATGTTGGCCATAAAATAACGTTACAGGTTTTCTTATGGATMAATTTGACTATTTTCAAGTGTCCATTTCCTGCTACTTAAAAGCAGGTGTTGCTTCTCCCAACTCTAGCCCCCTTCCCGGGACCAGGACCTGTGTGCAGACTTTTTAATTTCCTGATTCGCTATCATTTTACACTTTTGTTCAAGAGAGCCGTCAAAATAGGATTATGTTCTTAATAAAGCATGACTTCAAAGTTGAGGATTTCATTCCCATGAGAGGGATACAGCTAGCACGTTACTTCAATGTCTGAGACCTACATCACTAATCCTCTGATAGGCAAAGTGAGAAAACTACAAGACTGGGGCCAAAATAAATGATATCTCATTCACAGTTAGGATTCCTCTTTCTTTGCGCAGCCACATCTATCTCTTATTAGGAGTTGAGTTTAAAGTGTTGTTTTTCATTTTTCATACTTCGGGATTTTGGCGTTGAAGGACGTTATCTACTTCCACAGGGTCCAATGAGCTCGTGGATACACTTTTTATGTCTCTGTGTCCAGTATGAAGGACGTTAGAGGTGTTAGCATGGTAGCAGATACCCATAGTATTCCAGTCATTGCACTAGTAAGTATTGGCTCGCGAAACTACATCTAACTTCATACTGGACACAGAGACATACACATTTATTCACACGTTTATCTGACTCTGGGGAAGTAGATAAAGGGACTCATTGCCAAAATCCTGAAGTATCAATTTAATACTAATCTTCCAATTTTTCGTAGCATTTGTCCCAAAGTTCAAATCTGTCCATGTAGTAAATAGACTGCTGTTTTCCATACAGTATCTATAGAGGGAAAACAAACACAAATGTAAATAGGACTTCAGGCAGATAGAAAAGGAAATCAATTGGATCCATAGCATGTAACGTTTTTATATTTTCCTTCTTTGTCATCATACTTCTAAGTCACAGCATCTAATGTTCCATTACACAATTCCAGACATATTCATTTCGAGACAAATTATTATCCATAGTCGATTACATCATTTGGCAGCCCTTACATGGAAATGAGAATCTGTTTTGATGTGCTTAAGTCTAAACACATTAAAATGATACATGAGTTTGAACTATCGCACGTACACATATGCATGGGAGTACACAAGGAACGTATGATAGTGAGCCAGGGATGGTCTGCTAGTGTCAATGATGCTGTGTTACGAAAACTCCAGTGGACTGTTAACAAAACACTGAAGCAGAAGCACTTCTCTATTCAACAAGGAGTTCCGATCATCGTCTATGATTTAACTTGGAAAAGTGTGCACTGTTAAAGAAAGTCCTTGAATTTAAAGCAAGACACATTGTTTTTGAGAACAATCTCGACAAGTAATGCCCATTAAACAGTGAAAACAATTTCAGAGCAAATTACTGGGAAGCTTGCTAGCTTTTTGGAGTCTCCCAACAGCAAAACCATTATTCTTATGGAAATACCACAATGTTTTGCACATGTGAAATCATGTGAAACCATGAGTTTTTGGAACACTTCACATGTGATGTGGATTTTCACATGTGAAATCATGTGAAACCATTTTCTCTGTTTTAACAAACCTAACGCAATGGTCAGTCTAAGCACTGGGCGGTAGCGCTATAGGTTCGGGTGTGTGTCAGATTTTTTTTTGCTATTTTCACAATACAATTATCAACGCAGATGCTGACATTGGTGCAAACGGGCTGGGATTTGATGAATAAACAAGTTGTGGGTGTGTCGAGGCTTGGCCCCTAACTGGCCAAGCCTCGACGTGCTTCATGGGTAAATATAGTGGTTCGTCCTTTAAAAGATGCAGCGTACTGCAGCACAGCTTGCATGGTGCCGCAGAATTCTATGGCACGTAATTTAAGTGTCAGCCATTGTTACCATTAATACTAGTTAGTGCAACTTTGACCATCAGAGGGCATCTTTGAGAAGCATTTGATAGCCTTCAATAGTGTACTAGAGAATTTAAAACCTTTTTTTGTAAGAACATAGTATATGGGACTGATTTTAAGAAATGTTGTTTAATTTATTTGATTAAACCTCTTAACTTCTCTAGGATAGGGGGCAGCATTTTCACTTTGGATGAATAGCGTGCCCAGAGTGAACTACCTCCTACTCTGTCCCAGATGCTAATATATGCATATTATTATTACTATTGGATAGAAAACACTCTGAAGTTTCTAAAACTGTTTGAATGATGTCTGTGAGTATAACAGAACTCATATGGCAGGCAAAAACCTGAGAAAAAATCCAAACAGGAAGTGAGAATTCTGAGGCTGGTCGATTTTCAACTCATCGCCTATTCAAATCCCAGTAAGATATGGATCTGTTTGCACTTCCTACGCCTTCCACTAGATGTCAACAGTCTGTAGAACATTGAATGAAGCCTCTACTGTGATGTGGGGCCGGATGGGAGGTGTTTCATTCAGTGGTCTGGCAGATTGCCAGTTCCTGGTCATGCGCGTTCCAAATGATATCGCCTTGCGTTCCATTACTTCTGTAGACACAAAGGAATTCTCCGGTTGGAACGTTATTGAATATTTATGATAACAACATCCTGAAGATTGATTCTCTACTTAGTTTGACAAGTTTTTTCGACCTGTAATATAACTTTTAGAAGTTTTCGTCCGACGTTCGCCTGGACCTATGCGAGCGTTTGGACATGTGTACTAAACGTGCTAGCAAAAGTAGCTACTTGGACATAATTAATGGACATTATCGAACAAAACAACAATTTATTGTGGAACTAGGATTCCTGGGAGTGCATTCTGATGAAGATCATCAAAGGTAAGGGAACATTTATGATGTAATTTCGTATTTCTGTTGACTCCAACATGGCGGAGAAATGTTTTTTATATCTGAGCGCCGTCTCAGATTATTGCATGGTTTGCTTTTTCCGTAAAGTCTTTTTGAAATCTGACACAGCGGTTGCATTAAGAACAAGTGTATCTTTAATTCTATTTGAAACATGTATCTTTCATCAAAGTTTATGATGAGTATTTCTGTTATTTGATGTGGCTCTCTGCAATTTCTCCGGATATTTTGGAGGCATTTCTGAACATGGCGCCAATGTAAAGCGAGATTTGTGGATATAAATATGCACATTATCGAACAAAACATACATGTATTGTGTAACATGATGTCCTATGAGTGTCATCTGATGAAGATCATCAAAGGTTAGTGATTAATTTTATCTCTATTTCTGCTTTTTGTGACTCCTATCTTTGGCTGGGAAAATGGCTGTGTTTTTCTGTGGCTATGTACTGACCTAACATAATCGTTTGGTGTGCTTTCGCCATAAATCCTTTTTGAAATCAGACATGTTGGCTGGATTCACAACATGTGTAGCTTTAATTTGGTGTCTTTCATGTGTAATTTCATGAAAGATTGACTTTTATAGTAATTTATTTGAATTTGGCGCGCTGCATTTTTACTGGCTTTTGGCCAAGTGGGACGTTAGTGTCCCACATACCCTAGAGTGGTTAAGGATCCGCCCCTTTTTTTAAAATTTTCGCCTAAAATGACATACCCAAATCTAACTGACTGTAGCTCAGGACCTGAAACAAGGATATGCATATTATTCGTACATTTTGAAAAGGAAACACTTTGAAGTTTGTGGAAATGTGAAAAGAGTATAGGAGAATATAACACATTAGATCTGGTAAAAGATAATACAAAGAAAAAAACCAACAGTTTTTTTGATTTTTTGGTACCATCATCTTTGAAATGCAAGACACAGGCCATAATGTATTATTCCAGCCCAGGTACAATTTAGTTGTTGGCCACTCAATGGCAGCAGTGTATGTGCAACGTTTTAGACTGATCCAATAAACCACTCCATTGCTGTTCAAAATTTTGTATCAAGACTGCCCAAATGTGCCTAATTGGTTTATTAATAACTTTTCAAGTTCAAAACTGTGCACTCTCCTCAAACAATAGTATGGTATTATGTCACTGTAATAGCTACTGTAAATTGGACAGTGCAGTTAGAATAACAAGAATTTAAGCTTTCTGCCAATATCAGATATGTCTATGTCCTGGGAAATGTTCTTGTTACTTACAACCTCATGCTAATCGCATTAGCCTACGTTAGCTCAACCATCCCACTGATCCTGAWGAAGTTAATATTATGGTGTTTCTATTCTAAGAAAAACAAAAAACCCTCGGGGTTTCTGTTAGGATGGAAAAATATGGCGCTGTACAACGTGATGGTCGAGAGTAGGCTACAGTACTAAAAGCATAACATTTCCACACACTACTTGTATAATTATAGTCCACCAATACCCAAACGGAGATTCAGTGAAAATTAAAATCTCATTGATTTATCAAGACCAGTCCCCATGCTTGTCTCAGAGCAGTGTGAAACGGTGCTAAAATAGTTGACCACAGCGTGTAGGCTATTGCTTCAAATCCTATTGCTTCTAACTTCAAAATGCTCTTTAAATAAATAAGACCTACACCACGTTTTTCACAGCACATTACTCAACACTAGTTATACTCATGTCGCCTACGGTAGGCCTACAGTATATCGGAAAATATTTTGTGGTTGCTTCAAGTTGTGTATTAACGGTCTTTTATGTATTGCCTTGGAATCTACTCTACTCCAATTCTAATGTTAGTCCTTTATAGTTTGTTAAGCTACTCTTCTTCCATGCACATTTGAGCAGTGTGCGTCACAGTTGGATAGGCTGTGTTTCCACTGTCGAAATTCATGCCATAACTACAGTAACTGCATTACCGCTAAAACTATTCCTATCAGTGCTGCATGAAATTATTATTTGTATTATATTTTRTACCCCTTTTTCGTGATATCCAATTGGTAGTTACAGTCCTGTCCCATCGCTGCAACTCCCTTACTGACCTTGGAGGGGCGAAGTTCAAGAGCCATGCGTCCTGCAAAACACATCCTGCCAAGATGCACTGCTTCTTGACACACTGCCTGCTTAACCCAGAAGCCAGCCGCACCAATGTGTCAGAGGAAACACTGTACAACTGCCAACCAAAGTCAGCGTTCCTGCGCCCAGCCCGCCACAAGGAGTTGCTAGAGCACGATGGGACAAGGACATCCCGGCTGGCCAAACCCTCCCCTATCCGGGACGACGCTGGGCTGCCTCATGGGTCTCCCGGTCACGGCCAGCTGCGACACAGCCCGGGATCGAATCCGGGTCTGTGATGATGCTTCTAGCACTGCGATGCAGTGCCTTAGACTGCTGTGCCACTCAGGAGGTAGTGCTTCCTGAAAATAGCACATGTTTTTAAGGACACACCTCAAATATTTCCACCACTCCCATCTGAGCGCAGGCGAGCTGATATAAGACAGGTAAATTGCCGAACCTGGTGTTAGAGCTGGAAAATGCCAGTGCGACAGTTTTTTCATGACAAAATTGCAAACTAATGTGCATTTGACACTAACGCCACCTTAACACCAGCCAAAAATAGAGCCCATGTGTTTTTTGAAGACTTCACTTGATCATATTTCACATGAAGTTATACATTTGGATTATCACATATGATCACATAACTTTCACATGTGGATAAGAAAATCTTCACATTTGATGCCTTACTAATAACTACAGTGTTTTCTAGTTATATATTTTGAACATTGACATACAAAACTACATTTTGTATGCTGATTTATACAATAATAATTATTCAACATTTCTTCAACTGTGATTTGAACTCACAACCTCCATGTTCACAGCGCTCCAATCTGCCTGCTACGCCACCATAGCAATTGAAGTCAGTAAAGAGCAGCATACTGTCATATTATAGAAATAACACCAAGTTGTTGTAAATGCTGTATTTACTTTTATTTTACTGCAACTTTAGGCAAAGTGCAGAAACGTATTCTTGGCAATAAATGTAAAGCCAATCTCAAAGATGTTCACAGACCTGGTGGTGCCGAAGAAACTTCAGATAGCTAACAACCAACAGTTTGTATGTTCAAATCCCAAGTGAGGTTGAGACCCAAACATACAGCATCATATTGTGCACAACACCTTAATTTAMTTGTAAAAATACAGTAATTTGTAGATTTACCATATTTTTTARGCAACTAGACAAAAGATGRAGTGGACCATGACTGTTTAAATTGAATTAACATCAATTATGCCATTTCTAGTAAAATATTCTTAATTCAATTTTACACTTGTGCTCAAATTTTGTCARGTGTAGTTTRATGATATCACACATTGAAATTTTACTATCCCKATGTTGTCACATTGATTTCACATTGATTTCACGTGTTCAAATGATGTCATGTGAAGATTCATATTATGACATGTTGCCTCACAGGTTTTCACATATTATCACATTAACTTCATATAAAATTACATGAGACATGAGGTCTCATGTGTCCACGTGGTGAAATTCATGTGGTTTTTCCATAAGGGATAGCCATGCCAATTTGAGTCYGTAAGGATGATACATTCAGGGAAACAATCATTCCAAACAGTACGCTGTGGAATTTTACAAAACTCACTACAGTCTGCAAAATCCTGCATCATCACTTGTATATAGCAGAGGTGCTAAAAGCCTTTGCCCTTCTCATTCATTTGTTCTGCACTGAATGACGTGGGTGAAAGTAGAAAAGCACATCATCGGAGAAGAGTGATGGGCCATGACCCTGGCATTTATGTGCCAAACAACAGGTACAGTGTCACCAAACAGCTACTTGTTAGGGTTGTGTGCGTCATTGAAATTCATTGGTATATTCAATTGACTCTATAAATGTCTTGTGCAAAGAACAACCTGTGTCATATTTGTCCGATATTAAAAGAATAGTCCAGTTTTTGACATATTAGTAGTGTTCTTTCTGAGGTGAAAGAGTGCACAATCTAATTCGGGGACCCTCTGACGCGACTATTAAGGGCCCGTTGCTCGTTTATGAATGCGTGTATACTCAACAGCAGGTTTTCCAGTACCTGAACTTTATACAGTAGAAGCAAGCTTCATCATTATAAGATGCAAATCTGTACTTTTCATTAATGGTACAGTGCATTTGGAAAGTATTCAGTTCCCRTGACWTTTTCCACATTTTGTTAAGTTACAACCTTATTCTAAAATGGATTAAATAGATTTTTCCCCTCATCAATCTCAACACAATACCTCATAATGACAAAGCAAAAACAGGTTCTTATAAGTTTTAGCAAATGTATAAAATAAAAAAAAACAAGTATTCAGACCCTTTACTCAGTACTTTGTTGAAGCACCTTTGCTGAAGCACCTTTGGAAGCAATTACAGCCTCAATTCTTCTAAGGTATGATGCTACAAGCTAGTCCCACCTGTATTTGGGGAGTTTCTTCCATTCTTCTCTGCAGATCGTCTCAAACTCTGTCAGGTTGGATGGGGAGTGTCGCTTCACAGCTATTTTCAGGTCTCTCCAGAGATATTTGATCGGGTTCAAGGCCGGGTTCTGGCTGGGCCACTCAAGGACATTGAGACTTGTCCCGAAGCCACTCCTACGTTGTCTTGGCTGTGTGGTTATGGTCATTGTCATGTTGGAAGGTGAACCGTCGCCCCCAGTGTGAGGTTCTGAGCGTGCTTAAGCAGGTTTTCATTAAGGATCTCTCTGTACTTTGCTCCGTTCATCTTTCCCTCGATCCTGACTAGTCTCACAGTCCCTGTACTGAAAAACATCCCCTCAGCATGATGCTGCCACCACCATGCTTCACCGTAGTGATGGTATTGGCCAGGTGATGAGGGGTGCCTGGTTTATTCCAGACGTGAAACTTGGCATTCAGGCCAAAGAGTTCAGTCTTGGAATTCATCAGACTAGAGAATCTTGTTTATCATGGTCTGAGAGTCCTTTAGGTGCCTTTTGGCAAACTCCAAGTGGGCTGTCATGAGCCTTTTACTGAGGAGTGGCTGCCGTCTGCCACTCTACCATAAATGCATGATTGGTGGAGTGCTGCAAAGATGGTGGTCCTTCTGCAAGGTTCACCCATCTTCACTAAAGAACTCTGGAGATCTGTCAGAGGTTCGTGGTCACCTCCCTGACCAASGCTCGTCTCCCCTGATTGCTCAGTTTGGCCGGGAGACCAGTTCTAGGAAGAGTGTTGGTGGTTCCAAACTTCTTCCATTTAAAAATAATGGAGGCCACTGTGTTCTTGGGGATCTTCAATGATGCACAAATGTTTTTGAACCCTTCCCCAGATCTGTGCCTTGACACAATCCTGTCTCTTAGCTCTACGGACAATTCCTTCGACCTCATGGCTTGGTTTTTCCTCTGACATGCACTGTCAACAGTGGCACCTTATATAGACAGGTGTGTGCCTTTCCAAATCATGTCAAATCAATTGAATTTACCACAGGTGGACTCCAATCAAGTTGTAGAAACATCTCAATAATGTTCAATGGAAACAGGATGCACCTGAGTCTCATAGCGAAGGGTCTGAATACTTATATAAATAAGAGTTATTTCTGTTTTTTGTTTGATATAAATTTGCTAACATTTCTAAAAACCTGTTTTTGTTTTGTCATTATGACTGTTCTCTCTGCTACCGCATGGCAAACGGTACCAGACTGCCAAGTTTAGGTCCAAAAGGCTCCCCAACAGCTTGTTCTGGCCCCTGTAGTTGGGTTTGAGTTCCTTTTGGCTATTGTGTAAATTCCATTGTTGACCACTTGGGGCCCCTGTCCTGTGTTGATGTGTGTTGTTTGTTTAATATGCTGAACCATGTAGAAGAAGAATTGTTTATGTTCCAAAATGGTGAAAGTCACACTGATGCAGCTGCAGACGTTATCAAACTCCATCCTTCTTGCTATCATTTTGTAGAACCATTGTCTGTAAGTAAAAATAATCATAACAGATTTCGCATTCAATTCATGATGATATTTTGTACGGATGATCGTTTTAATGCGATGTATGAATCCTCTTGATAGACACATGGATATCTGTTTAGTGCATTTGATCTGTCATGGTTTGGGGAATCATTTACATCCGATTTAATGCATTATTCTGCATATTTCTATGTTCATGGACATGTATACAAATACATGCTGTGTTATTATATAGAATCAGCTAGTCTAGTAATCAGCTAGCATACAATAAGTCATACTCATTGTTCTTTTCTTTCTATATTTCAGTTTTACTCATTTCAGTCACTACTACTGTACCTATGAAGCGGTGGAAATAAATCCTCCTTCAACACTACAGTAGCTGCACCGAGTTTATCTATCTGCTAAGCTTAAGAAGGGGACTCTTTTGCGAGGGCAGAATAAGCTTCTACCCCCAAGCCATTACACTGCTGAACAATTAATCAAATGGCGACCCAGACTATTTACACTGCTGCTACTTGCTGTTAGCATATAGCCTCGCTATTGTGATTTTGTGTAACTTTTTTTTACTTTAGTTTATTTAGTAAATATTTATTTAACTCTTATTTTCTTAAAACAACATTGTTGGTTAAGGGCTGGTAAATAAGCGTTTCACGGTAAGGTTGTATACACCTGTTGTATTCGGCGCATGTGACAAATACAATTTGAATTGATTGGGCAGTAAGGTACAAAGAGAATTACAAACATACGACTGAAATTATAACTGTTGACGTTGATTTATTGGCTGGATTTATACACATTCACTCCCTGTTATCTCCTCTTATTCTCTATACAACGCGCTCTTTTGCTGTACTGGGAATGTCCTGGGGATTTTTGATGGAGCCTGGAAGACCCATGCATCTGGAGTAGTGCTCCTGGTCTGGGAGAAGGTAGACATCTTTATTGGAAGGAAGCTGCCACAGACAGCTGCCACAGCGAATAAGGGCTTTCTCAGGGCCCGAAGCAGCCAGATGGCAAAGCGCTAGGCTTCGGGACAGATTTCGCCAGAATTTCCAAAAACCATTTGGACATAGTTACACATTCAACCATAACTTTGACATTTGAGTGCCCCAGAGCCTTATATCACAATCGCAGGTCAAATGTGGAGACTCACATCCAGATATAGGCCTATAACAGATGTTTCAACTTATTTAGATTTGAAGTTTCGTAAGATGCCAATTCAAAATGTTGAACCTGTTTGGGGAGAGTAGAAGACGGAGGAAGAGCTGTATGTTCCCACTGTTTGATCGCAGCCCAGTCCCATATTTCAGAATTCATTATATTCATTGCAAGGCTGCGATTGCAACCGCTACTGTTTCCGCGGGGATCCGACCACATTGGAACGGCCGACCCCAAGAAGAGAGAATAACACTGTCATAAATTGACAAAACGTTCATTCGTAATGACCCACAATAAKAGATGGATCTGTTATGATAAAGAATTTATATGCTCCTTTGTTGGGCACATAAGATGAGTTACGCCCTAACAGACCATGTTAAGGTAAATAGCTCAGACACCACTGACCTATGGGGGCACTGGTACAATTTTACCTAGTGAAACGGGCCCGCATGGAGACGGTAAGACATTTCCTATATCCATGGTGACAGCGAAGAGTATAAGACAGTTGTAGTGATTGATATAATAACCATCGTGTTAAGGTCAACACGCAATGAATGATATGTTGTGTTGTCCTCCGCCCATGACATGGAAAAGCATGATTAAATCAGTTTTGATGAACTTCACATGGTGGTTAAGTGCACGGTGATGAGCTTGATGCAAATTTCCAACACATATCAAGGGTATTATTTGTATGCTGGTGACGTCCTAATCGGTYCGTGGCTGGCAGTTATCAAACAAAAAGGATTTTGCWCTTATCCATATCTCATCATGTAACCATTGTGTCATGCCTCTTCAAATCCCTCTGGGGCTGAAGATGATGAGTCAAATCCTATATCATCACGTGAAGGGCCCACTTGGATTTGCAACGCTGTGCGTCACAGGTGTTGTTTAAGTATCCAGTGATATATGCACTCATTTGCTTTGTCTCATGCACAGTCCCAATTATCAGTGCTTGAAGCGGAATGAAAAATGGTGCCTGTACTCATTTTAGGTGTCAGTACACATTTTTATTGTACAGTASCTGTGTTTATATTTTAGAGAGAATGTTATATTCTATTGCATAAAATMTGAAGTGCATGTACAATGCACTAGTATGCTTTGAAGAGTTGGTAATATGGCCAAAATAGGCGTTTGGTAGTTTAAATTCAGTGTACTTGTCTTTAACTACCATTTCCCGAATGTCTGACTCTTCCCACACAACTCATTTTTCTCAGGTTCATAAGCATCGACATTCACCAACTTGTGTCTGCTTATAATTAGATATATTCTCCAGACTTGTACCGAGGGAATTACATTTGTATGAATTGTTGATATGTATGCTAGACTTTTCTTCTGATACAGTAAATGTTCCCCCCCAAAAAAATATTTTGTATTTTACAGATATAGGGATGAAAAAAGTATTTATCCACAATTCGTTCTGTACAAGTCTGGTCCTGGAGTGTCTTAACAAAATGAAACCAAAATATTGAGTCTGACTTCATCCAGTGTCCTGAAAAAATGGATTTGCATGATATGCAAATATGCACATATTTAATGAGATATAGCCTAAATGCATATTTTAATACAATATTTCAGAACAATTGTAAGATTCAACTGGTGAAAGTTGATTATTATATGATTAAGGGTAAAGAATAAGCCTATAAGGGTGTGATGCCTGGCCTTAAAAGTACATAATGGTATGTAGCCACMTTAAAGCACAAATCACTTAAATATAAGTGATTCATAATAAATGCATGATAAAAAAACGAATCTATTGACAGACACATCAATTTAAGAAACATAATATAGAACAATCCCCATCAAAATCAATCAACTCCAGGCTGTGTAAGGGCTATTTTACCAAGAAGGAGAGTGATGGAGTGCTGCATCAGATGACCTGGCCTCCACAATCCCCCGACCTCAACCAAATTGAGATTGTTTGGGATGAGTCGGTCCGCAGAGTGAAGGAAAAGCAGGCATTGGGTCATTGTCCTGTTGAGAAAAAAAATATGATAGTCCCACTAAGCCCACACCAGATGGGATGGCATATCGCTGCAGAATGCTGTGGTAGCCATGCTGGTTAAGTGTGCCTTTAATTCTAAATAAATCACTGACAGTGTCTCCGGGAAAGTACCCCCACACACATAACGCCACCTCCTCCATGCTTTACGGTGGGAAAGACACATGCGGAGATCATCCGTTCACCCACACCATATCTCACAAAGACACGGCGGTTGGAACCAAAAATCWAAAGTTTGGATTTCAGACGAAAGGACAAATTTCCACCGGTCTAATGTTCATTGCTCGTYTTTCTTGGCCCAAGTAAGTCGCTTCTTCTTGTTGGTGTCCTTTAGTAGTGGTTTCTTTGCAGCAATTTGACCATGACGGCCTGATTCACACAGTCTCCTCTGAACAGTTGATGAGGAATACAAATATCTGGGTGTCCTCTTGGACAATAAGCTTCAGTAGAGTAAATGTACAGACCTGATCTACAAAAAGAGTCAAAAGAGACTGTACTTTCTCAAAAAGCTGGGATCTCTTAATGTTAATTGTACTATACTGACTCTGTTTTACAAATCTTTCATTGAGAGTATTTTAACTTTTTGTATTGTTTGTTGGTTTGGCAATTSCACTGTCAGCCAGAGAAATATGCTGAGAAGGATTATCAGCACAGCAAGCAAGTAACTTGAAGTCAACAGACAGGCCTGGAGGAGATCTTTAAGGTCAGGGCCCTCTGCAAGGCTCACAAAATAATTGTAGAGCCAAGCCACCCCCTGTACCCGGACTTTGAACTACTGCCCTCTGGGTGCGGGTATAGGGCACCCCTCAGCAGGAAAAACAGAACTAGACAATAATTTGTGCCAGGTGTGATATCCGTTCCTAAATAGCTTGGGATAATGTTCCTATCGGCTAGTCTCTTTTTATTGGTATGTAACTGTTYTGAAAGTTATATTGTCAATTTATTTTGTTATTTACATGACATGACACTGCAACAACATTTCCCCATGGGGACAATAATGTAAAGTAAATACATTTTACTTTAAAGTAAAGTAAAATCGACATGTCTGTTACTTGAACTCTGTGAAGCAACTTATCCTCCGCAGCAGAGGTAACTCTGGGTCTTCCATTCCTGTGGCGGTCCTCATGAGAGCCAGTTTCATCACAGCGCTTGATGGTTTTTGCGACTGCACTTGAAGATCCTTTCAAAGTTCTTGATATTGTCCGTATTGACTGACCTTCATGTCTTAAAGTAATGATGGACTGTCATTTCTCTTAGCTTATTTGAGCTGTTCATGCCATAATATGGACTTGGTCTTTTACCAAATAGGGATATCTTATGTATACCCCCCTACCTTGTCACAACACAACTAATTGGCTCAAACACATTAAGAAGGAAAGAAATTCCACAAGTTAACTTTTAATAAGGCACACCTGTTAATTGAAATGCATTCTGGTGACTACCTCATGCAGCTAGTTGAGAGAAAGCCAAGATTGTGCATCAAGCTGTCATCAAGMCAAAGGGTGGCTACTTTGAAGAATCTCAAATATAACATATATTTTGATTTGTTTAACAGTTTTTTGGTTACTACATGATTCCATGTTTGTTATTTCGTAGTTTTGATGTCTTCACTATTATTCRACAATGTAGAAATTAGTCAAATTGAAGAAAYKCCCTTTAATGAGTAGGTGTTCTAAAACTTTTGACCGGTAGCAAAACTGGAAGCAATCTAGTTATTTTTGGTTACTAATCTGGATGTGCATGCCTGCCTTTGTGCGCCAAAGCTGATGACTGATCATTGGTCAACAATCAAGATGCACAATGTTTTGGTTCTGAAGCATAGATAAGAATTTTACGACGACTTGTGGGAAGTGGGTTCAGAACAACAACAAAAAATGTTTTGGGGGGAAATTTTACTGCCACTGAAAAGGACACTGGAAGGGCATAGTTCTCTGCACAGGTAGAGCACTTTTTGTGCACGTCCCTGTTGCACAGATAAATCAAGAGGATCTCGTTTTTGGACTGGCATTCCTCTCCATGAAAAGAAATCCCTAAACATATTCATGCTCAATATTTCCTACTGGTATCTTCACTGCCCTCATTTCCTTAGTAGTACAGTGAGACTGGTAGAGCGGTCTCAAAATCGAAGTAAACTATTTGAGCAGAAATAACAGGCAATGTCCAACCATGCAAGCCCAGACTCACGTGTGAATCCTCTGCAGAGGCATTCTGACCTTCATCGCAATGCCTCTGTTTACTAGTTGCTTTGGAAACCTGGGGGGTTGCCCTTCCAACATATCCTCTGTGAAGGAAGTGCTGCTGAAGACATTATGTGGTTCAGGTAATTAAATTAACATACGGGAAAGTTAAGCATGGGTTTCTACGGGCATTTTTTTTTACCCTGTCAGAGGAAAATATGTGTACATTTGATACAGGAGATGACTTAGTCTGGCCGACCGTGGATGAAGAGCTATCCTTGCACAAATGTTTGGGGGGGGGGGGGTCTCTCTCTCGAAGTACCACTGAGGAAGAGCTTTGGAAACCTTCCAATAGGCTACAGTACACAGTTGTCAATTGAGGTATGAGAATAAAAAAGAATACCCAGCAAAAGGGGAACATTCCCAGAACATTAGCTAAGATTCCCATTATGCTTTTATCCAACATTAGGATGATAACATCCCAAAAACATTAAAAGAATGTTAATTTAAAAAATCTTCTGAAAATGTCTTCGATGAAATATTCTCAATAGGTTTCCAGGTAATGTAATAACACAATGTACCAGTAATGTTTTTAAAACAAAATGTATCAATAGAAATGGTTCTGAGAACATTATTGGAACTTTTTGCTAATGTTCTRATGCTAACACCCATAATATCAAGCYGGGAATATTTTCACAATGCCARAATTCCCACAAWGCTCRCATAAAGMTATAGTGTGAAGTTATGACAATTATTCCTATAACGTTCCCTAAACATTCTTCAGCAGTCATATCTGGATTCAATTAATTGGTTCTRAGAAAACATTTCTGGAACATTCTGCTAACGGATATGTCATCCGAGACACCTATAACAACAAAAAGGGAACATTCCCTCAATACTCCTTGTCAGGCCCCAATCAGAGGCAGCTGTCTATCATTTTCTCTGATTGGGGATCATATTTAGGCAGCCTTTTCCCACCTGTTGTTTGTGGGACKTTGTTTTTGTGTAGTGCCTGTGAYCACTGCCTACCCAGGTATAGGATCTTAATTTGACCAGTTTCTCACAGCAGGAAAATTATTCTGCAGCAACAGGAAATGTGAAACACTATGTTYATTATAATTAATGGACATTTTGTATGTGTTGATGACATTTTTGTTGTAAGTCAAAATTACAAACTTTAGAAGCATTTACAACCCTGAATACATTCCTTTTCATACCTCATGACTTATGCCACATTTTGTTGTGTTGCAGCCTAAAATCTAAATGGATATAAAATAAAAAATCCTCACACATCTACACACAATACCCCATAATGACAAAGTGAAAACATGTTTTTAGAAATGTTAGCAAATTATTGAAAATGAAATATAGAAATATCTAATAATTTTCATAAGTCACACCCCTGAGTGAATACTTTGTAGAAGCACCTTTGGCAGTGATTACAGCTGTGAGTCTTTCTGTGTAAGTCTCTAAGAGCGTTCCACACCTGGGTTGTGCAACATCTGCCCATTATTATTTTCATTGTTATTCGAGCTCTGTCAAATTCATAGACAKACATTTTAAGGGATTGCTATAGATTTTCAAGTAGATTTAAGTCAAAAACTGTAACTCGGTAACTCAGAGTCAATCACTGTCTTCTTGGTATGTGTCACGCCCTGACCTTAGAGATCCTTTTTATGTCTCTATTTTGGTTGGTCAGGGCGTGAGTTGGGGTGGGCATTCTATGTTTTTGTTCRATGTTTTCTATTTCTATGTGTTTGGCCGGGTGGTTCTCAATCAGAGGCAGCTGTCTATCATTGTCTTTGATTGAGAACCATACTTAGGTAGCCTTTTCCCGCCTGTGTTTTGTGGTTAGTTGTTTTCTGTGTTGTGTCTGCACCAGACAGAACTGTTTCGCTTTCGTTCTCCTGTTTGTTGTTTTTGTTCGATTTGTTTTTTGGGATTAAATCATGAACACATTAAACGCTGCACCTTGGTCCACTCTTCCTTCAGCCCACGAGAACCGTTACATTAAGCAACTCCAGTGTAGATTTAGCCTTGTGTTTTAGCTTATTGTCCTGCTGAAAGGTGAATTCATCTCCCAGTGTCTGGTGGTAAGCATACTGAACCAGGTTTTCCTCTAGGATTTTGTGCTTACCTACATGACATTTCTTTTTTATCCTAAAAAACTCCCTAGTCCTTGACGATTACAAGAATACCCATAACATGATGCAGCCACCACTATCAGTAATGTGTTGTGTTGGATTTMCCCCAAAGATAACACTTTGTATTCAGGACAAAAAGTTAATTGCTTTACCACATTCTTTGAAGCATTACTTTAGTGCATTGTTGCAAACAGGATGCATGTTTTGGAATATTTTTGTACAGGCTTCCTTCTTTTCAAGTCAATTAGGTTAGTAATTGTGGAGTACCTACAATGTTGTTGATCCATCCTCAGTTTTCTCCTATCACAGCCATTGAACTCTGTAACTTGTTTCTTTGTAGTGACTGGGTGTACTGATACACCTTCCAATGTGTAATTAATAACTTCACCATGCTCAAAGGGATATTCAATGTTTGTTTTTTTACCCATCTACCAATAGGTGCCTTTCTTTGCGAGATATTGGAAAACCTCCCTGGTCATTGTGGTTGAATCTGTGTTTGGAATTCACTGCTCGACTGAGGGACCTTACAGATAATTGTACAGTATATGTGGGGTATAGAGATTAGGTAGGCATTCAAAAATCCTGTTAAACCCTATTATTGCACAGAGAGTCAACGCAACTTATTATGTGGCTTGTTAAGCATATTTTTACTCCTGAACTTATTTGGGTTTCCATAACAAAGGGGCTGAATACTTATTGACTTAAGACATTCCTGCATTTCAACAACAACAAAAAATCCACTTTGACACTATGGGGTATTGTGTGTAGGCCAGTGACAACACATTTCAAGTTAATCCTTTTTAAATTCAGGCTGTAACACAACAAAATATGGAAAAAGTGTGAAAAGGGGTGTGAATACTTTCTGAAGACAAGGTACATGTTTTAATTTTCTGCTGCACAGGAACATTTCTCCTGCAGGTCAAATTAAGATTCTGTATAGGCCTAACWACCAATGATGTGTATTGATAACAAGAAACAGCCCAGGTAATTCCCAGAACATTAGCTAACATTCCCATTAAGTTCTAGTTRGGGTTTGATCTCACATGAGGATCGTAATGTCCCACTAACATTGAAATAATATTTTTGATATTTTGTTTGAAATGAAATATCCTTGGAATGTTCACCTAACATTCACCAAAATGTTGTTCACAACATCTGTAAAAACTACCACAGAACATTTCCCTCATTAGGTTGCCAGGGGATGTAATAACACAATGTTCCGGTAATGTTCTTAGAACATACTGCTGCAACAAAATGTGATACCAACAGAAGTGGTTCTGYGAAAACATTACTGTAAAGCTCTGCTAATGTTGATGGATTGTCAGAAATCAAGTTAAGACCCAGATGCAGACGTGTRGAATAGACAAAGGTTTAATAGTCCAACAGGGGCAGGCGATAGACAGGTCAAGGCAGGCAGCGGTCAGTAAACCAGAGGTGGGACAACGGTACCGGATGGCAGGCAGGCTCAGGGTCAGGGTGGGCAGAGGTCAACAATCTAGAGGTGGGGCAAAGGTACAGGTCGGCAGGCGGGCTCAGAGTCAGGACAGGCAAGGGTCAAAACCAGGAGGGCGTGAAAAAGAGAGACTGGGAAAAGCAGGAGCTGAGAACAAAAACACTGGTTGACTTGATAAACAAGACGAACTGGCAACGACAAACAGAGAACACAGGTATAAATACAGAGGGAATAATGGGGAAGATGGTCGACACCTGGAGGGGGATGTAGACAATCACAAGACAGGTGAAACAGATCAGGGTGTGACATGGATATGTTATTCAAAACACCCATAACAACTAGCAGGGAATATACCTACTATAGTCTCATAAGGTTATAGTGTGACATTATGACATGATGGTTCTAAATACTTCAGTTGAAGTTTCCATACTTTTAAACAAATGGCATTTGTAATATTCTTATATCATTATATTATATTAGGGTATTGTCCAAAAATAGATATAGCTTTTTTAAAGAATGTTAATCAAGTAGATTGGAACCTGCGATTTGCCATCTTCAGTTCCCGCAGGCTACTTAGTCTTCTGCGCCACCAGGTACACGATTGTTTCTAATGGATTTCCCTTTGTACTGAAATCCTTCAATTATGATCCAAACTTCGGCTCTATATCTTATCCCTCGTTCGCGTGCTAGTCGAAACTCGGAGATTTCCGACTCGTTAACCGGTTGCAGTGGTACACGTGCCGCGTTCAAACAGTTAGCAAGTCAAACATTTCAGAGTTTCCTAGTTCCGACTCTCACGTGAACACAGCATTAGTGCAYATGCACATCTATGTAAACCTCACCACAATCTGCCAGGCAATAATTGAACACGATTTCTGAAATCAAGTTTGTAGGGAAAATAAAAGTCATAACATCCGAACTGTACAGTATATAAAGAAGATTGGTAGAGAAATAAATAATAGAGGATGCTTATTTTTCAAGTTTAGTTATACTCTCTTTTGCAAAGACAAATACTCCAACTGGGAAGTCAGAGTAAAGGTGTAAACAGCTTTATATTTGTGTTACGCCTCGATCACACCTACAGCGTCATTGCGTATTGGCACACAGGAAGTACATTCATTTCCAGTGGAACGCTGTGTTCGCCTTGCAGCATTGCGTTGCAGAGGCAGTTGCAGTGTGTTCTGTGTGGTGCATATGTTGGATTTATCGAATGTATGCCTCAAATTGTATGCGTAGATGACGTGACAGAAATGGTAGCAAGAAGGTGAATGTTAAACATTTGCTGCAGACATATGATGATTCTGCATCCTATTAGATGTGTGTGTATTGCTGTGCATTGTTAGATATTACTGCTCTGTTGGAACTAGGAACACAAGCATTTCGCTACACCCGCAATAACATCTGCTAAATATGTGTATGCGACCAATACAATGTGATTTGATTTACCATTCTGCTCAATGACGCTGTAGGTGTGTTCGAGGCGTTAGTCCTATTCCGGTGACACAGTGAATTAACTCCAGGGATAATTCTCCAAAGCTCACAGGTTTGAGCCCTGCTAGTGACTATATACAAAATACGGTCAAACTATGTTGGTAGAATACATGATTAATACATTGTAGTGTGATTCCAAATACTTGCCATATGTGTTTCCACATGGATTGCTGTATGACTGACTTCCTTAACAGTCAGATTATACATAAAAGAAAACACCATGGACTGTTTAAAACTAAATGTTATCATTRTGGGGAAATAGGAATAACACTCTAAGAGTACCACGTTGTAAGACTGTCATCACAACTGGACAGATTTTGTGTACCCACACTTTTTCCACAACCTAATGAAATGTTCTGGGAACTTTTAATGAACCCAGAAAGGTTGTCCACCGTCTTGCAACATCAAAATAATGTTTTGCGCTCCCTGATATAAACATTATCTGAATGTCAGCACAACTGGACAGTTTTAGTGTTTTGGGAACATATCATTTTTGATGTCACCACAATGTTCCCACCAGATGGTTCCCACAACCTAATTAAGCATTCTGTGAACCTTTAAAGAACGTCAGATGAATGTTTTATACAAACATTGTATCGTCATCAGCACAACTGGACCGTTTTTGTGTTATGAGAACATTTGCCGCAACCTAACAAATGTTCTGGGAACTTTCACAGAAACAGTTTTGGGTTTGCGGTGTAGACTGCTCATCAATTTCTTCAACTGCATATAGATGCTCACATAGTCTAGATATGGCTGCCTTGCCCATGGCCCTTTAGAGACACTCATTGATAAAGTTTCTGTCAGTCACGGCATTCGTCTATGCCAAGCAATGATAACTCATGCCTGACGTTGTTATATATTTTTATTGTATGACAAATGCAAAGAAGATGTCCTCATTGCTAAGGCCATTACATCCTTTGCCTATTAAACAAATAGGTGACCTTCACCTTTCCCAAGGGGTCTGTTGCCCTCTCTGACACTAATTCCCCCAAATAAGGTGATGTATTCAGCTCAGCTTCGGTAAAACATTTGGATATGTGTAATACCTCTTCATCGAGAGAAACGTCACGTTTGCCAGATGTTGCCCAACCTCACCATAGAATCAGTTTGAGTCACTACCTTTTAGGTCAAGAAGTTTAACATGCTCTTTTTAAACTAGTGCTATGTCATCAAACAGGGTTTTTCATTGTGTGGTAAGTGGCTGTGAGGGCACAGTGCAAGGCAGAGGACAGGCAATCTTCTGATATTCCTACTTAAAAATACTACAGTTTGCTGCAATAGTACCAACTAAACTGTAATAAACTGAACTCTACTGTAGAATACTATACTACACACTGTGGTATCCCTCAGTCATGTAGTGCTTACTTTAGAATTTTGTATTATACTGGAGAATACTATATTTCACCGTAATATCCCCCTCGGTTGTGTAGTGCTTACTATAGACTTGTGTAGTATAGTGGAGAATTCTATGCTACAGAGTGTAGTATCCCTCAATAACATACTGTAGTGCTTACATAATATTTTTTTTATCGATTGGACTGCCAGCTAGCTTTACTGCTAGCRTCTAGCTTTGTTGATGCTGTTTTGATTTTAATGTGCTGTGTTCTTGGGGAGCTCATGCCCGGGATTTCCTCGGAGGTTCCCCCCAATCAAATCAAATCAAATTGTATTAGTCACATGCGCCGAAAACAACCTTACAGTGAAATGCTTACACTTACAAGCCACTAACCAACAATGCAGTTGAAAAAAATATGAACAAGAATAAGAAATAAAAGGAACAACTAATAAAAGAGCAGCAGTAAAATAACAAAAGCGAGACTATATACAGGGGGTACCGGTACAGAGTCAATGTGCGGGGGCACCGGTTAGTCGAGGTAATTGAGGTAATATATACATGTAGGTAGAGTTATTAATTAAAGTGACTATGCATAGATAATAACAGAGAGCAGCGGTGTAAAAGAGGGGGTGGGAGGGCAATGCGAATAGTTTGGGTAGCCATTTGATTAGATGTTCAGGAGTCTTATGGCTTGGGGGTAGAAGCTGTTTAGAAGCCTCTTGGACCTAGACTTGGCGCTCCGGTACCGCTTGCCGTGCGGTAGCAGAGAGAACAGTCTATGACACATAAAAGTTATTATTAACTTTTATTTAATCAGGGGAGTACAACGGAGACCAGGGTCTCATTTTCAATGGTGTTCTGAGGACATAAAATAAAATATACAATTACAAGATACAAGATAGAATAACAAGTTACAAACAACAAGTACACTACATTAGAACATCACAAACATCACAGGTGTACTAAAGCTTCAAGTTTCTCGGTGTCCACATCACTAAGGAATTATCATGGTCCACACACACCAAGACAGTCGTGAAGAGGGCCCGACAACACCTCTTCCCTCTCAGGAGGCTGAAAAGATTTCTCATGGGGCCTCAGATCCTTAAAAAGTTCTACAACTGCAACATGGAGAACATCTTAACTGACTGCATCGCCGCAGGGTATGGCAACTGCTTGGCAGTACAGAGGGTAGTGAGTACAGCCCAGTAGATCACTGGGTTCAAGCTCCCTGCCATCCAGGACCCCTATACCAGGCGGTGTCAGAGGAAGGCCCTAAAAATGGTCAAAGACTCCAGCCATCCAAGTCATACACTGTTCTCTCTGCTACCGCACACCAAGCGGTACCGATGTACCAAGTCTGGATCCAACAGGACCCTGAACAGTTTCTACCGTCAAGAACACATATTCTACACTGTTAAATAGTTCGGTAAATAGTTAATACCCAGACTGTCTGCATTGACCCTTTTTGCACTAACTCTTTTGACTCATCACATACGCTGCTGTTACTGTTTGTTATCTATCCTGTTGCCTATCTATTTTGTCCACTTTATCCCTACTTATACAGTATCTACCTCAAATACCTAATACCCCTGCACACCAACTCGCACTGGTACTGGTACCCCGTGTATATAGCCAAGTTATCGTTACGCATTGTGTATTTATTTCTTGTGTTATTTTCCAATATATTTTTTTCTCTCTGCATTGTTGGGAAGGGCCCGTAAGTAAGCAATTCACTGTTAGTCTACACCTGTTGTGTCACGTTCTGACCATAGTTCTTTTGTGTTTTCCTTGTTTTAGTGTTGGTCAGGACGTGAGCTGGGTGGGCATTCTATGTTGTGTGTCTAGTTTGTCCGTTTCTATGTATGGCCTGATATGGTTCTCAATCAGAGGCAGGTGTTAGTCATTGTCTCTGATTGGGAACCATATTTAGGTAGCTTGTTTTGTGTTGGGGTTTTGTGTGTGGTTGTCTTCTGTCTTTGTGTTCTCTGCACCAGATAGGACTGTTTCGGTTTTGCCACGTTTGTTATTTTGTATTTGTATAGTGTTCACGTTATCGTCTCTTTATTAAAACATGTTGAACACGGAATACGCTGCGTCTTGGTTCCTCCTCTTCAGACGAAGAGGAGGAAGGCTGCCGTTACATGTTGTTTACAAAGCATGTGACACGTGATTTTATTTGATTCAGGTGTAGTGCTTACTATAGAATTTTGTAGTATGCTGTACAATACCATAATCTACACACTGTAGTATTCATTGGGCGAAGGCAAATGTTATTCCTGCCCACGCTCACTCTTTGACTGGAAGGAGAGCAGGTGCGCAAACTTGTTTGCGAGTTAATTGTTTGTTGCAGAAAGTTAACAATTACAGGCAGAGTAAAAAAAAGGAGACAATAACTGATGTATTTTTCAGGACGTCGGAAAATACAACCTATACAAAAACAAATAGACGAAATTGACTCTAGCCTGTTAAACTTACTGTATCTCTGCGATACGGATTGAGTAGCTATGGACCACCTTAGCAAACACCTTAGCAAAAAGTAAAATCTACAATTTGTATTACAATTGTAACATCTAAACTTTAGACAGGTTCTAGACATTAAAGGGACACAGTACAGAGGCAGATATAAAGAGCAAGCAAAGTTTAGAGGATTAGATTTGCTTGTTTGACACATAAATAACACATTAACAAGTGTACACAAAATTGACTTCTTAGATCTGTTCCACTAGATAACTTTCTGAAATACAACAGTACTTTCACGAAGATTCAGCTGACCAAGTTCACAAGATGACCAAAAACAGTGACAAACAATACTGCACTTCTGATGGTAGAAAAAGAAAGAACCTCAACAGTAATCAGACAACCAATAATACATACCCAGATAGTGGCTTGCTCTACTCAGACAATCATTAATATTCTAAGTATTTGCAGTTATCCTCTTTGATGATACAATATATTGTATTTATGATTGTCTGAGTAGAGCAAGTAGAGAGGCATCACCATAACCTCAATCAGTTACAATCTTGAAAGAAAATAATATTGTGTGACAGGCTAGGAACCAAAATATGGGTCGATGTTTCCCTGGGCACCCTTATTAGGGGAGGACATTTAGGAGATGTATAAAAGCACCTATTGGTCATATTCTGCTGAGTGCTTTGTACTGTCAAGGCCCTTTGGGTTTATTTGATGTTGATGTTGATGTTGCTGTTGCTGTTGCTGTTGCTGTTGCTGTTGCTGTTGCTGTTGCTGTTGCTGTTGCTGTTGCTGTTGCTGTTGCTGTTGCTGTTGGTTTCTTTCTGTGACCAACCATTTTTGTGACCATGCTGTCTTGAAATGTTTTGGGTGTGGTCGATTATTCTGAATGTTATGTGTTGAGTTTGAACATCTTTATCCATGTGACAATATTCAAGATGTTTATTATGTTTAGCCACTGCAATAACATCCTTTAGTTTTGCAGAGGCTTTGCTGGTTTGAGGTCCAGGCAGTTAATTGCCAGCGCCCTCCAATAAAGTGACTGTCTTTAAGTAAAGTCATTTGTATTTTCTAAAATATCTATTTATATAAAGTCAATGGATAACTGTTCTTTCTTTTCTACCATCAGCAGTACAGTATTGTTTGTCACCTTGTGAATTTGGTCAACTGAATCTCTGTGAAAGCAGTGTTGAATTTCAGGAAGCTATCTAGCGGAAGTTACAGATCTAAGTCATTTTGGTGTAATCTTGTTAATGTGTGTTATCTGTGTCAAACAAGCAAGRCTAATCCTCTAAGCTTTAAAGGGATACTTCGGGATATAACTTCCTTCAAACTGAACACAGAGACAAATAGTATACACAAGTCCATCTAACTCTTGGGAAGTAGATAAAGGGCCTCATTGCCCTTTAACCCTTTCAAGCGTGAGTTCCAAATATCTCTAACGGTTGCTCCAGTGTGAGTTTTTTTTATCTACGTTATGTTAGAACGTTTTCTCCATTCCAGAATGTGATTTTTACGCAACAGTACATTTAATCCGCGCTGCCCTCAAACCTTTATGGTGTTATAGTCAATCGTGCTGGTGTAGCTTATGTAGCTAGCTACATTATTCTATTAGCTCTGTAAAACAATGCTAATTGCGTCAAAGAAGTATTGGCTTGTTGCATTTTGAAGCTACCCTGGAAAAATATCTTCTTATACCACTTGGTCATTTTCTGAGTGCATTCCACAAAGCTCTTTATCATGTCCGCCTTATCCACTGCTCCCATTTTGAGGTTATAGTCAAGCACGCAGTCTGGTTTCATTTTTATTTTCCCCCTCAGGTGGTCCACCTTCCCTGTGGCCGACATGGTTGCTGTATGGACAGTGGAGAGGACATGGATGTCTCGTTTGTCATGCCACTTTACTGCCAGCTGTTGACATTTCTTATTTTGTATAACTGGTCATTTAGGATGGCAGTAGCATTGTTGATGAAATGCAGTCATCGCAGCAGAACTAGGAAGCGGTCTTGGGAAAAGAGGGTGGCAAAGAAGGGAGTTGCAAACATAGGATCTGTGCTCTTCTTTACTATCCCCATGAGAAGGACTGTCACCAGGAAGGTATACATTTCACTAATTGTGGTTGCCCCCCCCACTCCTGGCTCTCTCTTCTCCTGTAGCTCCAAGGCATAGCGATTGGTCTCTGCTATGTCTCCCACCAGCTCCTTTGTCAGAAACAACTTGAAGCACTCTGCCTCAGATGGAAATTGCAAGGGGCGTTGCACTCCAGACTGGGACTCATCAAAGCAAACAGCAGGGCCAGGAGGGGTGAAATGGCTGGCAGCCTTCCAACTACCACAGAACTCCTGTACTTCATCCACTGTCGGTCTGCCTCCATCACCACCAGCATCTTCAAAGGGAACTGGGACTTTGTCAGTGGAAAAGGGGTCCTCAGATTCAGGGTTCTCAATGGCTGGGGGGCAGCTCCTCACTGTCACTGTCAGAATCTGATTCCTGACTTTCAGACTCATTGTCAGAATTTWAAAAAATCTCCAGAATTTCCGCATTTGTGAGCTGTCTCCTTTTGAAAGACACTGCTTATGCTACAGCCTAGCTCACTAGCTACATACATAACAACACTGAATGGCTCAGAGTGGGAGTGAGAGGTTATTTGATTGACTGCCTGCACGCGCCATTTGTATCAATAAATCATATTCATATTTTTTTTTGTGGTAAATATTGATATATTTTCTGTTTTATTCACGTTTTTCAAGTACCGGTGATAAATCATGCATTCCGATTCTTGCATAGATTGTAATGGGCACATATTATGTGTGTAAAATACTTTTTTGACGGTTGTACTGATTATGATGAGCTAAGCTAATTCCAGCTATGTGTGGAGCCATGTTTGTTGACATACAATGCATTCTGGGTTTCACGTAATCGTCTCTCGGACCAAAGATTCTATAACAAAATGAGGTGAGTAAGGATTCACTCATGTTTTGAGAACTTCAGGAAGTGAATGGTGGGATGCGAACGATGGTAGATGACACACCCCTTCAACATGCATACTATAAACAGACCAAATTCATCTTGTTTTCTTTTATTTGGTTTCTGTGAGGAAAAAAAGCATGGTGGAGAGCTGAAACTAATCATCGTCGGGTTAATTTCAAGAAAGTGTTTTATTAKATTATTTCAATCAATGGTGAGCTCACCCGTGATGTGATTAATTATAAATAGTAACTGCTATTAGCTAATTCATATTGTAGTTTATGTCAGCTGAGAGTTATAAAATATGACTGCTTGTGTTGCGTCAGTCTTTCCTCAGTTAGCGCTAGGACAAATGTAGCCCACATCATCCGGTTTGAATGATTGTGTTATGCTATAGATACTTCTGTGAATATCTGAACATTGCTTCCAAAAATAAACTGCTCACATTCTGGACATAACTTTGTAAGGACTGTGTTTGTTTAAATAGTTTCTGAAAAAAGTGTGGCCAGCTCAATTGCTGATTGTTGTGTCATTCGAATCTGGCCATTCTAAATAAGCGTTCTAATCACACATGTGTGATCGTACGCTTCAGGGACTACTGTAGAATGATCACACCCATGTGATGGTACGTGTGAAAGGGTTAAGAAACGTTGCTTGTTCATTATATCTGCCTTTGTACTGTTTCCCTTTAATGGGCCAAGAACCTGTCTAATGTTTAGATGTGACAATTGTAATAACAATTTTATATTTTTGCTTTTTTTGTTGCAGCTTGCTTGCTGTTAGCTATCTCTTTGAAAATAATGACTGTGAAACATTGTTGAATTTAACTTTAGATCACCGGTTAGTGTGATAAACGTGATAAAATATGTTTAGAATGGGAAGTAAAAGCTGGTTTGTTCATTTAATTTTGGAAAGTAAKTGGTTGTGCTTTTGTATTGGTATGATTTCATGGGGCCTACTGGAGTAAATGGGCTGCTTATTCTTTAACAATATTAAATGCTGTGTGTGACTGCTTTTGCCTGTTTATCAACCATGTCTATGTGTTTGACCAAAATTGTCTCTCCTTCAGCGCCATAGACTGCACAGGTATTACGGCTGAAGTCCTTTCAGCACCATGAGCCTGTCACCTTTGATGTGACACTGTTGTCACTATTACTGATAGTGTGATAGTGGTGTTGGCTACCATAAGTTTTGTAAACAGTGCATTATTTTATGCTGTGTGTCATGTTGTGTCCATGCCGGTTCTGTCTCTGTGTGTGTTGGAGCCCAAAGCTCGGCCAGGGCTGTTTGATTAATTCATAATGTCATCAAAACGTATTGCTCCTCCTTCACTAGAACTAGAATGGTCTGCCTACAGAAAATATGTCGGGCCCATTAAGTCATGCTATGTTTTCTGTTATTTTCTAGATTTTTTTGTTTGATATTTAGTGGAAGATTTTTGGTCCCTCTGCAGGCCTAGGTCCTATAGTCACGGTTCGCCACTGTACTACAGTCATGTCCGCAAAAACACTACAGTGGACACTATAGTATACTACAGTCATGTCCACAAAAACACTACAGTGGACACTAGTGTACTACAGTCATGTCCACAGAAACACTACAGTGATACTGTAGTATACTCTAGTCATGTCCACAAAAACACTACAGTGCATACTATACTATACTTCCGTCATGTTCACAAAAACACTACAGTAGTACACTGTAGTATACTATAGGGATGGGTGGGTGGGTGATGGAGCGACTTCTCAGGCCATAGATAGCTTTAGTTGATTTATAGAAGTTGTGCATGTGCCTTATTCGTCCACCATGCATTCTGCAGAGCACGCAAGGTTGCGTGATGCACGCCATTGTTGGAGGAGGGTAGCAGATGGGGGACTGTTGAAAGTATACTTGTGCGCTTTGTGCATATTGTCCAGTAAGGTTGTCATGGTGTCAGAGTTCTCATTGATCCAGTCCTGAAGTTTCCTACCTCTGTAGCCAATGGAGTGGTCTGCTGCCTGATTTAGCACTGAGCTAATAGATGCCCACTTCTGGTCCATGGGGTCCTCTGCACTCAGAACAGGTTCAGTCTCCCTCAGCCTTTCAGCGAGAGAGTGACGGAACTCGTTCCTTACTGCTGCTTTCTCAAACCGGGTACGGTGCAGAGGCCTCTTACTGGACTTCTGCAGGCGTTGGGGAGACATATTCTCATCTGGTGTTTAGCCAGTATTATACGGTGATCTGTCCAGCATTCTGCACCCCTCATGGCATCTGTCAGCAGGACATTATTAGTGTCAGAACTAGAGGTCGACCGATTAATCGGAATGGCCGATTTAATTAGGGCCGATTTCAAGTTTTCATAACAATCGGAAATCGGTAATTTTGGACGCCGATTGACGCCGATTTTTTTATAGGCAAGTCAGTTAAGAACACATTCTTATGTTCAATGACGGCCTAGGAATGGTGGGTTAACTGCCTTGTTCAGGGGCAGAACGACAGAATTTTACCTGGTCAGCTCAGGGATTTAATCTTGCAACCTTACGGTTAACTAGTCCAACGCCAATGCCTTACGAGGAGCCCGCCTGTTACGCGAATGCAGTAAGAAGTCAAGGTAAGTTGCTAGCTAGCATTAAACTTATCTTATAAAAAAACAATCAATCAATCATAATCACTAGTTATAACTACACATGGTTGATGATATTACTAGTTTATCTAGCGAGTCAGAGTATATGCAACAGTTTGGGCCGCCTGGCTCATTGCGAACTAATTTGCCAGAATTTTACGTAATTATGACATAACAATGAAGGTTGTGCAATGTAACAGGAATATTTAGACTTATGGATGCCACCCGTTAGATAAAATACAGAACGGTTCCGTATTTCACTGAAAGAATAAACGTTTTGTTTTCGAGATGATAGTTTCCGGATTCGACCATATTAATGACCTAAGGCTCGTGTTTCTGTGTCTTATGATGTTATAATTAAGTCTATGATTTGATAGAGCAGTCTGACTGAGCGATGGTAGGCACCAGCAGGCTCGTAAGCATTCATTCAAACAGCACTTTCGTGCATTTTGCCAGCAGCTCTTTGCAATGCTTCAAGCATTGCGCTGTTTATGARTTCAYGCCTATCAWRTRCCGAGATTAGGCTGGRGTAACCGATMTGAAATGGCTAGCTAGTTAGCGGGMTGRGCGCTAATAGCGTTTCAAACGTCACTCGCTCTGAGACTTGGAGTAGTTGTRCCCCRTGCTCTGCATGGGTAACYCTGCTTCGAGGGTGGCTGTTGTCGATYTGTTCCTGGTTCYAGCCCAGGTAGSYGCGAGGAGAGGGARGGAAGCTATACTGTTACACTGGRYATACTAAAGTGCCTATAAGAACARTCAATAGTCAAAGGTATATGAAATACAAATCGTATAGAGAGAAATAGTCCTATAATTCCTATAATAACTACAACCTAAAACTTCTTACCTGGGAATATTGAAGACTCATGTTAAAATGAACCACCAGCTTTCATATGTTCTCATGTTCTGAGCAAGGAACTTAATAGTTAGCTTTCTTACATGGCACATATTGCACTTTTACTTTCTTCTCCAACACTTTGTTTTTGCATTATTTAAACCAAATTGAACATGTTTCATAATTTATTTGAGGATAAATTGATTTTATTGATGTATTATATTAAGTTAAAAATAAGTGTTCATTCAGTATTGTTGTAATTGTCATGATTACAAATAAATAAATACATATCGGCCGATTAATCGGTATCGGCTTCTTTTGGCCCTCCAATAATCGGTATCGGCGTTGAAAAATCATAATTCTGACTTCTAGTCAGAACGTCTCACTATGACGTAGTCGATCAGGTGCCAGTGTTTGGAACGTGGGTGCATTCCTGCTGTTTTACATTTGTTCTTCTGCTGGAAAAGGGTGTTAATGACAAGGAGATTGTGCTCGGCARATAGTTAGCAGTCTCAGGCCCTTCTCATTGACCTAGCCAACACCATTCCTTCCCAGCACTCCGCTCCATATCCTGTTGTTCTGTCCCGCCCTAGTGTTGAAGTCACCCAACAGAAAGATCTTGTCATTCTTGGTGAGGGCGTCATCTAGTAACTGGTAGAAGTAGTCCTTTGCCTCATTTTCAGATGGTAACGTTGGTGCGTATGCACTGAGAAGAGTAGCATAGTGCATCTTTGCTAGGGGTATACGGAGAGACATGAGTCTTTCACTTATGCCGACAGGTGTTTTGGTGAGGCTGGGTAAAAGGCTGTTCTTAATTGCCAGTCCCACACAGTGCTGATGTTGTCCACCCAGAAGGTAACCTTTCCAGAAGAAGGTGTAGCCTTCTCACTCTTTCAGGGGACCTTCATCCAGGAACCTGGTCTCACTCATCCAGGAACCTGGTCTCACAGGGCAGCAATGTCAACGTTGTTGCACATTAGTTATGCAGCAAGGTGTTCTCCGATGGGGTCTATCGCTATTATCGTCAGTGTCCAAAGAATTCTGATGTTCCATGTCGCCAGTTTCAGGGGAATTATTTCCTTTAGCATTTTTCGACCACCGAGTGAAACTCCCGATAGGTGTGGTAGCCTATCCAGGTTGAAGTGAGTGGACAATTTTTAGGCCACCTTTTCTAGGCATCTCCCCAGCTGGCGTGAGCAGTGTGGCTCCTAAATAGGGCTGCTCAGTCAAACAGGTGTCTGCCGAGAGCAGCTGCCACTCAAATCCCATCTGCTGGCGACCATAATAGTCCTGTGCTGCTGGTGTGCAGAGGTCTGATTAAGGGCCCCGTCACCAGACACCGCAACTTCCAGACTTTAGTCCGGATCCCCAGTCTGTCGGCACTGCCTACCGCACGCCGCCAGCACGCTGCTTTTCTCTCAGGGTAATGTTCGTTGTACCAGACTACACCCCCCCCACACACACACACACACACACACACACACACACACACACACACACAACACACACACACACACACCACACACACACACACACACACACAGCGTATGACAACAGGAACAGGACAACGTTCCCAATAAGGCAGCCCAGAGATGTCAGATGCTATCAGGCTGTTTGGCCAGGAGTGGGCCCATTTCATTCCCATGAGGCAGTTTGCCCAGCGGCGTTCCCAGGTCCGAGGAGGATGTGGTCAGAGTGAGAGATAGAGGGAATGAAACAGAGAGGGAGAGAGAGAGAAGAAAGAAGATAGGCGCAATAATACTCCACTGTGATGACACGTATGATTCAAGAGTTTTGTGTTGTTTTGACTCAGCAGCGTGATTGGCCCATAATGCCTTGCAACCACTCGACCCCTCATTGACCTGTGATGAGGCCACACGCTCTCGCCGTCCCGGTAATGACGTGTGTGAGGGGGGRTGTGGCTGGGGTTCCATGGTAGCTGACAGATTGAAGAGCACTAAGTCCCTGGAAATTGAGCATAGCACGCAAAGTGTGAGTTCATAAAATGTTTAAGATTCACTTTGTTTACTTCATATTCGGTAGTCTATATATCAAAACTGGAAAACTGTCTCATCTGAATTGATCTAATGCATCTTGAGGGTGAATCTCATAGATCTCACAATTCTCACAGATCAAATGGTAAAGTGAAAACGCAAACTGAGGACTTCAAGGTGACTGCTGCTCCTGAATGGATGCAACACACGCTCTTATACACAGCCTGCACGCTGCTTTGCAACACTCATTTCAGTGTGCAATCATAAGGTATTTACACTGGTCCAGTGTACTGTAAATGTTATATTGTATTTGTAAAAAAAAAAAAGTGGCCCCTGTTCTCACTCAAGTACAGACTTGTGGTTGGTAAAGCATGCTCGTTAAAAATAAAATGTGCAAATCTTTGAATGCAAAAAAGGCTGGGTTTTATGCGCCTCGGGCAGAAACGCATTGCTATAATTTGTCCTTTTGCCAATGCCAGGGGGTGAACAAAAAGTGTCTAAGGAAAGATAGGGAGGAAGACACTGATTTAACGTCCGTGCCATGTTATTGTGGATGGAAACAATGTGTTAGCGGAAGAGATTCAGGCTAATTGCTCATAATGGGAGCAACTGGAAATACTGTTACGGTCAGTTTAAACTCAGGATTTCATCTCGGACTCCTTGTTTACGTCTGCCTAACAGATATACACACACTACTTGCATACATACTCAGATACGTGCACATGCACACACACACCTCAAGAATGTGGGGAACAAGAGGAGATCTCTTACCAGATATCAAAGAAAAGGCAACATTTGTGACACTGACCACAATCACTGTGCCTGTTTTCAACTGTCTCATTCAAGTGTGTTGTGTAAGATAAATGTGAAAAGTTGGCTTGCAACTGTGGGAAATTTGTCTGTTTTGAGAGTGCTATTTCTTGTCTAATACTCCTCTCCATTTGCCATGCATATTCTCCCTATTTTAGCTATCCTCATTTTTCTTCTCCTCTCTTTTCATTATCTTCTCATTTCAGCTACCCCTTTCTATTGTCCTTGGTTAGCCTTTCCTTTGCTAATGTCTATCCTATTCTCTCTTCTTCTTTCCTCCTGTCCTCACTTCTTCACTTCTCTCCTCCTTGCATCACTTCGATTGTCCTCTCCCCTTCATCTCTGTTCCATATTCATTTGAATATCCGGGAGCACTATGGAAAGAGTTTTTATTTATCACAGGTTCCGGAAACAACAGGTGTAGACTAACAGTGAAATGCCTACTTACGGGGCCTTCCCAACTAGAGAGAGAACATGTTTTAAATAATAGAAAAAAAATAACACAAGGAATAAATACACAGTGAGTAACGATAACTTGGCTATATACACGGGGTACCAGTAATAAGTCGATGTGCAGGGGCACGAGGTATAACATAGTGTATGAACAGCGTGCTCGGAAAAGTATAATTTTTGCCAGTTTTGTTACTTTACAGCCTTATTTCTCCCTCATCAATCTACACACAATACCCCATAATGACAAATCAGATTTTTTTTTGCAAATGTATTAAAAATTAAAAACTGAAATATGACATTTACATAAGTATTCAGACCCTTTACTTTGTTGAAGCACCTTTGGAAGCGATTACAGCCTTGAGTCTTCTTGGGTATGACGCTACAAGCTTGGCACACCTGTATTTGGGGAGTTTCTCCCATTCTTCTCTGCAGATCCTCTCAAACTTTGTCAGGCTGCACCACTATTTTCAGGTCTCCCCAGAGATGTTTGATCGGGTTCAAGTTCGGGCTCTGGCTGGGCCACTCAAAGACATTCAGAGACTTGTCCCGAAGGCACTTTTGCGTTGTCTTGGCTGTGTGCTTAGGGTCATTGTCACGACGCCAGGTCAGCGGAGTCAATCACCACCTTCCGGAGACACCTGAAACCCCACCTCTTTAAGGAATACCTAGGATAGGATAAAGTAATCCTCCTAACCCCCCCCCTCCCCCTTAAAAGAGTTAGATGCACTATTGTAAAGTGGTTGTTCCACTGGATATCATAAGGTGAATGCACCAATTTGTAAGTCGCTCTGGATAAGAGCGTCTGCTAAATGACTTAAATGACTTAAATGACTTAAATTGTCCTGTTGGAAGGTGAACTGTCGCCACAGTCTGAGATCCTGAGCGCTCTGGAGCAGGTTTTCATCAAGTATCTCTCTGTACTTTGCTCCTTTCATCTTTCCCTCGATCCTAACTAGTCTCCCAGTCCCTTCCACTGAAAAACATCCCTACAGCATGACGCTGTCACCACCATGCTTCACCGTAGTGTGTTGTCAGGTTTCCTCCAGAAGTGACCCTTGGTATTCATTTCATCAGACCAGAGAATCTTGTTTCTCATGGTCTGAGAGTCCTTTAGGTGCCTTTTGGCAAACTCCAAGTGGGCTGTCATGTGCCTTTTTTTGAGGAGTGGCTTCCGTCTGGCCACTCTACCATAAAGCCCTGATTGGTGGAGTGCTGCAGAGATCGTTGTCCTTCTGGAAGGCCATATGGAGAACGTTCCTGCTTCCCTTGCTCGCACCCCTTTTCATGCCATTCTGCTGTTGGGAGACCAGTCCAAATCTCTCCAGCTTCTTATTGACTCTGGGGTAGACAAGAGCTTTTTGGACGCTACCCTGGCGTCCGAGCTGAACATCCCCACTCAGCCCCTCTCCATTCCCATGGACGTTAGCGTACTGGACGGGCGCTCTATAGGCTGAGTCACCCACAACACCACTCCCATCAACCTAAGTGTGTCAGGGAACAACAGCGAGGCTATCCAGTTCCTGCTCATCAAGTCCACTCTGATTGCCGTGGTATTCGGATTCTCAAGGCTCCGGCAACACAATCCCTTCATTAACTGGTGAACGGGTGCCTGGGCCACTTCGCTCCCGCCACACCGAAATTATGACTGTGGGATTGACCTTCTCCCTAGCTCAACTCCGCCCCGGGGATGACTGTACTCTCTGTCGGGACCAGAGACCAAGGAGATGGAGACCTACATTGGGGACTCCCTTGCTGCGGGATTCATCCGTCCTTCTTCTCCCACCGGCGCAGGGTTCTTCGCGGAGAAGAAGGACAAGACTCTGCGCCCATGCATTGACTACGGGGTCTCAATGACATAATGGTGGAGAACCGCTACCTGCTACCACTAATCTCCTCAGCATTCGAGCCGCTCCGGGGGGCCACTGTGTTTTCCAAGCTGGATCTATGGAATGCCTACCTCCTGGTGCGGATATGGGAAGGGGACGAGTGGAAGACCGCCTTCAACACGGCCAGTGGTCACTACGAGTATCTGGTCATGCCATTTGGCCTTACCAACGCCCCTGCTATGTTCAAGGCTCTGGTCAATGATGTTATCCGTGACATGTTGAACCGGTTCGTCTTTGTCTACCTAGAAGACATCCTCATCTTCTCTCGTTCCACCCAATAACGTGCTCCACGTCTGACAGGTTCTCCAACGCCTTCTGGAGAACCAGCTGTTTGTAAAAGCAGAAAAGTGTGAGTTCCATCGTTCCACCATCCCTTTTCTGGGTTTCATCATCGCCTCAGGGAGTGTGCAAATGGATCCCGGGAAGGTGAGAGGTGGTGGATTCGCCCCAGCCTACTTCCAGGGTGCAGCTGCAATGCTTCCTGGGGTTCGCCAACTTCTATCGCCTCTATCCGGGATTACAGCAACCTGGCTTTCGCCCTGTCCGCACTCACCTCGCCCAAGGTTCTGTTCACATGGTCTCCAGCTGCTGACTGGGCTTTCTGGGACCTCAAACATTGCTTCACCACAGTTCATATCCAGACCCTTCCCGTCAGTTTGTGGTGGAGGCCGATGCTTCTGATGTCAGAGTGGGGGCGGTCCTGTCCCAGCGTTCTGCCCTGGACCTCAAGCTATGCCTTCTTCTCCCACCGCCTCAACGCCATGGAAAATAACTACGATGTGAGGAATCGTGAGCTTCTCACGGTGAAGATGGCGCTGGAGGAGGCGGAACACCCAATCATTGTGTGGACCGACCACAATTACCTGGTGTATCTCTGCACCACCAAGTGCCTCAACTCCAGGCAAGCCAGATGGGCCCTGATGTTCATACGGTTTAACTTCTCCCTCTCGTACCGGCCCGAGATCCAAGAATGTCAAGATGGATGCACTGTCCCATCACTATAGCCCCATGGGTACCACCCCGGAGCCCCAGACCATCCTTCCCACCCCGTGCATGATGACGGCACTCAACTGGGGTATAGGAAAACAGGTTCGGGAGGTGCAGCGTTCCCAGCCGAACCCTGGGGGGGCCCCTATATAATCGGATGTTTGTGCCTGATGCTGTCCGCTCTGCGGTCCTGGAGTGGGCCAATTCTTCCAGGCTTACCTGTCACCCGGGCTCCCGTCGAACCCTGGCCTTTGTGCGACAACACTTTTGGTGGCCTACAATGGTTCCGGATGTCGCCGCGATTGTCTCTTACTGCACGGTCTGTGCTCAGAATAAGACTTTTTGGCAAGCTCTGGCTGGTCTTCTGCAAACACTGCCTGTCCCTCACCGTCCCTGGTCCCACATATCCCTGGATTTTGTCATGGGTCTCCCCACGTCTGAGGGCAACACTGCCATCCTGACTGTGGTCAACCGATTTTCCAAGGCCACTCATTTAATTTCTCTCCCCAAACTACCCTCGGCCAAGGAGATGGCCCAGTTCATGGTGCAGCACATCTTCCGGATCCATGGACTGCCCGTGGACAGGCGTTCTGCGCCATCATTGGGTCGTCGGCCATGCTGTCCTCTGGGTTCCACCCCCAGTCCAATGGCCAGTCGGAGCGAGCCAACCAGGATCCTGACTACACTGCGCTGCCTGGTCTCCGCCAAACCCACCTCCTGGAGCCAGCAGCTGGTGTGGGTCAAGTACACCGCAACACCTTTCCCTGCTCTGCCTCGGGCCTATCTATGTTTAAGTGTTCCCTGGGGTATCAGCCCCCGCTCTTCCCTGAGCAGGAGGAAGAGTTTGGCATACCTTATGCCCAGATGTTTGTCCCCTGCTGTCATCGTCCCTGGAGGAGAGTCCGGTTAGCCCTCCTCAAGACCACCTCCAGGTATCAACGACAAGCCTGATTGCTATTGGACCCCGGTCCCCGGTATCGTCTCGGGCAGGAGGTATGACTATCCACCCGGGATCTGCCCCTCCAGGTGGAATCCCACAAACTCTCCCCCGGTTTATTGTCCCATTTCCCATCTCCAAGATTATTAGCCCCTCTGCTGTATGTATTCTGTTGCCCTGTACCCTTCGTATACATCTCACCTTTCATGTGTCCAGAGTCAAACCTATGTCTCGAAGCCCTTTGTCTCCTGTTTGCCTCCCCATTATCCCCTGTGTAATTATACCTGTGTTCTCTGTTTGTCGTTGCCAGTTCGTCTTGTTTGTCAAGTCAACCAGCGTTTTTGTTCTCAGCTCCTGCTTTTCCCAGTCTCTCTTTTTCTCGCCCTCCTGGTTTTGACCCTTGTCTGTCCTGATTCTGAGCCTGCCTGCCGACCTYTACCTTTGCCCCACCTCTGGATTGTTGACCTCTGCCTTCCCTGACCCTGAGCCTGCCTGCCGTCCGGTACCGTTGTCCCACCTCTGGTTTTCTGACCCCTGCCTGCCTTGACCTGTCTATCGCCTGCCCCTATTGAAATATTAAACCATTGTCTATTCAACACGTCTGCATCTGGGTCTTAACTTGATTCCTGCTATCCCAAATGTTTTGGGGACAAATTTCACTGTCCTAGAAGTTTAAAAAGTTCACATTTCCACCTCAGAGCCGTCTACACAGACAAGAAGAACATATTTCAGGTGGGCCAGATGGAGACCAGGAAAACAACACAAGGTTAGTGGTTTAATGACTTACACGTAAAACCAACTTTGTTACAAAATCTAGTGTTAAATCCAACCCTGCATTGCTACAAAGTCTACTGTGATTAGCGTTACATGTAACCCTGCTTACAGAATGAATAATTGCAGAAGAACACTGTAATCAAATYAACAAATAATAGGTTTTATGACATAAAATTAAAAGAGTTTGACATTAACCTGTCTTAACATTTCTTAACATGCTTAACATTGTGTCTAGAGAGTGAAATGTATATTTAAAGACATTGTACATTTTCGTTGCATAAGGCTCAGCCCTGCTATAGTAGTTCACTAAACTACAGAGTATGTTGTTCATTGAAGTTGTTGTCTCTGGCTCTTTTGATATCAGATTCAGAATGAATAATGACAAGGTTTGTAGTAGTTTGAAAGGATTTGACCCACCTTAGGCCAGGAGTGTTTCCAATTCACATGAACCTACAAGAAAAACCCCAGCCCATAGTCATAGCACAGATGAAAAGGGAAGCTATCTATAACAAATAATATTTTGTCATGGCCTTACGAATAGGACCCAGATTTTTTCCTGATCCGGGTCATGAGATTAGAAAATAACTCCACGCCCCAGGAAAGACACGTACAAATTTTACCACACCACTTTTGAACCTGTGGAGCCACCTCTGCACATAGGACAGGGTAATACTTCATTTACAAATCAAATCAAATTGTATTAGTCTCATGCGCCGAATACAACAGGTGTAGATCTTACAGTGAAATGCTAACCTACGAGCCCCTAATCAACAATGTAGTAAAAAAAAATTAAGATAAGAATAAGAGATAAAAGTAACAAGTAATTAAAGACCCGCAATGAAATAACAATAGCGAGACTATATACAGGGGGGTACCGATACAGAGTCAATGTGCTGGGGCACTGGTTATTTGAGGTAGTATGTACATGTTGGTAAAGTTATTAAAGTGCATAGATTACAACAGAGAGTAGGAGTAAAGAGGGGGGGGGGGGGGGGGGCTGCAAATAGTCTGGGTAGCCATTTGACTAGATGTTCAGGAGTCTTTTGGCTTGGGGGTAGAAGCTGTGCATCTTATAGTAATGACATTATTATGACTCTGTTACGATGTAAATTTGAAATACAGTTTTAGCCATAGCTGATCATTATAAAAAGTAAGAATCCAAAAGAGAAGCTAGACAAATTGCTACCGACACGCTCAGAGTTGAGTGGCAGAAGCTGAGTTTCAGGTCAAAGATCCCAGATGAGGTTGACCTCCGTCTTCAACTACAGAGGTCAATGTTGTGAAGTGCCATCCCGTGTCTGACTGGTTAGATTAGAATAGAATCCAATTTGACTGTCCATTGTGAATCGTAAATGTGTATTTTGGCTGATGTTATTCCCAACACCCAGACACGCACGCACACGTACAGTGGAAGCAGCACAGGGTCAACCGCAGAATAATCACCCTCAAAACAATGGCTGTCCATTGGGTGGTAATAATCATCGTGGAAAAACAAACAGGAATCACTTTCCAAACCCATGAAGACTGCTGGGTTGTTTCGTTACACTAACACCAAACTCCTCTTGTGAAACACTAACCATCCTGAGTGAACATGTTCCAAAACAGACACATTGTGGATCACCTTGCGGGTGAACTGCGTGTGTGGAATGGAATGTTGGTGTGATTAAGACACATTAAGATACACCGTCTGGCCATTTGTTTGTCTGTCTGTCGGTCTGTGTGTCCTCCGGTGGGTTTCCAGGCCGTCACATGTTGTGTTTTGTGTTATCACATGGCTCGCTTCATCTGCTAGCGGGGATCAGTCACTCGTGGGGTAAGAGGGCAGGATTGGTCAAGTAGCGGGGCTGAGCTATATTTGGTCTGGGAGAGTGCGGTGTTTGTGTGTGTCAGCATGTGGCATGGGCGGGCCGCTGCACTCCAGCCCCCCCCCCCCCCCCCCCGGTTTCCAGGCCGTCACATGTTGTGTTTTGTGTTATCACATGGCTCGCTTCATCTGCTAGCGGGGATCAGTCACTCGTGGGGTAAGAGGGCAGGATTGGTCAAGTAGCGGGGCTGAGCTATATTTGGTCTGGGAGAGTGCGGTGTTTGTGTGTGTCAGCATGTGGCATGGGCGGGCCGCTGCACTCCAGCCCCCCCCCCCCCCCCCCCCCCCCTCTTTTGCAGGAGTGCCTCGAGGCCATCATTAAACACAGGGAGAGCGTGAGCCTATACCGGCCCTGCCGTCAACGGGAGTTATGTCACATACTTGCATGTGTGACTGATCACCCATCTCGTTCAGTGTTTCAGACCCAGCGGTCTGTCACTAATGTCTGGTACTCAATCAACGGACATTGTCATAACTGAAGAACATCCCCGGAGAGAATACAATGTGTTGGATGTGAGCTCTAATAGCTTGCTACACACTGCCATGGGGCAGGTAAAAACATGCCAGGCTTCTGTTTACCACAACTCCCTTTTTAGATACCACCTACTGGTATTAGCTCATGATGACTCCAAATATGAGTAGCCTGTGCCCAGACAGTCCCAAGTCTTTCCAGCCGGTGTGACGTCATTGGGCCTCCCCCTGGGATTATTCATATGGTGCATATCTCACCAGGGCGTGTTACCCTATTAGGCTTCCCCCTCAAATAATCACTCTTTCGTCATACTAAGTGGCGTTAAATTGTGATTCAGATAACTATGAATCGTAACGTTTTTCAAACTTTCTCTGTCTGGACAGATTCTAAGCCGGAATTCAATCTGATCAACACTCGATCCGTGTTATAGCGCACTTGACATTTAAAGGAATAAAACTAGTTGGATGGTGTATGTGTGTTAGAGTTCTCATTTTCAGCCCGAACCTGACGGCCCCGGTCTTATACAATTTATGAGAACTGATTCGGGCCGGGCGGGTTTCAGGCTTGGTGCTCTGTGTTATGAAAGACTGTGCATGTCTGCCACAACTTTTACTACTGCTCTCTCTCAGCAGCACAGCCTGAGCGGCGCCAGGATTTCAATATTGGCTGGGCCAGAGAAATGTGTGGCCATGATTACATTTGTTATTCTGGTGATTGAAATGTTTCAAATTGCAATAGGAATTGTCTGGAGTGCACTTGAGAGGATGATGATCCAGGAGACCATGACAGGCAGCGCATCTCACAATCAGGAGAAGCCCATAATCCAATGGAATCTGTTAACGCCAATACATCTTAACAAAATACACCCAGTGACTTCCCTGCCTTGCTGGACCTTGTATTCTATTGAAAGTAGACCCATTACTGATCAAAATAGTTTCCTAGGCTTGCTGCAGGATGAAACATGCGTTCAAAACATGGGGCTTTTGAGCTATTATTCAAATGCAATTATCTTAAGCCATACTTTTAAATACGGTGTACCATTTATTTGAATTGTTTTCGAGAGACTCACAAGAAGATATTGAGAGAATGGGTGAAGAATATTAGGGATCAATGAACGAAAGCCATATAAATATATGCACATTATTCTCTGTTTCAGTGCCAATTGGTAGATTTAAAAAATACTTAGGTTTAGGTAAGTAACACTAACACTAAAGTGACAGTTATAAATGTATGTGGGTATTGCTGACGGTGGCTCCCGATGGTGGCTAATATTTAATACAAATTGTAAAAACACATTTTTTAGAAAAGCCCGAACATGTAATTAAAACATTCTAAAGGGCATAAATCAACTCGGTAGGTTTGGCGCTACAGAAGCCTTGAGTCTCCAAATTGCTTCTCTGCAAATTATGAGGACATGCAATGAAAATGCTGAATAACGGCTCAGCTATTTATAGGCTACTTCACTGTGGAAAAGGGGTCACAAGACATGTTATGTTGATGAATGGAGAACGGTGTTATTTCAACCGGAAATACAGGACTATATGTTTTTTCACTTGGAACTGACAGGTGCTCGACCTTATTTATGGTTTTCTCACGCCTAAAGGTGATGGAATTATTAGGGAATTAAGTCAAGGTCAGAATACAGCATATCTGTAGACACCTCCACCACACCTCCAGTTATTTTATCTCTACCCCAAACATGTACCTTTCAAAATTCTGATTCTAATTCCAATTATTTTCAAATGGACTTCAATTTAAATGGAATTGACGTCATCCCTGGATAGCACACTTGGGATGCAACCTCACCTGAGATTTGAATTCAGAACTTCTGAGATGCCAGCAACCTGAATTTCCTGCTACGCCACCAGGTCTGTGGCCATGACAGCGATTGTCCACAGACTTATTGACAAGAACATATTTCTGCACTTTGCTAAAAGCTTTGTTGCCCAGAATCAAGTCGATAATTGTGCTGTTGTCTGACAACACCTACGAAAAAGTAGCAGTGCTCAGGGACACTTGACATTAAGTGTGCATTAATGCTCTTGGGATCTGAACTTGCAACCTTTTGGTCGGGAGTGCATACTTTCTTCAGCAGTGCCGCCAGGTACTTATTTGTTACTGTACCAAGAACATACAGTACCAGTCAAAACTTTGTACACACCTACTCATCTGGACCGCAGAGTGAAGGAAAAGCAGCCAAGTGCTCAGCATATGTGGGAACTCCTTCAAGACTGTTGGAAAAGGATTCCTCATGAAGCTGGTTGAGAGAATGCCAAGAGTGTGCAAAGCTGTCATCAATGCAAAGGGTGGCTATTTTGAAGAATATAAATATATTTTGATATGTTTAACACTGATTCCATGTGTTGTTTTCATATTTGTGATGTCTTCACTATTATTCTACAATGTAGAAAATAGTGAAAATAAAGAAAACCCTGGAATGAGTAGGTGTGTCCAAACTTTTGACTGGTAATACGAGTATGGTTACGGTACAGTGTTGTTCCATGGTGTACAAAAAGGTCAAAGGTAGACATAACATACCTTCAGAGGTACGGATAATCTAGTATAGTGGTACATTTCTCTACTCAATATATTCAATACAAGGTACAATCATTGATGCACTTTGAAATGTAGGTCTGTGCAATGTGCTAGCGGGGCTTATTAGCATATTTGGTAGAATGGTCTAAAATATGTTCTATTTGTGCCAACCGTCAGTGGAAATGCTGTACCAGTTTAAGTGATTTTATCATTATGTTGATTAAGGTTGAGCACCTCTTTTACACTGTCAGTTCTAAAATCTTTGTAAGAGCTCGTAACATAAACAATAATAGCTGCACTGTTAAGCAGTGTCTGTGCTCCAGTAACTTAATTTCAGCTGGTTGAAAGGAAGTTCATTTTAATTTTCATTATCTTACTGTCAAGTAGTTGCAAGTGGGTTATTGTAAAATGCACATTAGCTAACTGTGGCTAATCTGTCAAACTGACCTGATGGTGTGGCAGGGAAGTAAATATGCTGTCAATCATCAAGTAATGGTGTATGTTGTCAACAAAATTAAATCAAATCAAATGTTATTGGTCACATACACATATTTAGCAGATGTTATTGCGGGTGTAGCGAAATGTTTGTGTTCCTAGCTCCAACAGTGAAGTACTGGCCTCCCGAGTGGCACAGAGGTCAAAGGCACTGCATCTCAGTGCTAGAGGTGTCACTACATACCCTGGTTCGATTCTGGGCTGTATCACAACTGGCCATGATCAGGAGTCCCATAAAGCGCCACACAATTGGCCCAGTGTCGTCCGGGTTAGGGGAGGGTTTGGCCGGGGTATGCCGTCATTGTAAATAATAATTTGTTCTTATCCCTCCTGTTCGTTTCATGTTAATTAATTCTCTGTTCCCAGTCCAAAATGACCACCCCAGTATAGCTGAATATAAATCCATAATAATCCATATGTTATAACCTAATGTTCTGTTAGATTTTTTTATCAACTTAAGTTCTTGTCAACATTACAAGTTTTGAATTTCTATTTGCTATTTATTGCCTGTAGGTCTCATTGACCTGAGCTCATACAACTCGTTTTTCAGTTTAAAAAAAAGCATACTGTATGGACTATTTTGACTATAACAAATACTCAGATGAAACATATTGTGCTATCTATCACAGACTACTTTGTGTCAAAGTTGAACAAGGACACTCTCCTCCTCACCAGTGTCATGATCAAAGATATGATCAAGAGCCTCACATACAGTATATCATTCAGTCATTGTGCTGCCACAGAATTATCTGAGCAAGGCCTCAAAAAATATTTAAATACCAGAGCTGCGAGAAAAGTTCTATATATTATAGAAACAATGTTTTTGTGTCTGTTTGAAATTGAATACTGGGACCTTACAGGTACGTGTGTATGTGGGGTACAGAGATGAGGTAGACATTCAAAAATCATATTAACCACTATTATTGAACACAGAATGAGTCCATACAACTTATGTGATTTGTTAAGCACATTTTTACTCCTGAACTTATTTAGGCTGGTCATAACAAAAGGGTAGAATCCTTATTGACTCAAGACATTTCAGCTATTCATTTTGTATTTATTTCTAACATTTCTACAAACCAAATTCCACTTTGACATTATGGGGTATTGTGTGTAGATCAGCGACACAAAATCTAATTTTAATCAGTTTTAAATTCAGGCATTAACACAAACAAATGTGGAAAAAGTAAAGGGGTGTGAATACTTTATGAAGGCATTGTAGCTCCTGGCACCATTTCGAGACATTTTACATTTGCCTTTGACATCACAAACAGACCACAATTAGCTTGGCTAGAGTGTCTGTGCAAGTCTGTTATTTACTTCACAGAGCCACACCCACTCAGAACAATACTCTGCTTGTTTACAGTGATTCATTTAATGAAGGACAGATTGAAACACTGAATACATGCCAAAATGAAACAGCTATTTCCACAGTCTGCAACTGTCGAGATAAGGGCAGTAATTATTTAACTTAAATCAGTCTCATCATCTGTAAGAAATCAAATCAGATCAAGAGTGCAAAAATAGAACAGACCCATAGACCCATATAACTATTGCATCAATTTTTTTATACATTTTTCAACAATTCATAGTAATACCATTTGATGAAAACAAGATGTTCTATCTGATCAACTTTGCTAGAAACAGTTTTTAATAGCAAAACAATCTTAACTATAATCACGTTTGCGCCATTGAGATCAAATCAAATCAAATCAATTTATATATCCCTTCTTACATCAGCTGATATCTCAAAGTGCTGAACAGAAACCCAGCCTAAAACCCCAAACAGCAAGCAATGCAGGTGTAGAAGCACGGTGGCTAGGAAAAACTCCCTAGAAATGCCAAAACCTAGGAAGAAACCTAGAGAGGAACCAGGCTATGAAGGGGTGGCAGGTCCTCTTCTGGCTGTGCCGGGTGGAGATTATAACAGAACATGGCCAAGATGTTCAAATGTTCATAAATGACCAGCATGGTCAGATAATAATAATCACAGTAGTTGTCGAGGGTGCAGCAAGTCAGCACCTCAGGAGTAAATGTCAGTTGGCTTTTCATAGCCGATCATTAAGAGTATCTCTACCGCTCCTGCTGTCTCTAGAGAGTTGAAAACAGCAGGTCTGGACAGGTAGCACGTCCGATGAACAGGTCAGGTTCCATAGCCGCAGGCAGAACAGTTGAAACTGGAGCAGCAGCACGGCCAGGTGGACTGGGCTCAGGTCCTCCGAGAGAGAGAAAGAAAGACAGAAAGAGAGAATTTGAGAGAGCATACTTAAATTCACACAGGACACCGGATAAGACAGGAGAAATACTCCAGATATAACAAACTGACCCTAGCCCTCCAACACATAAACTACTGCAGCATCATTTTGGAGGCTGGGAGGGTTGGGAGACACTGTGGCCCCATCCGACGATACCCCCGGACAGTGCCAAACAGGAAGGATATAACCCCACCCACTTTACCAAAGCATAGCCCCCACACCACTAGAGGATATCTTCAACCACCCTGAGAAAGGCCGAGTATAGCCCACAAAGATCTCCGCCACGGCACAACCCAAGGGGGGCGCCAACCCAGACAGGAAGATCACGTCAGTGACTCAACCCACTCAAGTGACGCACCCCTCCTAGGGACGGCATGAAAGAGCACCAGTAAGCCAAGTGACTCAGCCCCTGTAATAGGGTTAGAGGCAGAGAATCCCAGTGGAGAGAGGGTACCGGCCAGGCAGAGACAGCAAGGGATTTCGTGCTCCAGAGGCCTTTCCGTTCACCTTCACACCCTGGGCAGACTACACTCAATCATATGACCCACTGAAGAGATGAGTCTTCAGTAAAGACTTAAAAGTTGAGACAGAGTCTGCGTCTCTCACATGGGTAGGCAGACCATTCCATAAAAATGGAGCTCTATAGGAGAAAGCCCTGCCTCCATCTGTTGCTTAGAAATTCTAGGGACAATTAGGAGTTCTGCGTCTTGTGACCGTAGCGTACGTGTAAGTATGGACGGCAGGACCAAATCGGAAAGATAGGTAGGACCAAGCCCATGTAATGCTTTGGAGGTTAGCAGTAACACCTTGAAATCAGCCTTGCCTTAACAGGAAGCCAGTGGTAGGAAGCTAGCACTGGAGTAATATGATCACATTTTTTGGTTTCTAGTCAGGATTCTAGCAGCCGCATCTAGCACTAACTGAAGTTTATTTAGTGCTTTATCCAGGTAGCCGGAAAGTAGAGCATTGCAGTAGTCTAAACTAGAAGTAAGAAAAGCATGGATACATTTTTCTGCATAATTTTTGGACAGAAAGTTTCAGATTTTTGCAATGTTACGTAGATGGAAAAAAGCTGTCRTTGAAACAGTCTTGATATGTTCGTCAAAAGAGAGATCAGGGTCCAGAGTAACGCCGAGGTKCTTCACAGTTTTATTTGAGACGACTTTACAACCATCAAGATMAATTGTCAGATTCAACAGAAGATCTCTTTGTTTCTTGGGACCTAGAACAAGRATCTCTGTTTTGTCCGAGTTTAAAAGTAGAACGTTTGCAGCCATCCACTTCCTTATGTCTGAAACACAGGCTTCTAGCGAGGGCAATTTTGGGGCTTCACCATGTTTKATTGAAATGTACAGCTGTGTGTCATCCGCATAGCAGTGAAAGTTAACGTTATGTTTTCGAATGACATCCCCAGAGGTAAAATATATAGTGAAAACAGTAGTGGTCCTAAAACGGAACCTTGAGGAACACCGAAATGTACAGTTGATTTTTCAGAGGACAAACCATTCACAGAGACAAACTGATATCTTTCCGACAGATAAAATCTAAACCAGGCCAGAACTTGTCCGTGTAGACCAATTTGGGTTTCCAATCTCTCCAAAAGAATGTGGTGATCGATGGTAACAAAGGCAGCACTAAGGTCTAGGAGCACGAGGACAGATGCAGAGCCTCGGTCTGACGCCATTAAAAGGTAATTTACCACCTTCACAAGTGCAGTCTCAGTGCTATGATGGGGTCTAAAACCAGACTGAAGCATTTCGTATACATTGTTTGTCTTCAGGAAGGCAGTGAGTTGCTGCGCAACAGCTTTTTCTAAAAATTTTAAGAGGAATGGAAGATGCGATATAGGCCGATAGTTTTTTATATTTTCTGGGTCAAGGTTTGGCTTTTTCAAGAGAGGCTTTATTACTMCCACTTTTAGTGAGTTTGGTACACATCCGGTGGATAGAGAGCCGTTTATTATGTTCAACATAGGAGGGCCAAGCACAGGAAGCAGCTCTTTCAGTAGTTTAGTTGGAATAGGGTCCAGTATGCAGCTTGAAGGTTTAGAGGCCATGATTATTTTCATCATTGTGTCAAGAGATATAGTACTAAAACACTTAATTGTCTCTCTTGATCCTAGGACCTGGCAGAGTTGTGCAGACTCAGGACAGCTGAGCTTTGGAGGAGTACGCAGATTTAAAGAGGAGTCCGTAATTTGCTTTCTAATGATCATGATCTTTTCCTCAAAGAAGTTCATGAATGTATTACTGCTGAAGTGAAAGCCATCCTCACTTGGGGAATGCTGCTTTTTAGTTAGCTTTGCGACAGTATCAAAAATACATTTTGGATTGTTCTTATTTTCCTCAATTAAGTTGGAATAATAGGATGATCGAGCAGCAGTGAGGGCTCTTCGATACTGCACAATACTGTCTTTCCAAGCTAGTCGGAAGACTTCCAGTTTGGTGTGGCGCCATTTCCTTTCCAATTTTCTGGAAGCTTGCTTCAGAGCTCGGGTATTTTCTGTATACCAGGGAGCTAGTTTCTTATGACAAATGTTTTTTGTTTTTAGGGGTGCAACTGCATCTTGGGTATTGCACAAGGTTAAATTGAGTTCCTCAGTTAGGTGGTTAAAACCTCTCTGGAACACCCATCCCGGATCCGGGATAACTGTCATCAAAAACGCTGACTAGCATAGCCTAGCCTAGTGCCACAGGGATATAATATAATATAATTTCATGAAATCACAAGTCCAATACAGCAAATGAAAGATAAACATCTTGTGAATCCAGCCAACATGTCCGATTTTTAAAATGTTTTACAGCAAAAACACAACATATATTTATGTTAGCTCACCACCATATCCCAAAAAACACAGCCATTTTTTCACAGGAAAGATAGCTTTCACAAAATCCACAAATAGAGATAAAATTAATCACTAACCTTTGAACAACTTCATCAGATGACAGTCATATGACATCATGTTATACAATACATTTATGTTTTGATCGATTATGTGCATATTTATAGCCAGAAATCGTGGTTTTACATTGGCGCCATGTTCAGAAATGTCTCCAAAATAGCGAAAGTAATTACAGATAGCAACGTGAAATACAGAAATACTCATCATAAACTTTGATGAAAGATACATGTTTAACATATAATTAAAGATACACTGGTTCTTCATGCAACCGCTGTGTTAGATTTAAAAACAGCATGCAATAATCTGAGACAGCGCTCAGCCATTCTCCGCATGTTGGAGTCAACAGAAATACGAAATTACATCATAAATATTCCCTTACCTTTGATGATCTTTCATCAGAATGCAGTGCCAGGAATCCTAGTTCCACAACAAATAGTTTTTTTGTTTTATAATYTCCATTACTTCTGTCGAATTAGCAACTTTGGCTAGCATGTGCAGTTCACGTGTCCATCGAACTTTACGCAAATGAACGAAAACTTCAAAAATTGATATTACAAATCGAATAAACTGGTCAAACTCAGTTGAGAATCAATCTTCAGGATGTTTTTCTCATATATATCCAATAACGTCCCAAACGGAGCATTTCTTCATGTCTATCTAACGCAGTGCAGACAAAGACATCACATTCCCTCTGTGCGTGGCTAAGAACTGGCAATCTGCCTGACCTGTCACTCCAAAGGCTCTCATCCGGTCCCACATGAAGCTATATGCTTCATTCCACGTTCTACTGCCTGTTGACATCTAGTGGAAGGCGTATGAAGTGCATACAGATCCATAAATATAAGGCAATTGAATAGGCGATGCCTTTCACAGCGACCCATTTCAGAATTTTCACTTCCTGTTTGGAAGTTTGCCTGCCATATGAGTTCTGTTTTACTCACAGATATAATTTAAACAGTTTTAGAACTTCAGAGTGTTTTCTATCCAATAGTAATAATAATATGCATATCATATGATCTAGGACAGAGTACGAGGCCGTTTAATTTGGGCACAAATTCATCCAAAAGTGAAAATGTCGCCCCCTATACCTAAGAAGTTAACTGATTTCTGTCCTCTGACGTCCTTGGGTAGGCAGAGGGAGTCTGGAAGGGCATCACGGAATCTTTGTGTTGTCTGAGAATTTATAGCACGACTTTTGATGCTCCTTGGTTGGGGTCTGAGCAGATCATTTGTTGCGATTGCAAACGTAATAAAATGGGGGTCCGATAGTCCAGGATTATGAGGAAAAACTTTAAGATCTACAACATTTATTCCATGGAACAAAACTAGGTCCAGAGTATGACTGTGACAGCGAGTAGGTCCAGAGACATGTTGGACAAAACCCACTGAGTCGATGATGGCTCCGAAAGCCTTTTGGAGTGGGTCTGTGGACTTTTCCATGTGAATATTAAAATCACCGAAAATGTGAATATTATCTGCTATGACTACAAGGTCCGATAGGAATTCAGGGAACTCAGTGAGGAACGCTGTACATGGCCCAGTAAACAGTAGCTATAACAAGTGATTGAGTAGGCTGCATAGATTTCATGACTAGAAGCTCAAAAGACGAAAACGCCATTTTTTTTTTTGTAATTTGAGATTTGCTATCGTAAATGTTAGCAACACCTCCGTCTTTGCGGGTGACGGGGGATATGGTCACTAGTGCAACCAGGAGGTGAGGCCTCATTTAACACAGTAAATTCATCAGGCTTAAGCCATGTTTCAGTCAGGCCAATCACATCAAGATTATGATCAGTGATTAGTTCATTGACTATAACTGCCTTTGAAGTGAGGGATCTAACATTAAGTAGCCCTACTTTGAGATGTGAGGTATCACGATCTCTTTCAATAATGTCAGGAATGGAGGAGGTCTTTATCCTAGTGAGATTGCTAAGGCGAACACCGCGATGTTTAGTTTTGCCCAACCTAGGTCGAGGCACAGACACCGTCTCAATGGGGATAGCTGAGCTGACTACACTGACTGTGCTAGTGGCAGACTCCACTAAGCTGGCAGGCTGGCTAACAGCCTGCTGCCTGGCCTGCACCCTATTTCATTGTGGAGCTAGAGGAGTTAGAGCCCTGTCTATGTTGGTAGATAAGATGAGAGCACCCCTCCAGCTAGGATGGAGTCCGTCACTCCTCAGCAGGCCAGGCCAATTATCTACAAATTCTATCATTTGGGAGGGGCAGAAAACAGTTTTCAACCAGCGATTGAGTTGTGAGACTCTGCTGTAGAGCTCATCACTCCCCCTAACTGGGAGGGGGCCAGAGACAATTACTCGATGCCGACACATCTTTCTAGATGAAATGTATTTTATAAGAGAGACCACTCTGACCATCAGAATGAAGGCAAAGGGCTGTCTCCAGCTAGAACATTCTAGCCCTTGGTCTCCTTAATCAATTCATCAAATCATATGCCCTTGTAAAACCCTTTTTTACATTAGCAGTTGACACAACATTCTTTACAGTAACACAGCCTAGAACCCAAAGAGCAAGCAGAAAGAGATGCATATTGACCATTAAAAACTCCTAAAAGACAGAAAGCCTAAAGAGGAACCAGGCTCAGAGAGGAGGCCCATACTAAAGAAAAGCTTATCCTTATGACAAGGAAACATCGAAAAGGGCCCATTTGTGGTATAACTCATATGACATGTGAAGGGGTGGCTGTTTGTATCTCCTTTTTGCTCATGATCATCTGATGATTTATCACTCCAGTGTTAATCTGCTAAATTGTAATTATTCAATTTATTGCCTACCTCATGCCTTTTGCACACATTGTATATAGATTCTCTTTTTTTTTTTTTTTTTCTACCATGTTATTGACTTGTTTATTGTTTACTCCATGTGTAACTCTGTGTTGTCTGTTCACACTGCTATGCTTTATCTTGGCCAGGTCGCAGTTGCAAATGAGAACTTGTTCTCAACTAGCCTACCTGGTTAAATAAAGGTGAAATAAAAATAAAAAAATAAATATATATAAATACGGCTCTATTCAATCCGATCCGTTTTATAGCGCAATAGACAATTAAAGGCAATGTTCCCGCGGTCGCAGAGACTGCATTCACAGTAAATGCTGCATATGTTAGCTCAATAGGAAATGACATTTACATTTTTAACATGGATCTTCCGTGATACTTCGGCGATACGGATTGAATCCAGCCCTAAATCCCTGGTCTTTATTACGTCTAGACTTTCTGGAGAGCGCTCCTACTCTGGCCCACTCTTGGGCCCACACTTGAGTCATGATGAGCTCTCCACCTCACAGAGGATCACAAGAATGTGATCTGGTCTGGTTGCACTCAATAACATCCTGAAACCAGGCAGTCCCCAATCAATTTACCAAAGTAAACAAGGATGGTTTTCCAATTATCCTGGGAAAAAGGGAGATATTATTTCCACTATAGCGGTTTCCTAGAGAATAACGTTTCAATGGGGTTTTTGTTCTAGGGAATCAGATTTCAAAACTCGCAGACTCGTTGCAGTTTCTCATATCCTCTCCTGAATCAACATTATTGTGTTTCACAGTGCAGCTTGTCACACTTTACATTGAAGGGACCATTTTAGTCATTTTAGTGGAAAAACATATGCACTGTCTCAGACCTGGGATAACTATAGCTTTACATATTCTTTGTGGAAAGTAAGTCTTCTTAAATGGGGAACAAATAGTTACTTTGGAGGTGACTACAACTATTTGGATACTGATCCCAAAAAATGACAACTTTTTAAAAGTACTTGAAAAAACATCTGAGAAAGTGACAACTTTTTAAAACTACTTGAATAAAAATCAGAGAAAGTGATGACTTTTTCTAAACGATTTGAATACATATCTAAGAAAACATTTTTTTTATTTTTTATATTTGAGTACAGATCTCAGGTTACCAATTTTCAGAAACTATTGGATTGGCTGCCTTCAACGGCGAATTTGCCAATCTTGGTGTTCTCTGGCAAATGCCAAACGTCCTGCACGGTGTTGGGCTGTGAGCACATTTGCAGACACGTGCACATTTGTGGCCTGCTGGAGGTCATTTTGCAGGGCTCTGGAAGTGCTCCTCCTGCTCCTCCTTGCACAAAGGCGGAGGTAGCGGTCCTGCTGCTGGGTTGTTGCCCTCCTACGGCCTCRTCCACGTCTCCTGATGTACTGGCCTGTCTCCTGGTAGCGCCTCCATGCTCTGGACACTACGCTGACAGACACAGCAAACCTTCTTGCCACAGCTCGCATTGATGTGCCATCCTGGATGAGCTGCACTACCTGAGCCACTTGTGTGGGTTGTAGACTCCGTCTCATGCTACCACTAGAGTGAAAGCACCGCCAGCATTCAAAAGTGACCAAAACATCAGRCAGGAAGCATAGGAACTGAGAAGTGGTCTGTGGTCACCACCTGCAGAACCACTCCTTTATTGGGGGTGTCTTGCTAATTGCCTATAATTTCCACCTGTTATCTATTCCATTTGCACAACAGCATGTGAAATTTATTGTCAATCAGTGTTGCTTCCTAAGTGGACAGTTTGATTTCACAGAAGTGTGATTGGAGTTACATTGTGTTGTTTAAGTGTTCCCTTTATTTTTTTGAGCAGTGTATTTACTTTGCCACCATGGCCTCGTTTTGCCTTTACCTCCCTTATCTCACCTCATTTGCTCACATTGTATATAGACTTATTTTCCTACTCTATTATTGACTGTATGTTTGTTTTACTCCATGTGTAACTCTGTGTTGTTGTATGTGTCGAAATGCTTTGATTTATCTTGGCCAGGTCGCAATTGTAAATGAGAACTTGTTCTCAACTTGCCTACCTGGTTAAATAAAGGTGAAATAAAAAATAAATAAATAAAAATACCAAGAGCTGTGCCAGGTCCGCCACGTCATCCAGCTGTAACACATGCAATTCACTGGCTTGTATGCGAAGCAGTAATTGTTTCAAAACATCTCCTGCCATCTCACTGATGCATAGTGAAACAGTGTTGTTTGATGAAGGCATTGCCTGTATCGTTTTTTTTTGCCTTTTCCCTCAGCATTGTCCCAGCCATATCCATGGCAGCAGGAAGAATTAAGTCCTCCATAATAGTATGGGGCTTGCCTGTACTAGCCACTCGGTAGCTCACCATACTGTATAAGACGCTTCTAGCCCCTTCTTATTAATGGTATCTGTTGCTTTTATACATGTCTTAATACTCGAAAGTTGTCTTAATTCTCGTCCAAAAAACTCCTGTTGCTGATTTTTCAAATTGTCATGTTTTGTTTCTAAATGTCTGCGCAACAGTGAAGTTTTCATTGAGTTGTGAGATAGTACTTTTGTACATATAACACACTGTGGCTGAGGAAAGGCACTACTCCCAATATAAGTTAACCCCGAATCAATGTAGTTCTCATCATATTTGCGCCTCCCTGTCTGTTGTTAGGTGCTTTCCCGGGTAAGGGGGAAGTAGCTCTTCGGCTGCATCAGATTCACAACAGTCAGTGTCCATGCTAGCTGGACTAACAACAAATGTAGAATTACTGATTCTAGCATTGGATGTGCTCGTGGAAACAGAATAACTTGTGTTGTCAACAGATGCAGGTGTGGTACTGCTGGTAGAGTTGGTATGTCTATGCGGGCCTGACTTTTTTTAACCATTGATACATTTTCGAGCAAACGGAATGAGCAGCAGCTACGTTTGGCTACATACGGTCCATTAGTGGAATTCCCACGAGGGAGTAACAGTTTATGTGATTGGATGTTAATTATTCGACTAGGCTACCTGAGTTTGACATTGTGTTTTTATTTCGCTGAACACTAGACGGTTTAATTTTATTTTTGGCATGAAACGAGGCTACTCAGGTGAGAAAAAAACCTCACCCAAATGTATAGCCCCGTTAGAAAATATAAATGGACTGTTTGAAAATGTGAAGAAATATTTTAAAAAATAAATGTGAATCACATTTTTATTTGGTGTACCCCTGCCTTATAGCAACCATAGTTAGTCTTAATGTAGTGCCTCCATACAGCCACTAGGGTTTGTGTTGAGAGTACCTGTGTGACAGCTGAACCTGGGCCCTGCTCATTTGGATGGAAACAGCAGACAGCTGACTGAAACTGGAAGGGACTATTTAGCCTGCACTAATGAACACCCTGGGTACAACTTGTTACTATTTTTCTATACATCACACCCAGGTCAAAATGTCAGGAAGCATCCTCCCACTGTTTCCACCACAAGTAGGGAGCAGCCTGGACACACAGCCACAACAAACAGAAAAAAGAAAACAAGGAACGGAAGAGAGCGAAAGAAGGCAATACATCAGCAATCAGAAGTCCTGTCAAAACAATACCACATCACCGGTTGCTGAGTGGGCGTTACTATGTTTCACAACAATAACATCCATACAATCCAAACATAGTTGTGCTTAGTTCCATATAAAGAAAAGGAAAAATGGAGAGCTAGACATTTTACTCATCTATATGTTGATCTAATGGATGTCATGATGAAATGATAAATGGACAAGAAAATAACACAAGAGAGCCCAGTGCATGTTCACAAATCAGTAATAGATACACAACACATTCCTGGCCTCCAGCTACCATTATTTAACTTAGTGCTGTTTTTCCCTCAAACATTTTCTGGGAACTCTGTTTGGGGAATTTCAGAGCTACAAATAAATGGCCTATCATTTCACTCGATTGACTGCATTGTAGTTAGCTTTATATTAAAGATTCATATTTACTTGTCAATACCTCCATAAGGGAACATGCAAGAATGATATAAATCACATTGTTTTTGTGGGAGTCTACCCTTTTCATAGTGGGGTCATAATATTTTGTAGCCCAAATGGTTTGGACACTACAGACAGAAGTTGGCACATTGGAGGTACAGTTGGTCTTGTGGGGGTCGTAGAGCAAAATGGAGAACACCATCATGTTCGTGAGAGTCTAATCTTTCCACTGTTCGGATGCTACAGACATTTTCCTGAGAAGACTGATTTTCTCCTAGCCTGACAAACAGCGCTGTAGCTCTGCTGCTGTCCACCGCAGATGCGGAAGGCCGACATAGGCTGATGCGGTCGATTGAGACACAGCCCATACAAAAGAACAGGGCCCATATCCACAAAGCAGAGACATTTTACTCCTACTCTTATGGGTAAAAATAACAGCTTTGCATAAAGCCTCTTCAGTCATAAGTGTCACACCTAGTTGACAGATATTTAGGACACCTCATGAGCTGCCGTAAACAGTTAAGAGTTACCAGCAGGTGTCTTGATCAGGGTCACAACTTTTAGAAGTGGGGGGGACATAACTTGGTGGGGGTGGCTGGTGATTCTCACATTTTTGGGGGCATCTCAAGCTAATTTCCTGCATTTCTACACAATTTATTGTAACCCATGGCCCTTCTAGTCATCTCTATTTAGAACATAAAGTAAGAAAAACATGCCCAGTCATCAAGCTAGTAAAGAGATTATTATTAAATATGTTTAAGTGATTGAGAAGACGAATGAATGATAATTCAGTAATCAATATTGTGTTGCACCTTAACCAGTAGCCTAACAAATTATCAACTGCTACAAATAAAGTACAAAAACTTTTGTCTTTATTAAGACATCCTCCAAATCAAATTTCAGCCAGACAGCCCAGCCAGCCCGAGCCACCTGCACACCACAGTCTAGTCAATAACTAAATTCTCAATTCTCTCCCCAACGCAACTTCCTTCCCATGTTTTCTTTTTTTAATGTCTCAAGGAAAAGTTTGGAAAACAAAAGTTTTATAAAACACACATACCTACACATTAACACAGAAACAGTCCACCCTCCATGTAAGTCATATCATTGGCCTAATAGTACAGTAGAGCTATTTTTACTTGAACACAATATATCTGGGTCACCTTGTCCTGCCCCTAGAGGTCCATGGCCCTGCAGTGCCCCAACACACCCCACTCAGCTTTAGGATCTTAGTGAAACATTCATTATTGGTTTCAGATGTCTTAGGCCAAGGCCAGAGTGACAACCAACAGTGCGGCAGACCCCCAAGGCCAGGACAGAGCAGCCCAGCAGCTAGGGATTGCTTAAATTTTTGTTTGTCTCTGTCACGTTCTGACCATAGTTCTTGTGTGTTGTGCTTGTTTTAGTGTTGGTCAGGACGTGAGCTGGGTGGGCATTCTATGTTGTGTGTCTAGTTTGTCTGTTTCTATGTTTGGCCTAATATGGTTCTCAATCAGAGGCAGATGTTTTGTGTTGTCTCTGATTGGGAATCATATATAGGTGGCTTGTTATGTGTTGGGATTTTGTGGGTGGTTGTTTCCTGTCTCTGTGTTTTCTCTGCACCAGCTAGGACTGTATCGGTTTGCCACACGTTTGTTATTTGTAAGTGTTCACAGTTTCGTCTTGTTTAATAAAAACATGTTGAACACGAGCTACGCTGCGTCTTGGTCCAATCCCTGCTACACCTCCTCTTCAGACGAAGAGGAGGAAGGCTGCCGTTACAGTCTCTCTTTTGTATGTCTTTTTCACCACATTTATCTATGTTTTCAACAAGCAATGGGAAGATATCAGAACAGGGACATTGGGGGAAAATAACATAGTACGGGATACAGTTGGACTGTAGTAAAGCCTTCTCTATAGTCATGCAAGGTCTCTTTCATAATCATGTGAATTGCTATGGAAATGCTGGGATGTGTTTTTCTATGAAAATTATGTTTTCTGTAATTATGAAGCAGCTATGATGGTGATATATGGATTACAATTATCATCCTGAATATTAAGCCTGTACTTACTTCATGTTACAGACATAGACACTCAACCATGCACATTGGCTGGGTTCTTTTTTTTTGACATCACACAGTCCTACTCTTAGCCAGACATCATACACACTACAATATCACACACATGAACCTACTCAGATCTACTACACGCATATCTTGACTACATTTTTTAAAACATAAGTGGCATTGGCTCACAGGCAAACAGGCAAGGGAATAAAACTAATATTTCTGGAACATGTTTCTTGAATTCTAACAATCAGACATTTGAAATCTCTAATTTTGACCTCTGGCAGTAACTTTACAAGCACTAATTATGGTCAACTGAGATTGGAAATAGTATCTAGTTACAGTAAGGGGTGAAATAGCCAGTAATAATTGTAACAGTTTAGCAGATTATAAAAAAGAAAAATCAGTCCTTATGTGGGAAAGGAATATAACATATACTGTTTACAGAAAACTCACTTTACATCCTTAGATGAAGTTGTGTGGAAAAAGGAATGGGGTGGTGAATTATGTCACAGACAAAGGAACTCAAGATGTGATGATATTAATTAACCAAATGTCAATCTGAATGTGCAAATAGTCAGGAAGTTGGATCCTTTTGAATATGAAAGTGGATGAAAAACTGATTTAGTACATCAATCTATATGGTCCAAACAGTCTTCAGGAATGTTGGAAACGCATTCCTAATGAAGCTGGTTGAGAGAATGCTAAGAGTGTGCAAAGCTGTCATCAAGGCAAAGGGTAGCTACTTTGAAGAATCTCAAATATATTTTGATTTGTAGAACAGTTTTTTTGGTTACTACATGATTCCATATGTGTTATTTCATAATTGTGATGTCTTCACTATTATTCTACAATGTAGGAATAGTAKAAATAAAGAAAAACCCTTGAATGAGTAGGTGTCCAAACCTTTGACTGGTACTGTATAAAACAATGCAAGATTCAAGACTGTGCTTTTCAGCTAAAATTATTGTACATAATTCTTGCCACCAACCAAATGTTGAATATGTTGGGCATACTGTCACGTTGTCAATGATTAGAGACAGGCCCAGGAATATGTAATAGGGAGTTTTATTTACTCCATCCAAACAAAAGAGCGCGGTGTAAACCTCTAAATAATACACGGGACGAGACCCGTAAAACAAGTGCACAATAACACGTATTATGGAAGCCGATACAACAGCACAGGTAATCAAAGGACCAACGGACATGGTAACAATAACCGACAAGGACAATGGGGATCAGAGGGCACATATATAACATACTAATCAGSGGGAATGGGAACCAGGTGTGCGTAATGAGACAAGACAGTCCGGGGTTGGTGGCAATGAATCCAGTTCAGTGACGCTTAGAAGGCCGGTGATGTAGACCTCCAGAGCTGGTGCACGAAATGAGCAGCAGTACCTGAGGGATCCTTCTTGACCGCCAAGTGTTCCCGGTCCCCYACGTCGTATTTCCTCTGGGCGGGGCTCAGCTGCTTGGACCCTTCCTCTCCCGGAGACAGCCTCGGCATAGCGAGCGAGMTACAGGTCGCACTGAAGAAGGAACCCCTTGCATCTCGCTGGTGCGTTGTCAAAGCGCTCCGGGAGGGACAGGGGCATTCCGCTGGCCAGCTCAGATGGGACGGACGCAGGTAGTGGTGTGGGGGCTGGTGCCGGAACCGGTGCAGGAGACTGGAGAGACTGCACATTCCCCTCCAAGTGCAGGATGGTTGCCAGCACGCTGTCGATGGCGCTGRTGAGTCTYGAGAGACAGTCCTCGTGATGCTGGACTGTCCCTACAATGGTCGATAGCTCAATCTTTCCTGCTGTCTCCATTTCTGAGGGTTGGTTATTCTATGATGTTGTCAAATGATTGGAGAAAGTTTTTATTTTATTTACTCCACACAAACAAAAGAGCAAGATGTAAACCTCTAAATAACACAAGGGATGAGACCCATTAAACAAGTGCACTTACGGAAGCCGATACAACAATGAATCCAGTTCAGTGATGCCTAGAAGGCTACTGACGGATTTAATGGTGCTCTGTGGGATGTCCAAAGTTTCTGATATTTTTTTATAACCCAACCATGATCTGTACTCCACAACATTGTCCCTGACCTGCTTGGAGAGCTCCTTGGTCTTCATGGTGCCCCTTGCTTGTGTCACGATCGTGTGGAGAGACGGACCAAGGCGCAGCGTGATAATGATACATCTTCTCTTTATTAAAGAAGATGAAAGAACACGACACACTAACAAACTAACAAAAAACGATCGTGAAGCTATAACGAACTAGTGCACACATGCAAAAAAGTACACCTGTCTCTTATACACATCTAGATGTGTATAAGAGACAGGTGGTGGACCTTGCTTAGTGGTGTTGCAGACTCTGGGGCTTTTCAGAACAGGTGAATGTATACTGAGATCATGTGACAGATCATGTGACACTTCAATTGCACACATGTGGACTTTATTTAACTAATTATCTGAATTCTGAAGTTAATTGGTTGCACCAGATCTAATTTAGAGGCTTCATAGCAAAGGGGGTGAATACATATGCACTCTTCACTTTTCAGTATTTTTTTGAAACAGGCCATTTTCTTAATTTCATTTTACCAATTTGGACTATTTTTTGTATGTCCATTACATGGAATCCAAATAAAAATCTATTTAAATTACAGGTTGTAATGCAACAAAATAGGTAAAAAGCCAAGGTGGTTGAAAACTTTTGCAAGACACTGTAGGTGGGATGGGCTGAGGGAAAGGATGTAGAATTGGAGACAAGTGGGAGAGGAGTTACTGGGTGTGGGATAGAATGACGGTCAAAGATAAAAGTACAAAAATAAAGTCAAAATTAAACAAAACAAAAAGTATGTTTGAATGACACAGGGGCAACATTGTTACATCTAACGCTTTGTCTGAGGCTGATGCCGCGAAGGTGTTTGTACGCGTGTACACATGCATATACACACACTGTCATTCAAACGCACACACGTGCACACACATATAAATAGTGCCATCACACATGTAAATAGTGCCATAAACGGATGTGAATCTGTTAGATGACTGAATGTAATGTAAATGTTGAGCGGCTTCACTGCAAGTAGATTGTATGTTTTAATAATATTCATATTTAAATCAAAACAGCTGTTTTTGCATATCCACAAACAGCCACAGCAATCAAACACAAACCGGATCATGGCTTAGAAMGTCTCCTCATGTCATCGGTGGATTCAGTCAGTCTGCTTACTCAACTGTGAGTAAGTACAGAGGGTACCGGTGGAAGGCTGCAGATCAGGAACTTGGATGACTCACATTGGAGGCATCATCTAAAAAAAAGCACTGAGCACTGACGACAAACATTGCTGTCTAAGTGTTTACTTCTGTAAAATGCTATTAATATCAACAACGTATATCTTGAAGTCACCACTGGATGGATTTGACGGGGTGTGATGTATCAATTAACACGATAGCTCTGATTTGCGTAATCGGTGTAACTTACTGATCAGTAAGTGGTTGACACTTGTGTTTCAAAAGACACCAAATAGATAGAAATTAGAGCCCTCTCCCTGCTCTCAAGTCCTTCACGTGAGCAACAACCCAGTGGGTAAAACGTCCTTTTACAACCAGTATACAACGTGACCAGGATGTCACAGCAACCAGTTTGACCCACTGGGAAAGAATCGAGCCGTTCAACTTTTACAGTTTCAATGTCCTCGTCCTCGAGTAGAAGCCTAGCMTGTGTAAAAGTCATATAGGAATATGCAGGAGCAAAGCCAGAAAACTCTGCCTGTGTCACGCCTCCAGGTGCCTGAAGCGATGGGCCTGGGAGTAACATTGGAAGTGACAGGTGAGCGTCGTCTACGGATTCCATGGATTCATCCCAGATTGCAACCCTCACAAAAGGGAGTCTCCAAGAAAAATATGCATTCATCTGCGACAGATCTGGTATGACGATGTAACAGATAAAAGACACAAAAGATGAATAAAGCCTATACCAGCAAGATGACAGGGCTTTCACGTGGCTGTACTTACCAACAAACACCTTGTGAGTTATTCTTGCTTTCCAGTGACGCACAAGGTAATGCAGACGCTATCATTGAACTGAGTAACATTGTTTTATGTAATACAGTGAAAAACTAATATTGATGTTTCACTTTCTCCATACAAGATAAACTGGATGACAGTACTAGTATTTAGAATGACTGATTTGAATGTATGATATTTATTACAAAGGGGGGCAAATTCGTTGTATGATCATTGAGAAGACGGACTGATATTAATGTAAACTGTTTCTTATAAAAGCACAAAAACCTGCAAGTGCCTTTTACGTAACACACTCTCAAACACTCCATGTACTTAGATGAATTGTTTATGTTACGTTTTGCATTGCAACTTGAGCATTCCACATCATTATGACCCCTGACCTCTAAGGTTACACTCCGCCCCCCAGGCTAGCTTGTCGTGCTTCTCCAGATTGGCGCCATTGACCTCAAATCAGTGAGGCCCCCCTTTTAGTATCCCTCTGCAGTAGAGAAATTAAGGACAGTTCAGCAACAAGACAAATGTATTCACTTAAAATAGCTTTTTTCAAAACCAACGTCCACTTTGGCAGCTTCATTTCAAATATACCTTCCCCTCTATAGAGTCAGGCGGCCATCATCATTTAACTTAAAACTTCAATAATTTGTTACACAATTCCTCCTTTGTAACGGGCATATAGAGAAACAGAACTGGGAAGAGAAATATGAATTGGATGGATTTAGGTAGGAGTAAATACAGTAGTGAAATCAAAGTCACACAAAACATGAATACGGTTCCACTAGATGAGCCAATCAAAGTAAAGGGATGGGCATTACATGGGAGTTAGTTGAGAAATGAAAGTATGCTACCCACTTGGTTTATATAGCGAGGCCAAACAATGCATGATTTACTGTTGTGTACCTAGTAAGCACACACTTCCAATCTAGATAAATAAAATATATTTTGTTTTACAATATTTTCTGGGTTTTGATTCATGTGACAGACGCAATATCCCCTCCGACTTATGTGACCGACAGGATATGCGCCATGGCAACCCACAGGAAAGAAAGTGTTCCTCCGGCCTCATATACTAGAGCAGTGAGGTGCAGAGGGTGAAGCCTGCCCCCAGTGTCTGCCATTACAGGTTTATTATGGGGGCAGAGTGCACCGAGGCCTCCCCACTCAAAACTGTCTAAAACAGAGCTCTGTTAAAACACACACAACAGGGACGTGTTGACCAGTTTGCCTGATGATTCTCAGAGGTATCTCTGAGACACAAGCTTCGTCTGAGGCACTGTGTGTTTTCGTAGCTGTGTTTCTGAGTTTTCATGCGTGAGCATGTGGCAATTTAATAGGGAGGTAGGGTTCAAACCTTGTTGACAGTTTGGATTTACAAGAGCCTCGTAAGATGCCCCAGAAGATCTATTTGCTTTAACGTACCTGTCCTCACTTGGTTCTTAATGATGTGGTGGATAGATGAGAGTGACATGGGCAGAGAGAGCTTTGGCTTGTGAAGCGCACTGTTTCCGGATGAACCACCTGCACTGGCCTTTATCTCCACTCAGCCTCACTCCCCCGAGTCACAAACTCACAATCCCCCAGATGCGTGGGAAGCACAACTCGCCAATCAATGTAGAACCTTTTCATCTCACTTCCTTTGTTATTCTCAATATAGGCAGCCTTGAGTGTCTCTGATCACTAGATCAAGGCATTTGTCTGTCTGTCTGTCATGGTCTACGCATCCATCTATCTAAATCGGACCGTTATCACAATGAGGAGWAATAGACAATTCATTGGTAACCACTCACTTGCATGCCTAAATCTAACCTTGGATGTAAATGTCAGCCGTTTTGCAATTCAGAGAATATGAGCATTTCTCATGCTGTTGGAATTTGGAAAATGTGGTGCTTGGTTGTGAGATCAAGTTGAACTTAATATATATAGTGCACAGCAAATTTGAAAGTGTTAAAATCTAAATAACACAAGGGATGAGATCCGTTAAACAAGTGCACTTACGGAAGCCGATACAACAATGAATCCAGTTCAGTGATGCCTAGAAGGCATTGTTATTTAAAGTGTTGAGTGTTATGTTTGAGTGTTGATTCTATTGGGGTTAACACCATTGGGACTGAAATTGACACCACCAGCAGTGAATAAATGAAGAGTTATTTGAAATACAGTGGAATCAACACCGTGCGGTGTTATTGTTACTCGACGGTGTTAAGTTAAATTCCTTTAAAGGGATACTTTGGGATTTTAGTAACGATCTCTTCACAAAACAGTGTATTGTGACATGCAGGTGTGACATGTCCCATGAACCAGGATTTTCAGACCATGATGTGGAAGGTAGTTAGGCCTTAATTAAAGACCTTGAGAAATGTATAATAAGGTATAATTTAACTAAAAACAAGTTCACTTAAGCAGTCCCTTGGTGAATACTRCAGGACTGTAATGAATACAGCAACCATATCTGTATCTGTCACTAACAAACACAGTCATGGGTGGGTATTCCCCCCCAAACAATACTGTAACAGTACACAAAAAAAAGTGGAACAGCAACATCTCTAATACAGTGTTATCAAGTAGGAATTTGCAACACCCATGGTGTTAGAAGACCAACACTCTCGGGTTGTTAGTTTGTCAACACTTTGGTTTAGTTAAACACTTTCGGTGGGTCACATATACACACCAAGAAAGTGTGTGTGCTATATCTGAGAGATATAAGAAAGACCAGCAAATTATTTATTTTTTACTGATATTTAAGCCCTTTTTTGGCAATAAACTACTTCTATAAATGTTTTAAACTGGTACCGGGCTTTCTTCAGAGTCTTGTGAGGCTTGAGGGCATCCTAGAGCAAAACACCTTTGCATAGAAGGGGCACATTTGTACACTACAGACAGAAGTTGGTGGTACCGACTTCAGACGAGGCCCATTCTGACGCTACAAGTGTTTTCGTGAGAAGACAGATTTTCTGACAAAAATTGCTGTTGCACAGTGTTGTGATGTGACTATCATTAATGTGATGACGGTTATTTTATCAAATTAATMAACTATGTTTAATGATTAAATGAATCATGTAAGAATGAACTCATTAGTAACTTGGGGCACCACGGATTTATTTMTATTTTTATGTAGATCTCCACAAGTCTGGTTCATCRATGGGAGCAATTTCCAAATGCCTGAAGGTACCACGTTCATCTGTACAAACAATAGTACGCAAGTATAAACACCATGGGACCACGCAGCCGTCATACCGCTTAGGAAGGAGACGCGTTCTGTCTCCTAGATATGAACGTACGTTGGTGTGAAAAGTGCAAATCAATCCCAGAACAACAGCAAAGGACCTGGATGCTGGAGGAAACAGGTACAAAAGTATCTGTATCCACAGTAAAATGCGTCTTATATTGACATAACCTGAAAGGCCGCTCAGCAAGGAAGAAGCCACTGCTCCAAAACTGCCATAAAAAAGACAGACTAAGGTTTGCAACTGCACATGGGGACAAAGATCGTACRTTTTGGAGAAATGTCCTCTGGTCTGATGAAACAAAAATKGAACTGTTTAGCCATAATGACCATCGCTATGTTTGGAAGAAAAAGGGGCAGGTTTGCAAGACAAAGAACACCATCCCACCCGTGAAGCACAGGTGTGGCAGCATCATGTTGTGGGGGTGCTTTGCTGCAGGAGGGACTGGTGCACTTCACTAAATAGARGGCTTCATGAGGCAGGAAAATGATGTGGATATATTGAAGCAACTTTAACATCAGTCAGGATGTTAAAGCTTGGTCGCAAATGGGTCTTGGAAATGAACAATGACCCCAAGCATACTTCCAAAGTTGTGGCAAAATGGCTTAAGGACAACAAAGTCAAGGTATTGGAGTGGCCATCACAAAGCCCTGACCTCAATTCCATAGAAAATGTGTGGGCAGAACTGTAAAAGCGTGTGCGAGCAAGYAGGCCTACAAACCTGACAGTTACAACAGCTATGTCAGGAGGAATGGGCCAAAATTCACCCAACTTATTGTGGGAAGCTTGTGGAAGGCTACCCGAAACGTTTGACCCAAGTTAAACAATTTAAAGGCAATGCTACCAAATACTAATTGAGTGTATGTAAACTTCTGACCCACTGGGAATGTGATGAAAGAAATAAAAACTAAAATAAATAATTCTCTCTACTATTATTCTGACATTTCACATTCTTAAAATAAAGTGGTGATACTAACTGACCTAAGACATGGGAATTTTTACTAGGATTAAATGTCAGGAATTGTGAAAACCTGAGTTTAAATGTATTTGGCTAAGGTGTATGTAAACTTCCAACTTCAGCTGTATGCGTGTTTTTGTGCACGTTTGTGCGCGATTATTGGTGGATTCAGAAGAACAATCAATGAGAGAATGYTAACACGAGAGGGGACGACGCCACACAGACAAATATACATACCCATTCACAGACGCAAGCAAGCGCAGCTGTGGCAATTCATAGATTTTCCAGCGTGGATATACTCTGAACAAAAATAGAAATGTAAAGTGTTGGTCCCATGTTACGTAAGCTGAAATGAAAGAACACAGACACGTTTCATATGGACAAAAAGCTTTTTTCTGTATAATTTTGTGGACAAATTTGTTTACATACCTGATTGTGAGCATTTTTCCTTTGTCAAGAGGTGCGGCATATCAAGAAGCTGATTAAACAGCATGATCATTACACAGGTGCATGTTTTCCTGGGGACAATAAAAGACCTCTATAAAGTGTTCAGTTTMGTCACACAACACAACGCCACAGATGTCTCAAGTTTTGATGGAGCGTGCAGTTGGCATGCTGTCTGGAGGAATGTCCACCAGAGCTGTTGCCAGATAATTTAATGTTCATTTCTCTACCATAAGCCGCCTCCAACATTGTTTTAGAGCATTTGTCAGTACGTCCAACCGGCCTCACTACAGCAGACCATGTGTATTGCGTTGTGTGGGCGAGCGGTTTGCTGATGTCAACGTTGTGAACAGAGTGCCCCATTGCGGCGGATGGGTTAAGCTACGGACAACAAACACAATTGTTTTTTATCAATGGTAGTTTCAATGCACAGAGATACCATGACGAGATCCTGAGGCGCATTATCATGTCATTCATCCACCGCCATCACCTCATGTTTCAGCATGATAATGCACATCCCCATGTCGCAAGGATCTGTACAGAATTCCTGGAAGCTGAAAATGTCCCAGTCATTTCTTGGCCTGCATACTCACCAGACATGTCACCCATTGAGCATGTTTGTGGGTTCCAGTTCCTGCCAATATCCAACAACTTGGCATAGCCATTGAAGAGGAGTGGGACAACATTCCACAGGCCATAATCAACAGCCTGTTCAACTCTATGCGAAGGAGATGTGTCGCTCTACATGAGATACTGACTGGTTTTCTGATCCATGCCCCTATCTGTGACCAACAGATGCATATCTTTATTCCCAGTCATGTGAAATCCATACATTAGGGCGTAATGAATTGATTTAAATTGACTGATTTCCTTATATGAACTGTAACTCAATAAAACATTTGAAATTGTTGCATGTTGCATTTACATTTTTGTTCAGTATACTATAAATAGCTACCTGTCTATTGAGTCATCAGTTTGTCTTACCTTTGTCATCAAAGATGATAGTGTGTAGTGGCAACGTGCTTTGCTCATTAACTTTTGAGAGGAGTAGCCAATCAAACAGCAAATGTGTGGGTCTAAAAATCTTGGGGGCCATACTTGTGAACATAAGCAAGCATTTGAAGTTAAATGGGTTCGCACGCACAAAAGGTGCATCAGCCAATGAAACGTGTCGATGTACTCGCATGTGACAAAGGCTAAATTGTAGCTGATCCCATCAAATAACATGGCACAGGTTAGCCCTGTGCTTACCTCAACAGGTGGTACTGATGATATCCTTGCGCAACTTCTTCATCAGCCTATGAAGTATCTTAGACTTTATATCCACCAACTATTTCTTAAAATAGGTAAACACTGGCCACTAGAGGGATATTTTAAACCTACAAATTCAAGGTTTACTTTTGGTTTGTAACAAAATGTCACGTGCCAATATTGCACTGATGCATCCTTGACTAATCTACTAGCTACTAGTAATGTTAGAAAACAGTTTCAAGTTTTCGCATGTATGACAAAATCCCACATTTTTGTTTATCAGTTTCACACACACATTCATGTGCTTTTATAGGAAAAATATAAATGAGGTCCTTACAACATTTAAATGTTTTTATTTGACCTTTATTTAACTAGGCAAGTCAGTTAAGAACACAGTTTTATTTGCAATGACAGCCTACTCCGGGCAAACCCGGACGACGCTAGGCCAATTGTGTGCCGCCCTATGGAACTCCCAATCACGACCAGTTGTGATACAGCCTGGGAATCAAACCAGGGTGTCTGTAGTGACGCCTCAAGTACTGAGATGCAGTGCCTTCGACCACTGCGCAATCGGTAGCCCAAAAAAACTTCTCAGTGGCACACACGGCTAAAGCAGTTGACTCGCAATTGATATTTTATTCTTATTTATTTGTGGTTTTTGCACTGACTCTCTTACACAGGCTCAATGTACACTCACTGGAATCCACAATCACACATACTGTGCATTCGGAAAGTAGTCAGACCCCTTCACTTTTTCCACATTTTGTTGTTACAGCCTTATTCTAAAATTGATTCAATAAAAATGCTCCTCATCAATCTACACACAGTACCCCATAATGACAAAGACAAAACAGAAATACTTTATTTACATACTTATTCAGACCCTTTGCTGCGAGACTCGAAATTGTGGTCAGGTGCATATTTTTTCCATTGATCATCCTTGAGATGTTTCTACAACTTGATTGGAGTCCACCTGTGGTAAATTCAATTGATTGGACATGATTTGGAAAGGCACACGCACCTGTTTATATAAGGTCCCACAGTTGACAGTGCATATCAGAGAAAAAAAACAAGCCATGAGGTCGAAGGAATTGTCCATAGAGCTCCGAGACAAGATTGTGTCGAGGCACATATCTTGGGAAGGGTAGCAAAAAATGTCTGCAGCATTGAAGGCCCCCAAGAACACAGTGGAGACAACGCAGAAGTGGTTTTGGGACAAGTCTCTGAATGTCCTTGAGTGGCCCAGCCAGAGCCCGGACTTTTAATTGTAACTATGTTTTGTGGAAAGTAACTATTTTTTTCCGGGGGAACAAATAGTTACTTTGGAGGAGACTACAACTATTTGGATACAGATCCCCAAATAATACTACTTTTTAAAACTATTTGAATACAGATCTCAGGAAGTGACTTATTTTCAGAAACTATTGGATTGGCCCCCTTCAACTAATGGCAGGGCTGTATCTGGAACTGCATGTTAAAGATAGAAATACAATCATTAGATCACACACATGCTTGAGTACTATTCCAATCTATCTTGGTAGTCCGTCACTGCAAGTAAGAATTTGTTCTTAACTTACTTGCCTAGTTAAATGAAATAACAATCTGACAGTCATATTTGATCTACACAATGCATTCAATCTGAACATTCTGTAAATGGCCATTATCCTGAATGTCCATTGCCCCAGCTGTACATAATCAAGTCAAAGCAATTAACAAATGATATTTTGTACATAATAAAATAGGTATAAATAAATTGTGATGCTCAACTACTGCATGACACTTTCAACATTCCATGCAAATGGTTGAAAGCTGCAATTGATGTTATGATACGTAAAAATACTGCAGAGCAATTCAAAGGCCATTGCAAACAGCAAGTTGTATGCTTACACAGCAAATTCTTCAGTGTTAAAAATAAATAACACAGAGTGTTTAATCAACACTGAAAGTGTGGAGTCTGTGGACCCATATAGACACCAGAACAGTGTTAAAGGTCATGAACAGTCATTCTGATTCCCATGTGAAATAGCCTTTTGAGTGACTAAAATATCACCCATAATATTTTGGGGAGATAGAAATGCTCAGAAGTTGAGAGAAAAAAGTTATTTCCTCTCATTGCCAACTACCAGGAAGTTAGAAAATACAGTCTGAGTGGGCGGGGAGCTTATATTCATGAGCTCACCTTGACTGACAGCTCTTTGAAATGCCTATGTCAAGAAACTTGGATCCAGTGAGCAGTGCTGCAGTAAAATCCTCTAGTTAACTTGGTGATGCACAAAGAAACTCAAACAATATTGAAATTGCTTTTTTATATCTCCCGAACAACCAAACATTATTTAGAGTGCAGGAGCCTGAAAGTCATACACGTCACTTTGATCAAAACCATGCCCATCACGATCAAATTTTCTAGAATTGTCGCGCCCTGATCTGTTTCACCTGTCCTTGTGATTGTCTCCACACCCTCCAGGTGTCGCTTATTTTCRCCAGTGTATTTATCCCTGTGTTTCCTGTCTGTGCCAGTTCGTCTTGTATTTTTCCAAGTCAACCAGCGGTTTTCCCGTTCTCCTGCTTTTTGCAGTCTCCTTTTTCTAGTCCTCCTGATTCTCCTGAATTATAACACTTTGCAAATCAGTATAGTTTTACTTGCCAATGTGGCATGCCATCCAGGTGTTTCAGACCACTGCGTTAGGGTATAAATAAGTATGTAGGATAAATACTCACGTAGGCAATCACTTGTTGAAGACTACAGGACAATTAGGCATTGAAACCAAGAATCATGTCTCTGTCACTAGCAAAACTGTCATGGGTACCTCCTAGAAGTCACTTGAAATGAACCCTGGAAAAAAAGGCTTTACACCATACAGTGTTTAAACAACACCCAGCTACTGTAACAAAACAGGTGTTCAATCCCGAAGAGTGATAAAGTGTTACAGCATAAGATTCTAATACAGTGTTCATTTCAGTCAGAATTTTGCAACACCCGTGGTGTTAGGGACCCAACTCACTCAGTGCTAGTTTATCAACACTTTGAAAAGTGGTGCTTCAACACTATTTGATACGGTCACATATCATTTAAGAAAATTCTGATTGGAAATGTGCTGTGCCGATTTTGTGTTTTCATTCTTGGAGGCTGTGTCCGTCTGACTGTTCCAGCATGAGCTACCCTTGAACTGTCCACACAAATGATGTACGTGGACAGGCACAACGGTAGAAGGAAAACTAGTTGCTTAAGATAGTTTGCATGGCTGTTTTATCACTTTCTATACCCCCTGAGTATGTTTGTGAGAGGGGATGGAGAGACTTTGTCTGAAATATATAAGGGGGTTGCTATAGATTACAAAACAGTCAGTGACAGTCCAAAGCTAACACAAAACGTTTTAAAGTACTCTCCCAAGATGTGTGTGTGGCCCAAGGGAAGTGAAAATGCTCCCCAATTCCTCATGCATCTCATACTCCCATTTCATTGTGTTCCCAATTCATCAGGGGTAGCAAAGCCAAGAAGACAGTCTGCAAACTGTGGTGGACAGGGTGAGATGGAGAGCTCTCTGGGCTACGAGCTTGAGCCCTCACTAACTCAGGTTTATAGCAGGGTTCCAAAACACGGTCCTGGGGCCCCGGTTGGGTGCACGTTTTAGTTTTTCCCCCAGCACTACAAAGCTGATTAGAATAATCAAAACTTGATGATGGGTTGATTATTTGAAACAGCTATGTAGTGCTAGGGCAAACCCCAAAACATGCATTGGGGGCAGGACCGAGTTTGGGAAACCCTGATCTAGAAATGTGTACTGTGTGAGGCAGTGTAGGTGTGGAGACCAGATGTGGCACCACAAGTTCAAAAGTGGTGTGGCGAAATCCGTACATGTCATTTCTGGGGCCTGGAGTTTTTCCTGATCTCATGACCTGTCCAGGTAAAACTCTGGGTCCTATTTGTAGGCTTTGACTTATTATAGATAGCTTCCCTTTTACTCTGTTCTATGACTATAGGGCTGGGGGCTTTCTTGTCGGGTCATATGAATTGGAAACACTCATGGCCTAAGGTGGATCAAACGACTACAAACCTTTTTATTAGTCATTCTGAATCTGATATCAAAAGAGCCAGAGACAACAAATTCAATGGACAACATACTCTGTAGTTTAGTGAACTACTATAGCAGGGCTGAGCATTATGCAAATAATTAATACAGCGCTCTTATTAATTCTGTAAGCTTTATGTGAGGCAGGGTTACATTTAACAKTATACACAGTAAACTTTGCAACAATCTTTTTTTAGATGTCATAAAACCACTCATTTCATCATTTTTATTTAACTAGGCCAGTCAGTTAAGAACCAATTCAATTTGTGCACCACCGTATGGGACTCCCAATCACCGGTTGTGATACAGCCTGGAACTGAATTAGGGTTTCCATCTGATTAGTGTTCTCTGTAATTCATTATTTTAAGTCCGACTCCGGTCTCCTTTTCACTTCATTAACACCTGATTTACTTGACGGGCCAATGCAGTTGTTTTATGTCAATGTCAAATAATTTTTGGTTAGCAATTAAGTACCTTTCTGAGATTGTTTTTAAATGTGAAAAAATATACAAAAATAGCTTCTTAGCAGGAGCAATCATTTTGCTAGGACAGTTTGGGAGTGGGCTGAGTTGGGAGGAGAAAACTGAACTGGCTGTTATAGGCAGAGAGGTTTGGAAATCTCTTTCTTATTCATCTAATTTACTGCCTGGTGATTTTAACAGGCAGGTCAAAACTCCATCCCAACAAAACAGGCTGAAATTTCAGGTAGGTTTTTCAAACAGCTTTTACACTAAAACAGCATTATCATAATTTTCACAATTTCACAGTATTATTTCAACCTCATAGTATATGTAGGTTTTTTACAAAACATTTGTGAATAATCACCAGCAGTGGAGATAAACTAACTAGCTACTAGCTAGTAGTCAGTTAGTCACTGCTAGCGGTCATCAGCTAACCTTAGCCCGGGCCACTCCTGCCAGTCTGCACAACGCGATTCAACCCAGAGCATACCGGACTGCTTTCTCTCCACATCTCCGGATTCCTACCGCAAGCTCTGAACCTTTTCACTTGGAGATTCGCAGCTAGCTAGCTGCTATCAGAGTGGCTAGTCCTAGCTAACGTCTCCGTCCCGAGCAAGCACRAATTAGCCTGGAACTAGTCTCGTGCTAGGCACATCTCCCGGCTAGCTGAAGAGGCTATTTTGTCAATGGACCTGGACCCCTTTTACTGCCGACACGGAGCCCCGCGGATCCATCACAACTGGTCTACTGACGTAATCCGCCCGAGGGGGTTTCAACAGGCTCCTCCGTTGCGACGTCCCCTGAAGGCCCATCCGCTAGCCTGCTAGCCGTGGCCCGTTAGCTGAAGAGGTKCATCAGCCAATTTCTTGGGCTACAATACCTATTTTGCCAATTGGCCTGGACCCTTTACTGCCTACATGGAGCCCTGCCAATCCCTCACGACTGGTCTACCGAGGTAACCGTCCGAGGGGGCTACGATAGAGTCTTCCGTCGCGACGCCCCCCCTAACGCCCTTCTGCTAGCCTGCTATCCCCGGCCCGCTAGCTGTCTGAATCGCCGTGTCTCCAGCTCGCCAGGCTACTCATTTGTCCCTAGATCACTCGGCTAGGCATGCCTCTCCCTAATGTCAATATTTCTTGTCCATTGCTGTTTTGGTTAGTGATTATTGTCTTATTTCACTGTAGAGCCTCCAGCCCTGCTCAATATGTCTTAGCTAGCTKTTTTGTCCCACCTCCCACACATGCGGTGACCTCACCTGGTTTAAATGGTGTCTCTAGAGACAAAACCTCTCATCACACAATGCCTAGGTTTGCCTCCACTGTATTCACATCCTACCATACCCTTGTCTGTACATTATGCCTTGAATCTATTATTCCGCACCCAGAAACCAGCTCCTTTTACTCTCTGTTCCCGAAAGCACTAGATGACCAGTTCTTAAAGCCTTAAGCTGTACCCTTATTCTACTCCTCCTCTGTTCCTCTGGCGATGTAGAGGTTAATCCAGGCCATGCAGCGCCTAGCCCCTCTCCCATTCCACAGACGCTCTCATTTGTTGACTTTTGTAACTGTAAAAGCCTTGGTTTCATGCATGTTAATATTAGAAGCCTCCTCCCTAAGTTTGTTTTATTCACTGCATTAGCCCACTCTGCCAACCCTGATGTCCTAGTCATGTCTGAATCCTGGCTTAGGAAGGCCACCAAAAATCCAGAAATGTCCATCCCTAACTATAACATTTTCCCGACAAGATAGAACTGCCAAAGGGGGCGGAGTTGCAATCTACTGCAGAGATAACCTGCAGAGCTCTGTCATACTATCCAGGTCTGTGCCCAAACAATTCAAACTTCTACCTCTAAAAATCCACCTCTCCAGAAACAAGTCTCTCACCGTTGCCGCTTGTTATAGACTACCTTCAGCCCCCAGCTGTGCCCTGGGCACCATATGTGAATTGATTGCCCCCCCATCTATCTTCAGAGCTCGTACTGTTAGGTGACCTAAACGGGGACATGCTTAACACCCCGGCCGTCCTACAATCTAAGCTAGATGCCCTCAATCTCWCACAAATTATCAATGAACCTACCAGGTACAACCCCAAATCTGTAACGCTCGTCGTTAGGTGGAAGAGAGGAGGACCAAATCGCAGCGTGGTACGTTTCCATATTTATTGGAACACTTATTAAACACGAACAAAACAATAAACAGAAATGAAACCAACGACGCTACAGACCTGAACATGTGAACCTAGTGAAAACAAAGAACGCAATGAACAGGAACAATCACCCACAAAACAAACAGTGAACACAGCCTACCTAAATATGGTTCCCAATCAGAGACAACGTAAAATACCTGCCTCTGATTGAGAACCATATCAGGCCAATCAGACACACCTAAACCAATGAGACACAAAACATAGAATATACCCACCCAGCTCACGTCCTGACCAAGTAAACAAAGACTAAACAAAGGAAATAAGGTCAGGAACGTGACAAAATCCGTAAACACGGGCATCCTCATAGATATCATCATGACCAACCTGCCCTCTAAATACACCTCTGCTGTCTTCAACCAGGATGTCAGCGATCACTGCCTCATCCGTAATTGGTCTGCGGTAAAACGATCACTGTCAAACTCTCCCTAAAACACTTCAGCGAGCAGGCCTTTTTAATCGACCCGGCCTGGGTATCCTGGAAGGATATTGACCACATTCCGTCAGTAGAGGATGCCTGGTTATTCTTTAAAAGTGCTATCCTCACCATCTTAAATAAGCACGCCCCATTCAAWTTTTTTTTAACCAGGAACAGATATAGCCCTTGGTTTATTACAGACCTGACAGCCCTTGACCAGCACAAAAACATCCTGTGGCATACTGCATTAGCATCGAATAGCCCCCACGATATGCAACTTTTCAGGTAAGTTAGGAACCAATATACTCAGGCAGTTAGGAAAGCTATGGCTAGCTTTTTCAAACAGAAATGTGCATCCTGTAGCACAAACTCCAAAAAGTTCTGGAACACTGTGAAGTCCATAAGAGCACCTCCTCCCAGCTGCCCACTGCACTTGGAAACACTGTCACCACCGATAAATCCACGATAATTGAGAATTTCAATAAGCATTTTTCTACGGCTGGCCATGCTTTCCACCTGGCTACCCCTACCCCGGTCACCAGCCCTGCAACCCCCACAGCAACTTGCCCAAGCCTCCCCCATTTCTCCTTATCACCAGATCCAGATAGCAGATGTTCTGAAAGAGCTGCAAAATCTGGATGCCTACAAATCAGCTGGGCTAGACAATCTGGACCCTCTCTTTATAAAAAATGTAACTGCCAATGTTGTGTCTATTACTAGCCTGTTCAACCTCTCTTTCGTATTGTCTGAGATCCCCAAAGATTAAAAAGCTGCTGCGGTCATCCCCCTCTTCAATGAGGGAGACACTCTAGACCCAAATTGTTACATACCTATATCTATCCTACCTTGCCTTTCTAAGGTCTTCGAAAGCCAAGTTAACAAACAGATCACCGACCATTTTGAATCCCACCGTACCTCTCCGCTATGCAATCTGGTTTCCGAGCTGGTCATGGGTGCACCTCAGCCACGCTCAAAGTCCTAAACGATATCTTAACTGCCATCGATAAAAGACAGTACTGTGCAGCCATATTCATTGACCTGGCCAAGGCTTTCGACTCTGTCAATCACCACATTCTTATCAGCAGACTCAACAGCATTGGTTTCTCAAATGACTGTCTTGCCTGGTTCACCAACTACTTCTCAGACAGAGTTCACTGTGTTAAATCGGACAGACTGTTGTCCGGACCTCTGGCAGTCTCTATGGGGGTGCCACAGGGTTCAATTCTTGGGCCGACTCTTTTCTCTGTATACAATGATGTCTCTTGCTGTTGGTGATTCTCTGATCCACCTCTACGCAGACAACACCATTCTGTATACTTCTGGCCCTTCTTTGGACACTGTGTTAACTCATCTCCAGACGAGCTTCAATGCCATACAACACTCCTTCTATGGTTTCCAACTGCTCTTAAATGCAAGTAAAACTAAATGCATGCTCTTCAACCGATCGCTGCCCGCACCTGCCCACCCGTTTAGCATCACTACTATGGATGTTCTGACTTAGAATATGTGGACAACTACAAATACCTATGTGTCTGGTTAGACTGTAAACTCTCCTTCCAGAGTCATATTAAGCATCTCCAATCCAAAATTAAATCTATAATTGGCTTCCTATTTCGCAAAAAAGCATCCTTCACTCATGCTGCCAAACATACCCTCGTAAAACGGACTATCCTGCCGATCCTTGACTTCGGCGATGTCATTTACAAAATAAAATCCAACACTGTACTCATAAAATTGGATGCAGTCTGTCACAGTGCCATCCATTTTGTCACCAAAGCCCCATATACTACCCACCACTGCGACCTGTATGCTCTCGTTGGCTGGCCCTCGCTTCATATTCGTCGCCAAACCCACTGGCTCCAGGTCATCTATAGGTCTTTGCTAGGTAAAGCCCCGCCTTTTCTCAGCTCACTGGTCAACATATGAGCACCCACCCATAGCACGCGCTCCAGCAGGTAAATTTCACTGTTTACCCCCACAGCCAATTCCCCCTATGGCCGCCTTTCCTTCCAGTTTTCTGCTGCCAATGACTGGAACGAATTGCAAAAATGACTGAACCTGGAGACTCATATCTCCCTCACTAACTTTAAGCATCAGCTGTCAGAGCAGCTCACAGACCATTGCACCTGTACATAGCCCATCTGTAAATGGGCATTCCAACTGCCCATCCAACTACCTCATCCCAATATTGTTATATATWTTTTTTTTGCTCCTTTGCACCCCAGTATCTCTACTTGCACATTCATCTTCTGCACATCTATCACTTCAGTGTTTAATTMCTAAATTGTAATTACTTCACCACTACGGCCTATTTATTGCCTTACCTCCCTAATCTTACCTCATTTGCACAAACTGTATATAGATTTTTTTCTATTGTGTTATTGACTGTATGTTTGTTTATTCCATGTGTAACTCTGTTGTTGTTTGTGTCGCACTGCTTTACTTTATCTTAGCCAGGTCGCAATTGTAAATGAGAACTTGTTCTCAACTGGCCTACCTGGTTAAATAAAGGTGAAATAAAATAAATAATAAATTAAGAAAAACATTAGTGAAAAAAAACATTTATTGTCCTGTCTTTCAAGAATCCCTGAGCTCTAAAACATCAACATTTTCTTCCAGCCTTGCAAAATTGTGCTACGCCACTGATCTGATGATTCAAAATAGGGTCGAAGCTACAACATATATAAACATGAAGAAAATCTGAGTTCACACATGTTTAGATAATTGATGTTAAAGGAATTTTATTTTTCAATATATTTTTCAGTGATGAAGACATGGATGTCTCATGGTAGGTTGGGGTATGCAAAATGGGTAAACTTTGAGCACCTCTATCTCTTGAATGTTTTGGCAAAGGTTACTATTTGGCCACTTCTACCATGGGAAAACATGTATGGAAGGTTTCGTTCAAATCAAAAGGGATGCAGTCGTATGGGACGACCCCTGTAAAATCACACAATATCCAAGGTCTGACAGTTGTGAGAGCTTGAACACTTGAAAACTAAGGCCATGCTGCCTCTGTCTCGAGACGCTTTGTGTCATAACAAAATATAATAGGAATCCAAAGGAAAAAGGATCGGGGCCCAAAAAGTAAGTTCCTTTCGTGGTACCAGAAGTAATAAAAGGGATCATAGGAAGTGTCTTCGGCTGAAAGAAACAGTTAGGCCCTCGCCCTTTCACATCCCTTCCTTCTGCTACAGCATTCAGGGGGTGTCCGGTCAGGCCAGGACCGAGCCTGTTCGTGTGATTGGAAAAACACACACTTCCTTTGTGTTGAACAGTTCAAGAGAGGAAGCCCACCACCTTATCCTCTCTCTACGTTTCATTTGACTGCACTTTCTAACAAAGTGCGCCCTCCAAAAAAAATCCCCGGAGGAGACTGTAGACACAAGTCTTTTTCTATATTTCTCTGTCAGAGTTCAAGAGGGGATCAACATTTGGGCCACATCTTGTGTTTGGGAGAAAACGTTTGCCATTTTCCACTCAAAGTGACGACACGCTATACAGTAGGGAGAGAGGAGAGTGAAGAACAGGCGCCTACGGATGAGGTTGTAAACCTGTTGGAGCGTCGAACGGAGCGAGCTAGTAGGTGTCAAAGCATGAACCAGGCCCGCTGAATGTGATGTCAGGGAGGAGCATCAGGCATTTTTATTGGCCCACGCACCTCAGAGTAACAGCTGGACTGGCTGTTTAGACTGGAACTGCCTCCCCACCCCTCATTTCCCAGAGCTCCCAGTAAACAGAGCACGCCCATGGCAGGACTTCAGAAGAGACGGCAGACAGTTGCACTTCCAGCACTGCGCTGCATAGGCAAGTGGGAAATGGAGGCTTTTATGGGCCGTGATGCTGTGTGAGGTCCTTTATCTCTGCTCAGACACCAGATTGATGCAATAGAGAGTTACACGTTTTTTTCTGTTTTAATGTCTGGGGTGGTGGAAGTTTTTATACCACAAATATGTTCAGAAAGCTACGCAGCCTTCGGAAAAGCTACAGCCTGTTATGATAACATGCAAGACTGACATCTTGGTCATGGTACATTTGCAGCCCCTGTGCTAAAAGATGTTTACAGTACATGCCAATGGGGTTTACTTTAAAAGAGGGGCAGAGGGGTAGCTTGGGGTGTGAAGCATAGTTCAGTTTTTTTCATCAATACCTGTCAATAAAAATCTATGTCACCCATTGCTTTTAATTCATAATTTGCCGCCAATTTTGAACTGTAACCGGTGCTTACTTAAGAAAAAAAATACAGTATGAATGAGAGGTTAACATAACTGAATATCGTGTGACTRTCAGAAGCCCACACAAGGCTATCTGTTTGATAAATGCTACTGCGTTGGGGGTGAGCCGGGGTGCGAGACTGGGAATGTGTTTTTTGGATATTTCTTCTCAACTGTCATCTCCGTTTCCTCCTTAGCCCTCCACCTCTGTGGTGTCCCACCCCCGTGAAGAGGGCCCATGGCTGGGAGAAATATCTGGGACCGAGTCTGTGAACCCATGAGTGATCACTCTTCTCAGCAGAAGCCTCCGCTATTGGCTCATGACTCAGACTGAGAGAAAGAAGGCGAGGGATAGAGAGATGGAGGGGAAGGAGAGAGGAAGAATTGCATAGAAACAGAGAGAGACTTAGAGCAAGAGAGGATAGAGGAGGGGCAGGGGAATAAAACTGTGTGGGGGATGGGGGGGGGAGTTTGGGACTGGGGAGGACAAACAAATTAAAATAAATAGAATGTAGCGCTCAGAGTGTAGATATGAGGCAGAGCATTTCCCTGCCCCGAAGCCCTGTCTGACACCTGAGAGAAGCGTGGAGCTGTGGGCTACAGTCCACTCCACCACATCTAGGCCTGCTTACCAAGCAGCCCCTCCAGCTGCTGACAGTGGACATATACATATTTTTTTTATGTTGAACATATTTAACATAATGTAAAATGTATTTCAAATACATTTAGTTACATTTGCATCTTGGCTAAAATGCATGACAATATTCCAGAAATGCATGTCTATGACATCTAGTGGAGATAGGGCATGAGGATATTTTTATATATTTTTCATTTTAGTTTTCATCAACCCCCCCKAAAAATAGACATTGTACAACACTCCACAATATGTTAAAGTCTAGGTCTTGTGCTTATTATGATATTATCTGGCTGTGGTATTATATTATACGGCTCTACAGTGGATGGTTAGTGGTGTTATGGTGCGTTCTTAACCAAGTGGGTAATGGGAGTTTACCACATCTGGGAAAAATCCACTTGAACGGCCCTCCAACTGATAATAGCTAGTTAAATCAGCTATGAATCCCCTTGTGACAGCGGGAATGGAAGCTTGTTGTGTGTAACAGAGAGGGGCAAATTAATGCAATATTCACAATTTGCCTTTTAAAATTATAAACTTGGAGTCAGCAAACTGTCAGAAACATCAAATGCAGCCCCAAAATTGACTAAAAAGTGTTGTTGGCCACTTTGAGGGATGGGTAATTAATAATCACACTCTTACTGTAATTCATTGGAGATTTTCCCATCCTTTGGGAATAGTAGGACATCATCTTTTACAGTGTGTGGAACACCCATGAACATAACAATATGATAAACAGTGTTGGGCGGATTGCTTGGAAAATGAAAGATTAAGTAATCAGTAACACAATCCCTTGGATTACTCAAAATGGGTAATGTAATTGGATTACTTTTGGATTACATTAATTTCTAACGCCCAGACAGATGTTTTTACATTTGAAAATATGCAACTAATAAAGCAGTATTTCATTTAGTAACATGACTATTTCCAAATTGGGGACTAGTGTGATAGCATAAGGATCCTATAATTCACATGTTCTATATTCTGTTTGTGAGCACATAGTCACAGCACTCCATACTAACATTTTCAGTTGGGACACCAGCCCATAGTAATATTATTCGTATCTCAGAGCCATGTGCATTGGTAGTTATAACCTAATGTTAGCTAGCTAACATTGAACCTGGTTGGTTAGCTACCTAAAGATTCATGCAGGAATATAATTAACATTTCATTATTTTTTTTTCTCCATAGTTTCTGTGATCCAAAAATACAATTAACATTTAAATGTAATATTTTAGTATTTTCATACTTTGTGCAAGGCAATTGATGAGCATTAAAAACTTTGTGGATGGAGCCTCCCGAGCGGTGCAGCTGTCTAAGACACTGCCTCGCAGTGCAAACGGCGTTGCTACAAATGCTGGTTTGAGACCCGTGCAGGTTTTGACCCAGAGACCCCTGAGGCGACACACAATTGGCCCAGCATCGTCCGAGTTAGGGGAGGGTTTGGTCGGCCGGGATGTCCTTGTCCCATCGCGCTGTAGCGACTCCTGTGGTGGGCCAGGCGCATGCACGCTGACACGGTCACCAGGTGTGTGGTGTTTCCTCCGACACCAATTTTTTTTTTTGTGGARGGGTATAATTTGTATGTATAACATGTATAATAGTAATATTTAACATTAAATCGTGTAATTTTGTATACATTTATTTAAATTCTGGTAAGATGCTGGCAAAGTCGACTGAATTCCGATAGACGGAAATGGACCAATGTACTTGTGCCGATTCTGGGCAGTCATTCATTTTAATCCCGGGCCGATCCGACACTTGATTCCGGGCTGATTCAATCAGTTCCGGCCACCCGGAAGAGTGCCGCTGAATGATTGTAGACAAAGAAGAGCTCTCCAGAATGTACCAAATAATTCAAGGGCCATTTTCTCAAAAGTGAGATTACAAGTTTATCAACTTTCAAAGCAGAATTACTTTCCCGTTGTTCCTCAACTGTAGTGTATGATATACCATGTTGTAGCTCTGAGTCTCTACTTTTATCCAATGTAAAAAACACAATTTCAAATTTTGCTACATAAGACCGAATAGAGCGGTCGGTCACATTTWAAAAAATTATTCAACATTCTTTAGTAATGTCCAAACAGGAATGCATGAGTATAGATATTGTAATGCGCCACCTAAATCAGTGATTGTCATTAACTTTTGGTTTGACAATTATGCAAATGTTATTATTTTACTGTGATTTCTTTTTATATATCATTTTTTGTTCAATAGAGATTTTAAAAAATGACATCTTTTGGGCACTAATATCTCATAGGCTAAATTAATTTGGGGCTCATTCACCACCTGAGTAAGTGGTTGCTTACTAGCAAAATCTAAATAATACAGGCTACCGATAGTTAGCCGTGTAGGCTAATTGATATCAGTACATTTTATGAATAAAATGTAATGAATAGGCCTGAACTCACCTTAAAATTGAATAGCCGATGTGAGTGCCCTTTGTTCAATTGTGTGTTGATACATAGAATTCAGACCTACAGAAAGCAGGGAACCTCTTCTCTTCTACAGTTACAACAGTGGCTGCTTTCAAGACAGGTTTTTCCCGTGATTGTATTTGATTTGTTATTGTGCAATCAGAAAGCATGTTTCTCTCCCGCTATGGAGAGAGAGAGAGTGCACTGCTACAAAGCAGTAAGCAGGATCTCGATGGAGTCCAGACGACTGATTGTCTTATTGACTAGAAGGCTAGGTAGAAATGCTTTGGAAGCTTTGCCTATTATTTCAACTAGTTTGAATGCAAAAGAAGCCATCCAACCTTGTTGATCAGCAGAACAATAGCGTCTTTAAAGACAATGTGAGAAATCTTGAGGGTGTACATGCTATTCTGACAAAGTTATATGATTTTTTCTCTAGATATTAGATGACGTAATCTCAAATGTAATCAATTGCTTTTAAGAATGTAACTGTAACGGGATTTTTTTTTCCTTTTGTAATTCGGGTTGATTACATTTACTTCATATTTGTAATCGGACTACATAATCCCTGTTACATGTAATCCGTTACTACCCAACCCTGATGATAAATATTTAGGTGATTTTAAAGTGCTTAAGGTTGTAATGGGGTTTTGTGATTAATCGAGATTCATGTGTGTGTGCCCAAATAAACAACTCGATTCAAAATAAATATTTCCATCCTGATTGTAATGAAATGCCCATTCACAAGAAGTTTAGAAGTAGTTCAAAGTATACCACACAGCGAGTAAGATGTTAAACATGGCAATACTTACATAACTGTAAGAGAATTGTACAACATGTACATGTTTAGACTGGTATTCTATCCAAGACGTTCTATGGTGCAGCTGCGCTAGATACAGTACATTCGATAATGCCGGTATTAAAGAAAATCRAGACCTCAGCCATCATCCACAGTGTTTACCATGAATGCAAACTCCACAAACAATGAGGAAAATACTTTAAAAGGCTAATTGTCATCTGTCTAACGTGGCTCGGTTTGGATCCCGGCCTTAGCCTTTTTCCCACATAAACAACAGGGTAATTTGTATTGCAAATGGAAGAAAACGGACAAATACATGGAGGGATTACGTTGTGAAATTTTCAAATAAAAATGTTTTCCATTGCCTGCCCTAAAGATGAATTGATATACATCTGAGTTCTGCAGAGAGTCCCGTATCCTAACTTTTACCGACATGGGCAATTTATACCAGTAAGATTATTGGTCCCCCATGGCATATGCAAACGTGTTAGCGTGACAGCTGGTCGACCCTTAACAAATACCGATTCAGAGGGGGAATTGGGCAAAGAGGCTTCCGACATGAGGCCAGACTGTGCCAAACTAAAATTCACACACACATTTAGTGACTGTACTTAATCGTCCTGATTCAGGACAATATAAACGCATCTGAAAGTGGAAATCTGCAGTTGCAACATCCATTTTTCYATTTATTCATTAATGATACACACATTGATTGTTGGAGAATATAAATTCAAGCCTCATGAACTTAGTTTAACTGTCAAACTCCATCAGAACCCAAGCTTGTTTTACTCCAATGTTTGTAAACATTGTAATTTTAAACTAACACTGTATAGCCATAAAACATGCTTAAAACCTATAATGCCCTACAAAGGCAAAGTGAAGTAAAAAGGAATTTGGTCAAAGTTCTTTAATCCGTTGTAATGTCCAGGTATATTTTCTGATTAATGCGGTACTTTGTTTCCTGACACAAGATCAAGCCAGTCAATCAGAATATATCATGAAGTACCAGAAATTGTCTGTCTGAATAGGAAAAGACTRTGAAGTCAGATTTTGCAGTAGAAAAAGTCTTAGTGTCTGCACTTTCTCTTTGTAGAGCAGTACAATCGTTACAGTATATATATTGGATGGTCAGTCCTTGCATCCATAGCTCTATCTATGATTGAGAGTGGTTACATTTCTCCAGTCAAATCACTCAGCGTTTGAACGAAACAGAAGCAGCTTCATTATTGCTTCAATTACGGATTGTTCCTTTTAATGAACACAACTCGTTTCATTCAACAATATTGCTGCGATGTTGGTTTTAGGACGGATATTCATTTGAACCTTGTGCGTTGATTATCAAAACTTCATTAACTAGTCTATAATATGCCTCAAACATACGCATACGTTTTCATTGAAGTGATGAAAGGCCCAGTTCGAAACAGTTCTTCATTGACCAGAAAACATGACAATGATGGAGCTGGACAAAAACATGATAGTTACTGATTAATCCAATAGTGCTGTGTGGTATCAGAGCTCTTCAAACTATTCGGATGTTTGACGCAAGCAGTGACCCCAAAAATTACATCCTCAGAGGCACAGTGCGTTTTAGTTCTAAGGAGCAGAGAATCAACACCAGATCTACAGAATGGCCATTTGCTTCAAGGAAGAACATCTTGCTTTTAGGTTAAATCTTTCAAAAGAAATGTTTTGTCAACTAAAGGCTAGCTATGCTATTTTAGGAACACTGGGCCCTTAGATCAATTGGGCCCTGAAGCTAACTTTCCAGAGTGATTCTGTGTTCTGCATCTCGATCCATTACGAGGAAATGATGAGCTCTCCCGAGATCTTGCAATCAACTAGACAAAATGTATAATAAAGATGCACACTGCAGAATGATTCCGCATTTTTCTTTGGGTTGAAACGTTGCACAGTACAACTGCGGGAGCATTCAACAGTGTTACATTATCTGTTCATCTATTTTGTACCCTGCTCCTACAAGTCACTGGATGTGCATACACCACTTTGAAGCTCTTCTGAGATCTTCAATGTACAACCTGAAGAAACATAGTGAACAAATGTTTAAAAAAATGGAATATGCGAGCTAGATACAGTTAAATCAATTTACGGAAACTAAAATGTTTCTTGACACTAACCAGAGGGACAAATTACTCCATTAGCCTAAAACCATCTCAGGGGCCTCTTTGTTTGTTATATTGTCGTCAAAGCATGTCAGACCTGGGTTCAAATACATTTGATGTACAGTGGGGAGAACAAGTATTTGATACACTGACAATTTTGCAGGTTTTCCTACTTACAAAGCATGTAGAGGTCTGTAATTTTTATCATAGGTACACTTCAACTGTGAGAGACGGAATCTAAAACAAAAATCCAGAAAATCACATTGTATGATTTTTAAGTAATTAATTTGCATTTTATTGCATGACATAAGTATTTGATACATCAGAAAAGCAGAACTGAATCTGTCTCTTATACACATCTAGATGTGTATAAGAGACAGATTTGGTACAGAAACCTTAGTTTGCAATTACAGAGATCATACGTTTCCTGTAGTTCTTGACCAGGTTTGCACACACTGCAGCAGGGATTTTGGCCCACTCCTCCATACAGACCTTCTCCAGATCCTTCAGGTTTCGGGGCTGTCGCTGGGCAATACGGACTTTCGGCTCCCTCCAAAGATTTTCTATTGGGTTCAGGTCTGGAGACTGGCTAGATACACATCTAGATGTGTATAAGAGACAGATACATGGCCGCATCCATCCTCCCCTCAATACGGTGCAGTCGTCCTGTCCCCTTTGCAGAAAAGCATCCCCAAAGAATGATGTTTCCACCTCCATGCTTCACGGTTGGGATGGTGTTCTTGGGGTTGTACTCATCCTTCTATTCCTCCAAACACGGCGAGTGGAGTTTAGASCAAAAAGCTCTATTTTTGTCTCATCAGACCACATGACCTTCTCCCATTCCTCCTCTGGATCATCCAGATGGTCATTGGCAAACTTCAGACGGGCCTGGACATGCGCTGGCTTGAGCAGGGGGACCTTGCGTGCGCTGCAGGATTTTAATCCATGACGGCGTAGTGTGTTACTAATGGTTTTCTTTGAGACTGTGGTCCCAGCTCTCTTCAGGTCATTGACCAGGTCCTGCCGTGTAGTTCTGGGCTGATCCCTCACATTCCTCATGATCATTGATGCCCCACGAGGTGAGATCTTGCATGGAGCCCCAGACCGAGGGTGATTGACCGTCATCTTGAACTTCTTCCATTTTCTAATAATTGTGCRAACAGTTGTTGCCTTCTCACCAAGCTGCTTGGCTATTGTCCTGTAGCCCATCCCAGCCTTGTACAGGTCTACAATTTATCCCTGATGTCCTTACACAGCTCTCTGGTCTTGGCCATTGTGGAGAGGTTGGAGTCTGTTTGATTGAGTGTGTGGACAGGTGTCTTTTATACAGGTAACGAGTTCAAACAGGTGCAGTTAATACAGGTAATGAGTGGAGAACAGGAGGGCTTCTTAAAAGAAAAACTAACAGGTCTGTGAGAGCCGGAATTCTTACTGGTTGGTAGGTGATCAAATACTTATGTCATGCAATAAAATGCAAATGAATTACTTAAAAATCATACAATGTGATTTTCTGGATGTTTGTTTTAGATTCCGTCTCTCACAGTTGAAGTGTACCTATGATAAAAATGACAGACCTCTACATGCTTTGTAAGAAGGAAAACCTGCAAAATCGGCAGTGTATCAAATACTTGTTCTCCCCACTGTATGTGATTGTTTGTTATTTAAATACTTATTTTATGTGTATTTGAGTATTGTCAAATAATGTGGCCAGAATTAAACAACTTCTATTGGAAGTATTTGAAAGTATTTTCAAATAATTTCCTATAAATAGCCTAATATTTGAAAGTATTTTTAAATACTTATTTCAAATACTCTTGTCAAATACCTGGGTTAAATGCATGGGTGTGTCAGTGAATTGTCACGTTCTGACCCTAGTTCTTGTGTTATTTCTTTGTTTTAGTTGGTCAGGACGTGAGTTGGGTGGGTATTCTATGTTTTGTGTTTATATGTTGGGTTTCTTGTTTGGCCTGATATGGGTCTCAATCAGAGGCAGGTGTTAGTCATTGTCTCTGATTGGGAACCATATTTAGTAGCCTGTTTTCTGTTATATTTTGTGGGTGGTTGTCTTCCGTGTCTGRATGTTCCACACGGAACTGTTTCGGTTTTCATTTTGTTTCACTTTGTTAGTTTTTGTATTCTGTCGTATTCATTCTCATTAAAATACATTATGGATACGTACCACGCTGCGCATTGGTTCCACGATCCTTGTTACTCTTCATCCTCAGAGGAGGAAGAGGAAAGCCGTTACATTAATTTTGAGTATTTTCAAATGCATGCCAATACTTTCCAAGGGTATTTCCAAATACATTCCAAAATCCAACTACTTTTCTCCAAAGAAATGTCTGAAGACTTACTTTGAAATATATGTGAAAGTAATTGAGATATTTGAAATAGTATTTGAACCCAGGTCTGGCGTATGTACAGAGAGTGCGCCAGAGGTTAAGTTCTGCTTTCCCAAACCATGATCCCTTGGTAACCCCTTTGGGGAAGAGAGTACACTACCCTCGGGATCTGCAAGGATTCAGCAGGGGAATGAACATTTTTTATTGGGGTGGAAATTGTGGTGTTTCTTTTATTTCCATTTGACCAGCATGGGAGAGGAAGGGGAAAGCCAGGACAAGCCACAACAGGCAAGGCCCAGTGTGTCCTATCCAAAAAAACAACATGCTTATTTCATTACCGTATGAAGGGGAAGCCACAACAAGGACACAATGCATGTTATTGCAATAAAAATACAAGATTAATGGTTAAAAATATGGATAATGGAAGAAATGAACAAATTTGAGAGACTGCTCAAGGCTGTGGTATGTGGAGTGTCTGACAGTAGACTACCAGGTTTTTTAATACTTAAATTAGACTACTTGCTTCACGTTCTTGCTGATTCTCAGAGATCTCAATCGACTTTTTACTGCCTGTCAAGATAATGTCCCAAACGGTATGGATGGCAAGTCCCATTGTTACCTAAAAAAGGTTGACACCAGGGTCATGTTCAGGAAATGGAAATGGAAGAAAACACTGAAAATGTGTGAAACTCCCAGTGAATTGAACCCCTTGCCATATGAAATGCAGAAAACTAAAATACTTCCATATTCCTCAAGCAGCCACACAGATGTATTATGCATTCAACCTCTCCTGTCCGTTTCACTCTTCCCCAGCACTTCCGTTAAAGCCATAGATCCCCCTTTATTTAATCTCATTGCATGTTATTTCTTTAGAAAATATGGGGGGGTGGAATCAACTGCTGCTATGGAAACGGGGTACACACGCAAAACTGGAAGTGATGGTGGTGCGGTTCAGTTCCGATTGGCTGAGGCCGGAGCAGTGCAGCGTGGGCCGTGGGGGGAAAGGTAATGTCATGAACAGCTGCCCCAGCTGGATAACTGGTCCATCCCCTTAAAGTGTCAGCAGACCACATACTGAAAACAGGAAGTATTTTCCAAAGCTCTTCTCAGACTTAATTTCAGTGTGCGAGGAAATGTTAGATACTACATAAACGCAACGTTGCTTGAACTTTGGACAATTTCTTGTGTTTCTTTGAAATTGTCCATTTTTCCTCTTTCATTCACCTATTTGCTACTGAATTCCGAACCCTGAATTTTTATCAGATCAAATTCCCAAATCTCCGGCATTCTTATAATCGCTGCCGGGGGAGAGAGTCTGAAGACACAATCCTATCCATAGAAATAGTGACACTCAAATAAATAATCATTAAAGAAAATAATTTGGATTCCTATCAGTCTTTTCGAGGTGAAGATTAAATATCACATTCCAGTGTTCCAACTTGTAAACAAGGATCAATGGGATTTCTCTGCACTCTTCTCTGTGCAGCTACTGGCAACATAATATTGACTGTGCTTACAATTCCTCTTTCAAATACCCCTTAATGTCTGTGTGTATTGACATTCTCAATAAAATGCTGCATACTGCTGTTTTAAAACATGATCCCTCTGAATATAACCCCAAATGTGGTGGTCTTGAGCAAGTTCACTCTTGTGCTACTACAGGCTCAAATTCTCATGAGTTATAGCTATGCTTCTGTAATCTTGACTAATGTTTTCTTATTTGACATGCTCAGGTTAGTCCCTCCCAGTTTCATCCCGTTTGCTTCTGTTTGGTTCTTAGTGAATATACCCCAGGAATACACAGCCATTGGTCATTTTGATCAACATAGGGCGATTAATCTTGAAATGCGCCCTTTGTTGTCACTTCCTTAAAGTCCCTGATGTGACAAGTAGTTTGTGAAAGCAGTGGAAAGCCTTCTTACACCAATCTACTCTWTTCAGATCAGCGGTTACTTTATTAAGGAAGAGAGGAAATAAAGATGTTTAAAGACGGAGTATTAGAACAGGATACTTATGTCATGCAAATGAGCATGTCATATAAATCTATATAGCCTACACTTTCTCATTCTGAACTTCTAAACGTGAGTAGGACGGGCGTGACTTTTTACAATGACCAGACGAGCAGCCGCTCACCAATTTGACAGCTCTAAGGCAGATTCACTTCTGACATCACCAAAACACCAGCTATGAGGTTGTCGACTATCGCGTCTTTATGCTTGATCGGCTTGAATCTAGGCCTTAATTTCACGTGTCCCTGAGCACTGCTACCTTTAAGTTGGTGTTGTCACATAATCACACAATTATTGACCTGATTCCAGACAACGGCAGAAATGTATTCTTGCCACAAATCGGTGGCTGATCTGTTGGTGAACAGGAATGTCAGGTTGTGAGTTCAAATTCCAAGTGTGCTAATTCATGTTGAGGTCAATCCCATTTAAGTTCCAGTCAATTCAGAAAGTAAACCAAATTCCAATTCCTGAAAAATTTGTTATTGGAACATTTTACACTTGACATAATATGCACATGTGATGTGAAAAGTGTGTTTTTGGAACACTTCACGTGACATTTTTCATGTGAAAACGTATTTTTCCTCTTGCACTCTCTCCTTATTACTCTAACTCTCTGTGACTCAGTCTGGGTTTGACATCAAATTGCACCCTTTTCCTTGTGGGGCAGATGAGAGGAAACAGGACATAAAAGAATTGGCAATTAAATACATCCGGAATGACGCTTAGTTCATATTGGACTCGGCCATCGCTGTCTGATCTGCGAAATAGCCAAAACACGGGTCAATCGATACACAGGCCAATCTTTCACCTGTGACTTCAGACCAGAGTTGTCTGCTGTCAGGTGCAGGAGCAGACGACAGTGGTGACAGCAGTCACTCAAGTGAGGCTCAACATTTACATTTACATTTAAGTCATTTAGCAGACGCTCTTATCCAGAGCGACTTACAAACCCCTGTGGGGATGGATGTTGCAGTGCATTAAAGCTATAGTTTCTATGAAACAGTTACAGATGTAGGATCTTAATTTGAGCACCCTGTTTGTGTGGGAGGGGGGGGTAAGTGAATTTCCACCTAAATAAAAATGTTATCAACCCCCACAAACTATAACTTTCCCATTGTATAAAATTACATTATGACATTTGCTTGCTCGTTTGCCACACTAGTCTGATAAGACCATGCTTGCAACTATGGGAAGTAGCAACAACCAAATAGGATGGATAATGTTTATTGGCAAGCTGTAACCTGTAGCATACCTCATTCAGTCTCCATAGGACTTTAAACAAGCAAAGCATCAATACAGGACTAAGATCAAGTCATATTACACCGGCTCTGATGCTCGTCTGATGTGGTAGAGCTTGCAAACCATTACAGACTACAAAGGTAAGCACAGCCGAGAGCTGCCCAGTGACACAAGCCTACCAGACAATCTAAACTACTTCTATGCTCGCATTGAGGTAAATAACACTGAAACATGCATGAGAGCTCCAGCTGTTCTGGAAGACTGTGTGATCATGCTCTCCGCAGCCAATGTGAGTAAGACCTTTTCAATAGGTCAACATTCACAAGGCCGCACGACCAGATGAATTACCAGGATGTGTACTGTGAGCATGCGCTGACCAACTGGCAAGTGTCTTCACTGACATTTTCAAACTTTTCCTGTCTAAGTCTGTAATACCAACATGTTTTAAGCAGACCACCATAGTCCCTGTGCCCAAGAACACTAAGGTAACCTGCCTAAATGACAACCTCTACCTACATGTACATACTACCTCAATTAACCGGTGCCCCCACACATTGGCTCTGTATCAGTACTCTCCTGTATATAGTACCACTCATGTCTGTAGCCATGAAGTGTTTGAAAGGCTGGTCATGGCTCAAATCAACACCATCATCCCAGAAACCTTAGACCAACTCCAATTTGCATGCCGCCCAAAGAGATCCACAGATGATGCAATCTCTATTGCACTCCACACTGCCATTTCCCACCTGGACAAAAGGAAAACCTATATGAGAATGCTATTCATTGACTACAGCTCAGCGTTCAATACCATAGTGCCCTCAAAGCTCATCAACAAGCTAAGGTCCCTGGGACTAAACACCTCCTTCTGCAACTGGATCCTGGACTTTTTGACGAGCAGACCCAGGTGGTAAGGATAGGTAACAACACATCCGCCACGCTGATCCTCAACACAAGGGCCCCTCAGGGGTGCGTGCTCAGTCCCCTCCTGTACTCCCTGTTCACTCATGACCTCACGGCCAGGCATGACTCCAACACCATCATTAAATTTGCCGATGACACAACAGTGGTAGACCTGATCACCGACTATGACGAGAGCCTATAGGTAGGAGGTCAGAGACCTGGCTGTGTGGTGCCAGGAGAACAACCTCTCCCTCAAAGTAATCAAGATAATGGAGATGATTGGGGACTACAGGAGAAGGAGGACCGAGCACGCCCCCATCCTCATCGAAGGGCTGCAGTGGACCAGGTTGAGAACTTCAAGTTCCTTGGTGTAAACATCACGAACAAACTAACATGGTCCAAGCACACCAAGACAGTCATGAAGAGGGCACGACAAAACATATCCCCCCCTCAGGAGACTGAAAATATTTGACATGGGTCCTCAGATCCTCAAAAGTTTCTACAGCTGCACCATCGAGAGCATCCTGACTGGTTGCATCACTGCTTGGTATGGCAACTGCTCGGCCTCCGACCGCAAGGCACTACAGTGGGTATTGCGAATGGCCCAGTACATCACTGGGGCCAAGCTTCCTGCCATCCAGGACCTCTATACCAGCCGCTGTCAGAAGAAGGCCCTCAAAGGCTCCAGCCACCCTAGTCATAGACTGTTCTCTCTGCTACCGCACGGCAAGCAGTACCGGAGCGCCAAGTCTAGGTCCAAGAGGCTTCTAAACAGCTTCTACCCCCAAGCCATAAGACTCCTGAACATCTAGTCAAATGGCTACTCAGACTATTTGCAGTGCCCCCCCCCATCACCCCCTCTTTACACCACTGCTACTCTCTGTTGTCATCTATGCATAGTCAATTTAATAACTCTACCTACATGTACATACTACCTCAATTAACCGGTGCCCCCACACATTGGCTCTGTATCAGTACTCTCCTGTATATAGTCTTGCTATTTTTATTTTACTGTTGCTCCTTAATTACTTGTTACTTTTATCTCTTATTCTTATCCGTATTTTTCAAAACAGCATTGTTGGTTAGGGGCTCGTAAGTAAGCATTTCACTGTAAGGTTGTATTTGGCACATGTGACTAATACAATTTGATTTGATTTGTTATGAACATTTAGGCCAGGATTCAATCTGATTGCGCCTTGTCAGCTATGCGCCATTTAAAGATTTGATTGAGCCGACATATGCAATGTTTACTGTGAATGCGGTCTCTGCGAAACGCGGGAACATTGCTTTTGAAAGGAGAAAAGCTGACAGCTCAATTCAATTGAATCGCGGTCAGTCTTTAATACCACCAAAGAGCAATTTGCTCTGCAGCATGTAGATGCATAAAAAGCACTGCTAATGCTGGTTTTAGTTAAACACAGATCACAAGGAAAGAGCATGACATTGATAACATTACATTGCTCCAATGAGCCAGTCTTTGATTAAACGATAAGTATCCTTTACAATGCACCCTCGGTCAAAATATCTGTTACCAAACAGTGAATTTCAAATAAAGGTCCCCTTCTGTTTGACTAAATCAAATCAAGCTTTATTTATATAGCACGTTTCAGACATGAATGCAAAGCAATGCACTTTACAGAAACAAACATAAGATAAAACAAAAGAGTAACAATAAAAACTGAAAGACTAGAAAAGCACCCTAAGGAAAAGCAAAGCTCAAAAGGTGTGTTTTAAGATCTCTTTTAATTATGGCCACAGTTTCAGCCCCCCTCAGGTTCTCTGGCAGGCTATTCCAGAGGCAGTGGGAAAAATAACTAAAGGCTGCCTCTCCATGCCTCTTGGTCTTAGGCTTTGAGAGAGTTAAAAGGCCAGTGCCATAAGATCTCAGGGACCTACTGGGTGCATAACTCAAAAGCCGTGTCTGATATGTATTGGGGTGCACAATCCTGGATTGATTTTTAAAACCAACAGAATAATCATACAATTAATTATAAAACTCACAGGCAGCCAATGCAGAGACTTTAAAACCGGTGTAATGTGTGATTTCTGTCTGGTCTTGGTCAGTACCCGTGCTGCAGCATTCTGTATGTTTAGCAGTTGACCAATGGCTTTCTTTGGTAGACCAGACAGGAGAGAATTACAGTAGTCAAGCCTGCTTGTAATAAAAGCATGGATGAGTCTCTCTGTATCAGCTTGAAATAGAAACGGCTGCATGTTGGCAATGTTTATCAGGTGGTAAAAAGCTATTTTGGTCACATTCCTAATGTGTGATTTGAAGTTGAGTTCAGAATCTACAATGATGTGTTTTTAAAAATAATTATAATTATAATCAAAAATATTTATTGTCTGTGAATTAAAATGTTCTCTCTCTGTGCTTTGGCTCCAATAATAAGTACTTCGGTCTGGTGGAACTGGAGGAAGTTGTGAGTCATCCAAGTATTTAAATCACTAGCACAGTCTAATAATGTATCTGTGGAGCTAAAATCCTCTGGTGACACAGAAATGTAAAGTTGTGTATCATATGCGTAGCAGTGAAAATCAATGCTGTGCTTTCTGATAACGCTGCCAAGGGGTAACATATATAAACTGAACAGTACCGGACCCAAAATCAAACCTTGTGGTACGCCACATGTTATTTATTTTCTTTGAGATATGTTCACCAAGGGTGACGACAAACTCTCGACTGGTTAAATAGGTCATAAACCAATTTAGAACTGGACCAGAGGAGACAACCCACCTCTCCAGTCTGTCCAAAATGACATCATGGTCATGCAGCACTTAAATCCACATGCACAGAGAGCTGTTTGGCATCTTTGCTGGCTCTAAGATAATGTACCACTTTAACTAAGGTTTCTCTGTGCTGTGGTGGGCAAAACAACCAGATTGGAGATGTTCTAAAATACAGTTGGCACAAAAAATATTTAGCTGTTTGAAAACCAATTTCCCCAGAATTGTGCTTAAGAATGGAAGGTTAGAGATTGGCCAAAAATTGCTAAGAGCTGAAGATTATAGATGACTTTTCATCAAAAGGGATTTCACCATAGCAGTTTTTAGTACAGTGGGGGAAGTGCCTGTGAACAGGGAGAGATTAACAAGAGCTTGCACTTCTGTAAATATGCATTTCAAATAGTTTTGAAGAAGGTAGTGAGGATAGACGGCAGGTAGAAGTCTTAAATTGTGATATCACTTTCCTGAGCATGTCTGTGTCAACCAGGGAAAATAACTGCGTAGTGCCTTTGTGTGGTAGGCTAGGACCCATGTCATCAAACTTCTCATCAGGTCTTGCTTGACTGATATCCAGCCTAATAAGCCGCAAACTCATCACATTTAGATGTGGAGGAAAGTTCACATAGGGTTTGGGGGGATAGGGTTTCTCAGGTCATCAATGGTCGAGAAGAACACTTGTGATTGATTCTGACTATTAGCGATGAAGTTAGAAAAATTAGCCCGTCTGGCCWTTCTAATTGCCTTGTTATATGTGCCAAGTTGCTCTCTCAGAATATCATAATGGACCTGCAAGTTTGACTTTCTCCACTTCCGCTCTGCCTTTCTGCAATGTCTCTTTAATTGGTTTGTTTCTTCAKTTATCCAAGGGGCTCTCCTTTTGGAAGTGGCTTTTTTCAACCTAACAACATGCAACCCCAGAAGTTAAACAATTGCGAGTAATGCAACACAAGGACAGCAACTTTGCGGTTAGAGCAACCCGAAAGCAGAGTTATTGTATGCAGATCAAAGTAACATCTGTCATCTGGTATTTACACCACATATCAGTCGCTGCACTGTTCAATGGGCTTCAGGGACTCGTGGGCCAAGAACCGCAGGGGACATCAGAGAATAGAAGCCATTGGAGGAGAAAGACCAACATCTTCATACCCTCAGAGGGATCTGATCGAGGCCTGGACTCTCTATTTATTACCATTTCCTTATGCTTTCCATGGTTGATCGCATTTCTGATGTTCTGATGTGACAAAAAAAAAGAACATACGTTTTGGACAGACTTGAAACAGTCATTTTTCAATCGGTGGGTGCTGCCAGAAGGTTGTCAATCAATCACTGCTTTGATTCCACTTTGTGGTTTTCTCCTTCCGGCCCAGCAAGTAAATAAATCAGTTGATCTAACCTTGACTGTCTGCTGGAACTGTGACATACCTCCCCATGAGAGACTATTTGGATGTAGACATTACTGAAAATAAGAGCCAGACAGACAATACAGTCCAAATAAACCACAAGAGCAGGACTGAAACCGATGCCCCATATAACACCCCAATCTCCGTACCAACTTTTCAGACGGATGGTTAAAAAATACAAATCTGAGAGAGAAAGCGCCGAAGGACTGAGTCTGGTTTCAATGAAAGATGGGGCCAGTCCGAGAAACGCGAGCTCAGTGCAAGTCAAAATGAAAAGCAAAGATGGGGATAAAGAAAAGAGGGGGAAACAGGACCCTGAACATGGTTGTGTGCGTGTGTGTGGATGCAAGCGGTTTCCCTCAGCCTTTTGATGACTCAGCAGTTAGGAATCGATGCCCTCACCATCCTCTATCCCCCCCCCCCCCCCCTCCTTCGATCCGATGGGCGGCCGCAGGGCCACATCTGCTCTTCCCTCTCGCTGCCCGTTATCGGGAAAAGATGCTCCTCATAGAGTCGCACCACAAAAAACCCTCTCTTTCTGTTTGGGTCTCTCCTTTTCTGGTCCTCTGTTGCATCTTACAACAGACTGCTCTCTCTCCCTTGAGTCTATCCCAACCTCTCTGTTTTTATTTCAATTAGAGATCAATTAATCCGTTGAAACATGAGTTTGTATTTACGGTGGTATGTTTTCAAGCACTCATTGCTAAGCAAAGGGATTTCTCCCTCTATTGAAATATGTATGTACACACACACACACACACACACACACACACACACACACACACACACACACACACACACACACACACAAAACACACACACACACGACACACAACACCACCACAACACACACACACCACACACACACACACACACACACAATGCCCAGCAGTTACATAGTCAGTGCCAACTCATTACTGCCCTTGGCTCAGCTTCAGAGTGTCGTAAATCAGAAGGATTGGTCCGGTGCAGACAGTCCTATTCAGGAAGCCCCCTTTTGGGGGACAGGATGGAGAGAGATGGAGCGAGACAGGGAGACAAAACCAGTGAGAAGGAGGGCAACGGGGCTTCATGCCCTCCTGAGAAAAGAGCATGCCGTTAAGCCTGAGGTTTCTGAGTTCAGTGGCCCGTGAGGTGGCCTACGGACCTTAAAGGGATTTGTGGAAAAGTTCAGAGAATTCGAGGAAAACACAAAAATAAGTGGCTGACGCATTGTTTGGTGTCGACACATAGCTTTCCGTTTGGCCCAACCCTGTCAGTACCCTGTGAGATTGAGATAAAGGAATAAAAAAGATTATCTGCCCAGTGGGTTGGCACAAAAGGGCCAAGAATGGGACAAAAGAGTGGTGCTCATGTGCAAACCCATGGCCTCAAGGTTCTTCATCCCTGGAAGTGGCGCGTGGTGGGGGCACGTCCGGGAAAGAGATGAAGTGAGAGGGGTTCAAACTCTGAAGCAGTGTGCCAATGTCCGGTCTTGTGGTAGCGCTGACAATTCTGGACGAATGATGGGCATCAGTAATTGAGTACTCAAGTCCTCGAACGGGCGTCAAAGCTCGATCTTTAACCACAGATAGCTTTTTGTAATAGTGTAAAACTACCTGTTTGCTTGAAGACAATGTTCATTGGCTTTGACTCTAGTGTTCCATCTGTATATTTGCAGAGCACAACAAAAACTAAACCAAGCCAAGCATGACACACACTTCTTCTATCTAAATTCCCTTTCCTCTCTGTGTCAGTTGCCATCCGACACTCCCCTACACACACACGTTCCCCTTAGGCCTCCATAAATAAATGCCTATAAAGACGTATCTAACTGATGGTATACACAAGCTACATTCCTTGCCAAATGATGACAGTTTTATCACAAATTCAAAATGGCCTGGTTGATTGGAGTAGGAAAATATGAGTTCCAACAACGASCTGCAGTTTTGGAATAATTGCGTCTGGTCAATTTTCTACATAGGCTACTTTGCGAACTGCTCATGCCATTTAGGCTTGGTCAGCATAGGCTATAACCCCCATAAACTTAGACAGGGTCCACACTGAAAATACGCAAAAACATTAGGCTGCTAAAAACAAAGAGCATATTGTCATCAGTATCATTAAGCATTGGCCTACTCACCTAACAGATGTCCTGGCTGTAATTCATCACCATGCAGTGTTCAATGTGGAATTGTTAATCCATTTTGAACATTCCAAAGAACAAGTAGAATAAACTAAGTCAAACATTTTGGTTTGTAACCCTAACAAAAATGTGTTTCAAAAGATCACTCTCTGAGTATAACTGTTCCGAGCGAGATGTCACCACTTTGCACTGACAATATTTTGATTTGGAAAAATATTCTGTTATATTACATCATGTTTTTTTTACTATAAAATAGGTGTCTTGACTGTGATCAGGGAATAAGAGCAGCTTGACTGCTAAATTAACAAAGCAAACCTATGCCATTGCACAGCAATAGACTTTTTGCGGAGGGGACTTGTTCCCATTCAACCACAAAAGCATTAATGAGGACTGGCACTGATGTTGGGCAATTAGGCCTTGCTCGCAGTCTGTGTTCCAATTTGGCCCAAAGGTGTTCGATAAGGTTGATGTCAGGGCTCTGTGCAAGCAAGTCTTGTTCTTCCACACCGATCTTAACACACTATTTCTGTATAGACCTCGCTTTGCGCACGGGGGTATTGTGATGTTGAAACAGGAAAGGGCCTTCCCCAAATTGTTGCCACAAAGTTGGACGTTGTTTCGACAATTTTTGCGTGCTACGCCCTTCATCACTGGGCAGACCGGGGCAGCTCTTACAGTGCAAAAATTTGGCGAACTGACTTGATGGAAAGGTGGCATCCTATGACGGTGCCACGTTGAAAATCGCTGAGCTCTTCAGTACGGGCTATTGTGCTGCCAATGTTTGTCTATGGAGATTGCATGGCTGTGTGCTCAATTTCATACACCTGTCATCCACAAGTGTGGCTGAAATAGCCAAATCTACTAATTTGTGTACACATACTTTTGGCCATTTTGTGTAGGTACCAGGCGCAAATGTTTGAGTGTGTCAAGAACTGCAACGCTGTACAGCACATTGAGATATCAGCTGATGTAAGAAGGGCTATATAAATACATTTGATTTGATTTGATTTGTACAACCATCAAGATTAATTGTCAGATTCAAAAGAAGATCTCTTTGTTTCTTTGGACTTAGAACAAGCATCTCTGTTTTGTCCGAGTTTAAATGTAGAACATTTGCAGGCTCCCACTTCCTTATGTCTGAAACATAGGCTTCCAGCGAGGCCAATTTTGGGGCTTCACCATGTTTCATCGAAATGTACAGCTGTGTGTCATCAAATGATATAAATGCTATGCATGCCAGTCTCTCTTGACTAAGAGTTGAGGAGAGACTGCATCACTTCTTCTTTTTATAAAAAACATGAATTTGTTGAATATCCCAAATTGTTTGCATAGTCAACTTGCACACAGCTCTGACACACACTCTTATCCCACCAGACATGCCACCAGGGGTCTTTTCATAGTCCCCAAATCCAGACAAATTCAACAAAGCGTACAGTATTATATYGAACCCTTATTGCATGAAACTTCCTTCCATCTCATATTGCTCAAATAAGGTATCCTGGAAGGATATTGATCTCATCCCGTCAGTAGAGGATGCTTGGACATTTTTTAAAAATGCCTTCCTCACCATCTTGAATAAGCATGCCCCATTCAAGAAATTTAGAACCAGGAACAGATATAGCCCTTGGTTCTCTCCTGACCTGACTGCCCTTAACCAACAGAAAAACATCCTATGGCGTTCTGCATTAGCATCGAACAGCCCCCGTGATATGCAACTTTTCAGGGAAGCTAGAAACCAGTATACACAGGCAGTTAGAAAAGCCAAGGCTAGCTTTTTCAAGCAGAAATTTGCTTCCTGCAACACAAATTCAAAAAAGTTCTGGGCTGTAAAGTCCATGGAGAATAAGAACACTCCTCCCAGCTTCCAACTGCTCTGAAGATAGGAAAACACTGTCACCACCGACAAATCCACTATAATTGAGAATTTCAATAAGCATTTTTCTACGGCTGGCCATGCTTTCCACCTGGCTACCCCTACCCCGGACAACAGCACTGCCCTCCCCTCTGCTACTCGCCCAGCCTTCCCCATTTCTCTTTCTCCCAAATACAGTCAGCTGATGTTCTAAAAGAGCTGCAAAATCTGGACCCTTACAAATCAGCCGGCTAGATAATCTGGACCCTTTCTTTCTAAAACTATCTGCTGAAATTGTTGCCACCCCTATTACTAGCCTTTTCAACCTCTCTTTCGTGTCGTCTGAGATTCCCAAAGATTGGAAAGCAGCTGGGTTACCCCCTCTTCAAACGGGGGGACACTCTTGACCCTAACAGCTACAGACCTATATCTTCTCCTACCCTGCCTTTCTAAGGTCTTCGAAAGCCAAGTCAACAAACAGATTACCGACCATTTCGAATCCCACCATACCTTCTCCGCTATGCAATATGGTTTCAGAGCTGGTCATGGGTGCACCTCAGCCACGCTCAAGGTCATAAACGATATCTTAACCGCCATCGATAGGAAACAATACTGTGCAGCCGTATTCATTGACCTGGCCAAGGCTTTTGACTCTGTCAATCACACATCCTCATCGGCAGACTCGACAGCCTTGGTTTCTCTAATGATTGCCTCGCCTGGTTCACCAACTACTTCTCTGATCGAGTTCAGTGTGTCAAATCGGAGGGTCTGTTGTCCGGGCCTCTGGCAGTCTCCATGGGGGTGCCACAGGGTTCAATTCTTGGACCGACTCTCTTCTCTGCATACATCAATGATGTGCCTCTTGCTGCTGGTGATTCTCTGATCCACCTCTACGCAGACGACACTATTCTGTATACTTCTGGCCCTTCTTTTGACACTGTGTTAACAACCCTCCAGGCGAGCTTCAATGCCATACAACTCTCCTTCCGTGGCCTCCAATTGCTCTTAAATACAAGTAAAACTAAATGCATGCTCTTCAACCGATCGCTGCCTGCACCTGCCCGCCTGTCCAACATCACTACTCTGGACGGCTCTGACCTAGAATATGTGGACAACTACAAATACCTAGGTGTCTGGTTAGACTGTAAACTCTCCTTCCAGACTCACATCAAACATCTCCAATCCAAAGTTAAATCTAGAATTGGCTTCCTATTCCGCAACAAAGCATCCTTCACCTCATGCTGCCAAAACATACCCTTGTAAAACTGACCAATCCTACCAATCCTCGACTTCGGTGATGTCATTTACAAAATAGCCTCCAAAATCCTACTCAATAAATTGGATGCAGTCATCACAGTGCCATCCGTTTTGTCACCAAAGCCCCATATACTACCCACCCTGCGACCTGTACACTCTCGTTGGCTGGCCTCGCTTCATACTCTCGCCAAACCCACTGGTTCCAGGTCATCTACAAGACCCTGCTAGGTAAAGTCCCCCCTTATCTCAGCTCGCTGGTCACCATAGCAACACCTACCTGTAGCACGCGCTCCAGCAGGTTTATCTCTCTGGTCACCCCCAAAACCAATTCTTCCTTTGGCCGCCTCTCCTTCCAGTTCTCTACTGCCAATGACTGGAACGAACTACAAAAATCTCTGAAACTGGAAACACTTATCTCCCTCACTAGCTTTAAGCACCAGCTGTCAGAGCAGCTCATAGATTACTGCACCTGTACATAGCCCATCTATAATTTAGCCCAAACAACTACCTCTTTACCTACTGTATTTATTTATTTATTTTGCTCTTTTGCACCCCATTATTTCTGTCTTACTTTGCGCTTTCTTCCACTGCAAACCAACCATTCCAGTGTTTTTAGTTTTATTTTACTTGCTGTGTTGTATTTACTTCGCCACCATGGCCTTTTTATATTTTTATTTATTTATACATATATTTGTTTGCCTTCACCTCCCTTATCTCACCTCACTTGCTCACATTGTATATGACTTATTTTTTTTTCACTGTATCATGTTTGTTTTACTCCATGTATAACTATGTGTTGTTGTATGTGTCGAACTGCTTTGCTTTATCTTGGCCAGGTCGCAATTGTAAATGAGAACGTGTTCTCAATTTGCCTACTGGTTAAATAAAGGTTAAATAAATAAAAATAAAAATAAACAGCAAACCTGGTTTCAAAAAAGAGATAAAGCAACACCTGGTGGCACAATTCCTCTCCACTATTTACCTCGAAAGTGTGTGTGTATGCATTGGTATGTAGGCTACGTGTGCCTTAAAAAAAAAAAAAAATGTAGTTCTGTCCTTGAGCAGTTCATGTCTATTGATGTTCTGTATTATCTCCTTCTGTATTATGTTTCATGTTTTTTGTGGACCCCAGGAAGAGTAGCTGCTGCTTTTGCGACAGCTTATCGGGATACCAATAAAATACCAAAATATTTGCCACTCTCCAATCTGTGCCCTAGCTACCGTGTATCTCTATCAATGAAAATAAAATATCTTCTTTAAAAAAACTAACTCATAACAGCGTGGACACTGATTAAGGGGCATGTGATGTGAGAGTCCACGTTTGAATTCAAGATATTGCTACTATCTTTGGATCTTATTACACTTTCAAAGGGAATTATGGAGATAGGAGGAGGGGAGGGTGGAGATGGGGTGGGGTGTGGGGGTCATTCACAGTGTGAAGCACCACAGCAGAGCTGTCTGTTGAAGTACATCTTCATCATCGACGCTTTGAACCACACAACAAGTCGCGCCTTTTCGTTTCTTTAATCAGCCTCCATGGCTTCCCTTTACGCGTAATGCATGTTTCATGGGAATTTCTCTTCTGCGAAATGGACACAGAGTGGTCTGGGTGAAAAAGTCAGGTTGGTGATGTCACAGAAAACGTATTGCCCACTGTTTACATGCATGTAGTGTTTGAAGCCATATGTGTACATACACACACACACACCACACACACACACACACACACACACACACACACAACACACACCACACACACACACACACACACACACACACACACACACACACACACACACACACACACACCTTTAGAAGTAAACTTAGTTCGGTTGATTAATGTGAGAATCAAACACTCTACTTTGCGACTCATTCCTCATGTTAGGTGGAGCAACCATTAGTGGAGATCAAATCAAACTGTCTTGAGGTTTCATTGCACGTCTATTCCACCTAATAAAATTCCTGCCATGTTATAACTTATGTGCGTCACAATTCTACTATCCACCATAATCAAGATGATATTGCAACGAACAGCCCCGCAGATATTTAACTGCAAGTCGTTCTGGATAACAGCGTCTGCTAAATAACTCAAACGTAAATGTCATTTAGATGAGTGCGATGCAAGACTTCGCTCTCACACAGTCACACAGAGTGACATGCACATATGCACGGGTGCACTTCACACTGCTACAACGTTGTAGCTCCTGTACGGGACCAAAATAGCGGATAACTTTAGCGTCTCTCTTCAACGCTCTTAGTTGTTGCGGAATTTGACTCACTACGTGTTTACTTTGTGCGTGCAATGTCATCTCGCTGAGTGCACCTTTTAAGAAAGCCAAAATGTGTGTACGTATAGACGTCACGACGAATATTAATTTATGGAACTACATCCACCAGACAGTGACCTAAATGCTTTGTATGGGGAAAATAGCCTGAGGAGGAAACGCAGCTTAAATAACTTTGATGTCAGAGTTAAGAGGCCCGGTGGTTCCCTCAACCCCCGAGCAACTCTTTGATAGTGAGTGCTCCGGTGGGTTTGCAGTGGGGAGGAGATAGAGATGTTTCAGCCCCGGCATCCCACGCTGGGACCCTCTCGTTAACGTCAATAGCGCTGCCGCTTTGCCCTAGTGTACCGACTGGCAGGCTGTTTGTAGATAACGAGAACCTTGTACTGTCGTTCCTGTACCCCTGGGGCCTGTGAGGTGCCCTTTTCATCTGAAAACATGGAGTTTTTTTTGCTATATTGTGGAATCTGTTCAACCCATGCCACAGCCCTACTCTTCCTGTCTGTGCTGAATTCCTGTCCCTGGGATGAATAAGAGATGCCATTTCTCCGTTAGGAGTAAAAACATGGCAGAAAATACAGGTGTTTAGGTACGGAGCTGGTGTCATTACAGAGTAACTAAATGTTCCATTGTGTTATCATCTCCTTCAATCTCTTCAGTTACAGGGATGACCTGATTTATGACAGTTTCTAATAATCTCTTTTTGAGTATTTTTCTCATTTTACTTTGACTAAGTTTAAGCGTTTAAGGCTTTATTCACATAGCAGTCAGAGGGTGAAGGTGCCTCCAGGATGCGATAAAAATGTATATGTAATGCCTGAAATCAAATAGATTTTTTTTTTAAATAGCCACGCATCTACACACAGTAAGCCATAATTCTTTTAATTTGTTCTTTATTTAACTAGGCAAGTCAGTTAAGAACAAATTCTTATTTTCAATGACAGCCTAGTGTTTCTAGGCTAAGTGCCTTGTTCAGTGGGAGAACAACAGATTTGTACCTTGTCAGCTCTGGGATTCGAACTCGCAACCTTTCGGTTACTAGCATTTTTCGGGCATCATGTTCAAATGATCTACACGGGACTTTGTTGAGCTTCACAACCAATTTCAAATACTTCCGGCTGATTTGGACATGATCTGTGAAAAATGCATTTGGAAAAAGTGCCAGGAAAGCTAAACCAAAACATGGATTGCCGTCATACATTTTCCATAGACTGCTTATAGTGTAAGGACACCAATTTGAATAATACCTTTATAATTAAATGTATTCACAACAACTCAATTATTGAACTATTTCTTTACATTAACTTTGAATGTGCAGTGTGGAACCTGTGATCGTTGTCTGCATACATCATCATGACCACACAATGTTGTGTCACCTGAAACCAAAGCGAAGCTTTTTACAAAGTGTATTGTAGTACACCATGGAGAATAGAAATGTAGTTTAATAATATAAGACGGGATATCCCATCAGTCAAGGATGAGCTCTTTGTCCATTCTAGCTCTGAACTTCAGGTATGCAGTCAGTCCAGCTCACAAGGATCTCCATGCATAAGGCCCATCATTTGGATGACAGAGGCAACTTCTAGCAAACAGCACAAAAACCGAAGCGTATTCTCCATCACTGAAATGCATTGTGGAATGTAGAATTTGTCAAGACTCGTCAGTGGTTCTTTTAAATGATTTACTTCCCCCTCTAACATAACAATACTTCTATTTTATTTAAGCACAATAAAATAAAATAAATCTGGATCAAGGAAATACAACAGTGGGAGGGAGGTGAATCATCTGGCATGTTACATAATGCCATGGCTTGCTCTTCCACTTTTGTTTTATCTAATGTCACATGTGCAACCAGAAGGAAAAAAACTCTAGACCACCTTTACTCCACAAACAGAGATGCATACAAAATTCTCCCTCACCCTCCATTTGGCAAATCTGACCATAATTCTATCCTCCTGATTCCTGCTTACAAGCAAGAACTAAAGCAGGAAGTACCAGTGACATGCTCAAAACGGAAGTGGTCAGATGATGCAGATGCTACGCTACAGGACTGTTTTGCTAGCACAGACTGGAATATGTTCTAGGATTCATCCAATGGCATTGAGGAGTATACCACCTCAATCACCGGCTTCATCAATAAGTTCCTCAAGGACATCGTCCCCACAGTGACCGTGAGTACACATCCCAACAAGAAGCCATAGATTACAGGCAAAATCAGCACTGAGCTAAAGTCTAGAACTGCCTCTTTCAAGGAGCGGAACACTAATCCGGACGCATATAAGAAATCCCGCTATGCATTCAGACGAACCATCAAACAGGCAAAGGGTCAATACAGGACTAAGATTGAATCCTACTACACCAGCTCTGACGCTCGTCGGATGTGGCATGGATTGCAAACTATTATGGACTTCAAAGGGAAACACAGCCGCGAGCTGCCCAGTAACGCAAGCCAACCAGATGAGCTAAATGCCTTTTATGCTCGCTTCGAGGCAAGCAACACTGAAGCATGCATGAGAGCACCAGCTGATCTTGACAACTGTGTGATCACGCTCTCTGTAGCCGATGTGAGCAAGACCTTTAAACAGGTCAAATTCACAAGGCAGCGGGACCAGACGGATTACCAGGATGTGTACTCAGAGCATGCGCAGACCAACTGGCAAGTGTCTTCACTAACATTTCCATCCTCTCCCTGACCGAGTCTCTAATACCTACATGTTTCAAACAGACCACCATTGTTCCCGTGCCCAAGAAAGCAAAGGTAAGCTGCCTAAATGACTACCGCCCCGTAGCACTCACGTCAGTAGCCATGAAGTGCTTTAAAAGGCTGGTCATTACTCACATCAACACCATCATCCAGGAAACCCTAGACCTACTCCAATTCGGATACCGCTTCCACAGATGAGGCCATCTCAATTGCACTCCACATTGCCCTTTTCCACCTGGACAAAAGGAACACCTGTGTGAGAATGCTGTTCATTGACTACAGCTCAACGTTCAACACCATAGTGCCCATGAAGCTCATCACTAAGGTAAGAACCCTGGGACTAAACACCTCCCTCTGCATCTGGATCTTGGACTTCCTGACGGGCCGCCTCCAGGTGGTAAGGGTAGGCAACAACACATCTGACACATGTWTCCTCAACACCGGGGCCGCTCATGGGTGCGTGCTTAGCCCCCTCTTGTACTCCCTGTTCACCCACGACTGCGTGGCAAAGCACGACTCCAGCACCATCATTAAGTTTGCTGACGACACAACAGTGTCGCTTCGCTTTGGTTTCAGGTGACACAACATTGTGTGGTCATGATGATGTATGCAGACAACGACAATGACAATCACTGACAATGATAAAACAGCCTATAGGGAGGAGGCCTGGCAGTGTGGTGCCAGGACAACAACCTCTCCCACAATGTGAGCAAGACAAAGGAGCTGATCCTGGACTACAGGAAAAGGAGGGCCGAACAGGCCTCCATTAACATCGACGGGGCTGTAGTGGAGCGGGTCGGAAGTTTGAAGTTCCTTGGTGTCCATATCTCCAAAAAACTATCATGGTCCAACATCTTTCCCCCCCAGGAGACTGAAAAGACTTGGCATGGGTACCCAGATCCCCAAAGATTTCTACAGCTACACCATCGAGATCATCCTGACCGGTTGCATCACCGCCTGGTATGGCAACTGCTTGGCATCCAACCGTAAAGAGGGTAGTTCGTACGGCCCACTACATCACTATGGCCAAGCTTCCTGCCATCCAGGACCTATATACTAGTCAGAGGAAGGCAAAAAATATTGTCAAAGACTCCAGTCACCAAAGTCATAGACTATTCTCTCTGCTACCGCACGGCAAGAAGGTACCTGAGTGCCAAGTATAGTTCCAAAAGGCTCTTAAACAGCTTCTACCCCCAAGCCATAAGACTGCTGAACAATCACTCAAATGTCCACCCGGACTATTTACATTGACACCCCCACTCCCATTTAGTTTTTACACTGCTGCTGCTTGCTGTTTATTAACTATGCATAGTCACTTTACCCCTACCTACATGTACAAATTACCTCGACTAACCTGTACCCACACACATTGACTCGGTCCCTGTACCCGCTGTTATTTTATTGTTACTTTTTATTTTATTTTTTACTTTATTTTATTTAGTAATAATATTTAAATCTGTTTTTTAACTGCATTGTTGGTTAAGCATTTTACAGTAAGGTAACCTGTTGTATTCGGTGCATGTGACAAATAAAATTTGATTGCACTTTAAGGGACTGCTGTTAGACCCAAAAGGCCCACCTCCCTTCCAACTCAGATGACATAATGTTTACTAATCTCTTCAGAAGCTAATGGTCAATTTTGTGATTCTGTTTTCTGGAATTCCATTTCTTGCTTCCCCCTATAAAACACAATAGTGTTTCAGCCCTGCACGTGTTCACCGCCATTCACCCAACACCCAACACAAGTATTGTGCCCATTCAGGGGCACACTGTCACACTCATGAGACTAGGGGAAGAAAAAACACACCAATTAATGTGGCAAATTTGCTTCCCAATGGGTATTTTCTTCTCAATGTTTAATAAACAACTAGGGCGGGACCGAAAAGGAGGCCGCCGTCCAAATGTTGAATTGGCCTGAACTTCTGATGCACTAGGACCCTGGCTGGCTCAACTTCCCCAAAATACCCCCCCCCCCTTCAGACTATTTGGTTTTATGAGAATCACAGGGGGAAGATTAGAGAGAATGGGTGTATTCAGAGATGTAATGTATATGTTGGAATGATGTTTGGTCGGGGGGCCGTGACATGAGACTAGGTGTCTGTTGTGGTTTTCCTGTCTTTGTGGATCATTCTTCACAATTATCCTTGATTTGGCTTGGACGGGCACAACAATGTTCAGGATACACAATGGTAAACAACACATTGAAACCATCGAAGACCACCACTGATTGTCGGGGGAGGACGAATCACCCCAGGGACTGGTTGATGTGAAACGTGTTCAATTCATGGAATAGGGGGCGTTTAGAATTCATTGAGAAATCGCCATCAAAACATAACCATTCCAGCAGAGAGCTCAGAGTAGAACACCAGGTTTTAAGATGAAAACAGCGAACTATACTACAACTACATTTAAGGATGAACGTTTTCCTTGACTGGGAAAAAGAAAACTAGATTTGTGCTAAAATGTGCTCTACAGATCAAAACTCCTTGGTGCAGTACATAGGTGTAATTCATTAAGCTAGGCCAAGCTGTTTGTCATTGCGTTTCAATGTTTTCTCCTTAGGCACAGAGGGGATGACAAGTAACACTATGCATGGGCCCATGGGGGATAGGTGAATCGTCTGGGTTTGTGCGTTGGCTGCTGACCAGGCATCATTATGGTCAGTGAAAAATATTTGTTTGAACATGGCATCAGGACATTCATTAGAATATCCCCTTCTGGGAGAGATACTTTGTCATTGGTGGTTTTTCCACTTTTTAAGTATCAAGAGCTGCAATAACCTTTTCTTGTAGGTCTCTCTGACCTTACTAAATAGATACAGTTGAAGTCGGAAGTTTACATACACTTAGGTTGGAGTCATTAAAACACATTTTTCAACCACTCCACAAATTTCTTGTTATCAAACGATAGTTTTGGCAGGTCGGTTGCGACATCTACTTTGTGCATGAAACAAGTAATTTTTCCAACAATTGTTTACAGACAGATTATTTCAGTTATAATTCACTGTATCACAATTGCAGTGGATCAGAAGTTTACATACACTAAGTTGACTGTGCCTTTAAACAGCTTGGAAAATTCCAGAAAATGATGTCATTACTTTAGAAACTTCTGACAGGCTAATTTACATCATTTTAGTCTATTGGAGGTGTACCCGTGGATGTATTTCAAGGCCTACCTTCAAACTCAGTGCCTCTTTGCTTGACATCATGGGAAAATCAAAATAAATCAGCCAAGACCTCAGAAAATAATTGTAGACATGCACAAGTCTGGTTCATCCTTGGGAGCAATTTCCAAACACCTGAAGGTACCACGTTCATCTGTACAAACAATAGTATGCAAGTATTAACACCATAGGCCCACGCAGTCGCCATACCGCTCAGGTAGGAGACGCATTCTGTCTCCTAGAGATGAATGTACTTTGGTACGAAAAGTGCAAATCAATCGCAGAACGACAGCAAAGGACCTTGTGAAGATGCTGGAGGAAACAGGTACAAAAGTATCTATATCCACAGTAAAACGAGTCCTATATCGACATAACCTGAAAGGAAGAAGCCACTGCTCCAAAACCGCCATAAAAAAAGCCAGATGACGGTTTGCAACTGCACATGGGGACAAAGATTGTACTTTTTGGAGAAATGTCCTCTGGTCTGATGAAACAAAAATAGAACTGTTTGGCCATGATGACCATCGTTATGTTTAGAGGAAAAAGGGAGAGGCTTTCAAGCTGAAGAACACCATCCCAACCGTGAAGCACGGGGGTGGCAGCATCATGTTGTTTTTGTGCTTTGCTGTAGAAGGGACTGGTGCACTTCACAAAATAGATGGCATCATGAGGACGGAAAATGATGTGGATATATTGAATTAACATCTCAGGACATCAGTCAGGAAGCTTGGATGCAAATGGGTCTTCCAAATGGACAATGACCCCAAGCATATTTCCAAAGTTGTGGCAAAATGGCTTAAGGACAACAAAGTCAAGGTATTGGAGTGGCCATCACAAAGCCCTGACCTCAATCCTATAGAAAATGTGTGGGCAGAACTGAAAAAGCGTGTGCGAGCAAAGAGGCCTACAAACCTGACTCAGTTCCACCAGCTCTGTCAGGAGGAATGGGCCAAAATTCACCCAACTCACTGTGGGAAGCTTGTGGAAGGCTAACCGAAAGGTTTGACCCAAGTTAAACATTTTAAATGCAATCAAATACTAATTGAGTGTATGTAAACTTATGACCCACTGGGAATGTGATGAAATAAATAATTCTCTATGTTTCTGACATTTCACATTCTTAAAATAAAGTGGTGATCCTGACCTAACTAAGACATGGGAATTTTAACTGGGATTAAATGTCAGGATTTGTGGAAAACTGAGTTTAAATGTATTTGGCCAAGGCATATGTAAACTTCCGACTTCAACTGTATATATTGTGGGTCTTCTCCTTTGAGAAGAAATATGTGGCTCTCTGATACTTAAAAAGTGCTGAAAAGCACCAATAACCTCCTGGGGACCAACAATGATTTGTTTGCATCTGTGTTGGGGAGACCATTACACTCACGTACTAAAGATATGAGAAAACAACTCTACAAACGGGTCTACTGGGTGTCAGACTCTATAAAAGGGCCGGCGGGGAGAAGGTTAAATAGCAGTTGCCTATGCTTATAAGCCAAAGACATTATAACAACATTGCAGTATGCCAAGGTAATAAGACAATAACTTTAAACAAATTATAACTAATAAAGGATTTATTTACAATAGGTTTACATGCATATAGCTTTATAGATTTTACTTTGTAGACTATATACATTTATATTGCATACAAAGTTGCCATAAGCACTACATAGATGCTTCACCTTTTAATGCCTTATCAGGGGCTGTCCACAAAACAATCAATGTCACGTGTAATTTCACCATCGGGTGTTTCATCTCCAGTATAAGGTCATTGTGTGCAACATGAAAATAATATGAAAAGAGTAAGATTCAGAACCAATCACTCTTCATTATTGACTTATTTTGGTAACACTTAGTGATAAGGTCTAAAGAAAACAGACATACGAGATGCCATTAGGAATGTCATTTATGGCAAATTATATCGACTGTCATTTATGGCAAATTATATCGCACTGTCATGTCATGTCAGTTGGTGGAACACAGGATGATCCAACTTTTACCACACTGTGCCATTTTACTGTAATTTATTTGGCCAGATTTGGAAAAATGTGGTGGCATGAGGGTCTGTCTGACTAGGGCAAGGTAGCTTTCTCATCACAACACTTCCTGGCATGCTGTGGCTAATTCACCTTTCCATCCATTAAAAGAAGAGCGAGGATGAGATCAGACCTGGGTCACTATATAGCTACAAGTTAAAAATATATGTGGTGTACAGCTCAAGAATGTATTTGACATATACAGTGCATTAGGAATGTATTCAGATCCCTTGACTTTTTCCACATTTGTGACCCGTTTCAGGAAACTAAGTGTATGTCGCGGGTCACCACCTCACAGGAGAGCCGTTTTAAGGTAATTTTGGGAGAATTGCTTTCTCGAACATGTGAACTTTCATGTGTCTTAATAACAAACTTGTATGCCATCGGTAAATACGAATAAATTATGAGCCTAGTTGGTTTAGCCACAGAAAAAGATGAGAACATTTCCGCTAGCCATGATTGACTGAGATAACGAGAGGGCTGACATGCCGAGAGATGAGTTTGGACTGGTCGGCAGTATAGAGCGCTTCTGTCTTCGAGCTAGTCAGTATGTCTAGGTAATTCTGTCTAACGCGACTTTTTGTAGCTCTCCACTTTCTGGAGGACCAAGTTTTGAAATCATTGGAATTCGAGTATGATAGCTTAGGAGAAGGAGAAAACACCTGTCTCCGGGTTACATCTTCAAACTAAGGGCAACCATGGCATCCAACAGGAGACGGGTCCATCCATGAGTGATGTATACGAGTAAGATAGTCTAGATTGCTACATTTCAGATATTACACGTTTCTAATTTTGACAAAAAGTGGTTCCATTTCAAATTAAAGTGTACTGTTAGCTAGCTAATGTAAGCTGGCTGGCTCGCTAGCTAACGTTATGTGTATGATCTTATTATTTAAAATAAAAATAAAATACAATTTTATTAGTGACATGTGCCAAATACAACAGGTGTAGAACTTACAGTGAAACCTTTACTTACGAGCCCCTAGCCAACTATGCAGTTAATACAAAATATGAACAAGAATAAGAAATAAAAGTAACAAGTAATTAAAGAGCAGCAGTAAAATAACAATAGTGAGACTATATACAGGGGGTAACGGTACAGAGGCAATGTGCGGGGGCACCGGTTAGTAGAGGTAATTGAAGTAATATGTGCATGTACATGTACACTCTCCTGTGAGTTATTAAGTGAATATGCATAGACTGATAACAACAGAGAGTAGCAGTTGGTGAAAGAGGGGGGGGGGGGGCAATGCAAATAGTCTGGGTAGCCATTTGATTAGATGTTCAGGGTCTTATGACTTGGATGTAGAGGCTGTTTAGAAGCCTCTTGGACCTAGACTTGGCGCTCCGGTACCGCTTGCCGTGCCGTAGCAGAGAGAACAGTTTATGACTAGGGTGGCTAGATTCGTTGACAATTTTTAAGGCCTTCCTCTGACACCGCCTGGTATAGAGGTCCTGGATGGCAGGAAGCTTGGCCCCAGTGATATACTGGGCCATTCGCACTACCCTCTGTACTGCCTTGCGGTCAGAGGCCGAGCAGTTGCCATACTAGGCAGTGATGCAACCAGTCAGGTTGCTCTCGATGGTGCAGCTGTAGAACCTTTTGAGGATCTGAGGCCCATGCCAAATCTTTCCAGTCTCCTGACGGGGAATAGGGTTTGTCGTGCCCTCTTCACAACTGTCTTGGTGTGCTTGAACCATGTTAGTTTGTTGGTGATGTGGACCCCAAGCAACTCGAACTCTCAACCTGCTCCACTACAGCCCTATTGATGAGAATGGGGGCTGCTCGCTCCGCTTTTCCTGTAGTCAATAATCATCTCCTTTGTCTTGATCACTTTGAGGGAGAGGTTGTTGTCCTGGCACTAATCGGCCAGGTCTCTGACCTCCCAGTAGATGTCGGTGATCAGGCCTACCACTGTTGTGTCATTGGCAAACTTAATGATGTGTTGGAATCGTGCCTGGCCGTGCAGTCATGAGTGAACAGGAGTACAGGAGGGGACTGAGCACGCACCGCTGAGGGGCCCCTTGTGTTGAGGATCAGCATGGCGAATGTGTTGTTACCTACCCTTACCACCTTTAGGGTGGCCCGTCAGGAAGTCCAGGATCCAGTTGCAGTGGGAGGTGTTTAGTCCCAGGGTCCTTAGCTTATTGATGAGCTTTGAGGGCACTATGGTGTTGAACGCTGCGCTGTAGTCAATGAATAACATTCTCACATAGGTGTTCCTTCTGTCTAGGTGGGAAATTGCAGTGTTGAGTGCAATAGCATCTGTGGATATGTTAGTGCAGTATGCAAATTGGAGTGGGTCTAGGGTTTCTGGAACAATGGTGTTAATGACCAGCCTTTTTTAAAGCACTTCATGGCTACAGACGTGAGTGCTACTGGCCGGTAGTCATTTAGGCAGGTTACCTTAGTGTTCTTGGGCACAAGGACTATGTTGGTCTACTTAAAACATGGTGATGTTACTAATTCAGACAGGGAGAGGTTGAAAATGTTACTGAAGACACTTGCCAGTTGGTCAACGCATGCTCATAAAACACGTCCTAGTAATCCGTCTGGCCCTGCGGCCGTGTTAATGTTAACCTGTTTAGAGGTCTTACTCACACCAGCTGCGGAGAGCATGATCACACAGTCTTCTGGAACAGCTGGTGCTCTCATGCATGTTTCAGTGTTATTTGCCTCGAAGCATAGAAGTAGTTTAGCTCGTCTGGTAGGATCGTGTCACTGGGCAGCTCTCGGCTGTGTTTCCCTTTGTTGTCTGTAATGGTTTGCAGGCCCTGCCACATCCAACGAGCGTCAGAGCCGGTGTGGTACTTTTCGATCTTAGTCCATTATTGACACTTTGCCTGTTTGATGGTTCGTCGGAGGGCATAGCGGGATTTCTTATAAGCTTCCGGGTTAGAGTCCCGCTCCTTGAAAGTGGCAGCTCTAGCCTTTAGCTCAGTGTGGATGTTGCCTGTAATCCATGGCTTCCGGTTGGGGTATGTATTGAGGAATCCCGGAACATATTCCAGTCTGTGCTATCAAAAAAGTCTTTAGCATCTGCTTCATCTGACCACTTTTTTATTGATCGAGTCACAGGTGCTTCCTGCTGTAATTMTTCTTGTAAGCAGGAATCAGGAGGACAGATTTATGGTCAGATTTGGCAAATAGAGGTTGAGGGAGAGCTTTGTTATGCGTCTCTGTGTGTGGAGTAAAGGTGGTCCAGAGTTGTTTTCCCTCTGTTTGCACATTTAACATGGTGATAGAAATTTGGTAAGACTGATTTTTCGGTAAGACTGACTTAAGTTGCCCTGCATTAAAGTCCCTGGCCACTGAGCCATTTGCTTGGCTAACTACAGCCTAATGTTAGCTATCTAACGTTGAACCTGGTTGGTTAGCTACCTGCAGCTTCATGCAAGGTAGTAACGTGTTGGGATTATGGTTCATTGTTTACCTAGGTACTGTTGCTAGCTACATGTTTTAACAAATGTCTCCACTATGAAAGCAACCATTTTGGGTGCGTTCGTAAATTCAGTCTGGTCATCTACTCCGATTTCAGACCACTATTGTCTGATGAATTTACGAACACACAACACCCGTTGAGTATGTTCCATGTCAGTAACGTCGGCAAAAAAACATTTAAATTGTTGCCAGCATCACAGTTACAGTCATCAATGCTCTGGATAACATGAAAACAGACAAACCAGCTCTGTTAGGGCGAGTAAACGTAGCAGGCAAGCTAGACAATGTTAGCCAGATAGCTTGGGTGCTTGACTGCCGTTGTGAGGTTAGAATGTTCGGAACAACCTTACTCATCGGGCAGAGTGTCCAGTGTGCACTCTGAATGCTCCGAGAGCAAAACGCTCTGAATTTACGAAAGGACAATCTGACAGCACAGTTGCAGTCACCAACGCTCTGGATAACATAACAGCCTAACCAGCTCTGCTAGGGCGAGTAATGTTCAGTGAGCTGTTCTCTCATTTGTGTCTGTAGCCAGCAAGTTAGCTTGGGTGCTTGACTGCTGTTGTTAGTACAGACAGCTCGGATCAACCCTTAAAGAGATGGGTGGGGCTAAAGCTTAAGAGGGTGTCAACGATGCTGAATGGGTGTAGACAAAGAGCCCTTCAGTAGGTGCCAAAACATTCAAAGGCCATTTTCTCAAAAGTGAGTTTACAAGTTTATCAACTTTCAAAGCAGAATTACTTTCCCATTGTTCCTCAACTGTAGTGTATGATATACCATTATGTAGCTCTGAGTCTCTACTTTTATCCAATGTAAAAAACACAATTTCAAATTTTGCTACATAAGACTGATTTGAGACTCATTCTAAAATTGATTTAAAAAAAAACACCCGTAATCAATCTACACACACTAACCCTAACCCATAATGACAAAGCAAAAACAGGTTTTTAGAAATATCACATTTTCATAAGCATTCAGACCACTTACTCAGTGCTTTGTTGAAGCACCTTTGGCCTCGACTACAGCATCGAGTCTTCTTGGGAATGATGCTACAAGCGTGGAACACCTGTATTTGGGGAATTTCTCCCATTCTTCTCTGTCAAGTTGGATGGGGAGCGTTGCTGCACAGCTATTTTCAGGTCTCTCCGGAGATGTTAGATCGGGTACAGGTCCGGACTCTGGCTAGGCCACTAAATGACATTCAGAGACTTGTCCCGAAGCCACTCCTGCGTTGACTTGTCTCTGTGATTAAGGTCGTTGTCCTGTTGGAAGGTGAACCTTCGCCCCAAAACATCCCCACAGCATGATGCCACCACCACCACGCTTGGCATTCAGGTCAAAGAGTTCAATCTTGGTTTATCAGAGAATCTTGTTTATCATGGTCTGAGAGTCCTTTAGGTGGCTTTTGGCAAACTCCAAGTGGGTTGTCATGTGCCTTTTACTGATTGGTGGAGCGCTGCAGAGATGGTTGTCCTTCTGTAAAGTTTTCCCTTCTCTACAGAGGAACTCTAGAGCTCTGTCAGAGTGACCATCGGGTTCTTGGTCACCTCTCTGATGAGGCCCTTCTCCCCCGATTGCTCAGTTTGGCCGGGCTCATTTGGGGACCTTCAATGTTTCAGAAATGTTTTGGTATACTTCCCCAAATCTGTGCCTCGACACAATCCTGTCTCGGAGCTCTACAGACAATTCCCTTGACCTCATGGCTTGTTTTTTTCTCTGACATGCACTATCAACTGTGGGATCTTATATAGACAGTTGTGTGCCTTTCCAAATCAAGTCAATTGAATTGAATTTACCACAGATGAACTCAAATGAAGTTGTAGAAACATCTCAGGAAGATGAATGGAAACAGGATGCACCTGAGCTCAATTTAGAGTCTCATAGCAAAGGGTCTGAATATTTATGTAAATTATGTTTTTCAATGTTTATTTTTAAGTATTTTGCTAAAATGTCTAAAAACCTGTTTTCGCTTTGTCATTATGTGGTATTGTATGTAGATTCATGAGTGGAAAAAAACTATTAAATTAAGTTTAGAATAAGGCTGTAACGTAACAAAATGTTGAAAAAAGGGAAGGAGTCTGAATATTTTCTGAATGCACTGAATAGTTTGTTCTATTCACCGTGCATATATTATATCATATACAGTTCGAGAAACGTTCTTGTTGCCCGCAGTTGAATCAAAGGGCTCCCCATCCGGTCTGTCAAACGAGTTTAGGATTAGTAGAGCTATACATCAGATTGTGGGCAAGCTGAAGCTTGCATAAGGAGGAAGCCAGACACTCTGACACTGACACTCGCTCACCGTCATGGACTCGCAGGCCCTTGGAGCAGATCACGAAGGCGATAGCGTCGAGGGAGTGCGTCTCACCGTCGTGTTACATTTAGAGGCTGCACGGCGCTGATCCACGTGGCACCTCTCTCTCCTCTCTCTCTACGGGTCAGCCAATATGTGGCGGTGAACTCATGGTTGATGAGCTAGAGGTGGGTTTACGTCAGTCTGTCAGGACGTGAGTCTCTAGCTTCGTCTCCTCCTTCCACATTGGTATCTGTGCCTCCATGTTGGGGGAAGTCGTGTGTATTAACCAGAATGCCCYCTTAGTCACACACACAAATGGCGCTGTAGCCTCTCTGTGTGTTCACCACCAGCTATAGTTTAGCGCAAGGTTGCAGATGCTTTGAATGCCAGGATGTCAATGCCCACACCCCAACGGAACTCTAATGTTCATAAAACATCTTTCTGTTTAAGATAGAGATATGTTTCTGCATAGGCTGTGTCTCAGTCCACCACATCCACCGATGTCAGCCTTCCCCGCATCATGGGTGAAAAGTGGTYGAGTTACAGATGTGTTTGTCCGACCAGGAGACGTCGGTCTTCTTACGAAAACGTCTTTAGCGGCTGAACGGTTTGGGCTACAAAACCTATATGTACCCCTCTATGTGAAGATGATGAGACTCTCTCGAACAGGATAGTGTTCACGGTTTTCATCTATGACCCCCACAAAGATCACAGGACTTGTCTGAAGTCGGTAGCGGCGATCTGCCAACTTCTGTCTGTAGCGTCTGAACAGTTTGGGCTAGAAACTAACTATGGAACGATGACGAGACTCTCACAAACACATACATATCGGTTGTTTTGCTCTAGGACGCCCACAAGCCTAACAAGCCTCACAAGCCTTGTCTGAAGGTAGCCCAGTYCCAGCTGGTATATGGAAGTACTTCAGTGCAAAACAAAGGGGCTATATATTGGTCCACAAAAAAATCCTGATCTTTCTTATATATCTCTCAGATATAGGAAAGACATTTCAAAACATACTTCCTTTTGATATTTTTTTTTGCTATCTGTTTTGTTATGTATGAATTTGTTATTCAATGRGTTCCTATGGGCTAATAGCAATAAGGCCAAATGTAATGTTTAATCAACAACAACAAAACTTATACTTCAAGGGGTCCTAAAATTCCAAATCATATAGCTAAATGATCCTTGGTATGACCATCTTAAGACAATTCCATATGTTAGCTTAGTACCCAGCCCCAGGCCTTGTCGTATATTCGTATATTTAACAGAATGCCAGCTTAGGGCACACACAACGCTTTTAATATGCAGTCTCTTCTTGTTGCACACTGAAATCATGCGTTCAATTAGTACTTGTCCAAAATTGCTTTCTTGAAGCGCAAGGGAAACAGTGGTTTATCCTGAAGACCTAGTTGCCAAGTTTGATTGAACAGGATTCCAACCATCCCAATCTTCTCTGACACAAGGATGTTATGTATTTGTCTTCAGGCACCTTTTATTCATCGTTGATGACTCTGGTATGAACCTCCATCTTTTTTTTATGGATAAATAAGATACACTTGCTCGTTGGTTCTTAAAATGCAAATGCTTCCAAACCGTCAGTCTACTGCACATTCAATGAGTGAGAGAGAGGGAAGGAGGTTTTTATGGAGAAGTTACTGTTGGATATCTCAGGCTATTTTCAGGTATAACAATGAATCTCTCTGGCGATCTTTTCAGTTGAAAATAACACAGGAGACTGAGTACCATGCAAACGAGTGAGGCTTAAAAACAGCAGCCTGGTCCACACTCGCAGGGGTCACGACAGGCTAACTTTAGGATAATGTGCAGCAAAGTCACCACACCATACTGTTCATGTGTTGTTACTGGACAGAACACACACTTGGTTATCTTGACCCAGCCATTTGGGTTGCATGAATAACCTGAGATGTTAGGGCTGTGGCTTTCACATCATTATTTTGGGCCACCCGTAAGAGTAAATGTCATTCCTATTCATCATTGTAACGGCAGTCTAGCTCTTCCTCCTCCTCAGACAAGGAGAGGCGAGAAGGATCGGAGGACCAATGTACAGCGTGGTAAGTTTCCGTGATTTAATAACAAGAAAACTAGACAAAATACAAAACAACAAACGTACTAACCGTCACAGTCCCGTGTGGCACAAACACTGACACAGGAGACAACCACCCACAAAATCCCAACACAAAACAAGCCACCTATATATGATTCTCAATCAGGGACAACGATTGACAGCTGCCTCTGATTGAGAACCATATTAGGCTGAACACAGAAACAGACAAACTAGACACACAACATAGAATGCCCACCCAGCTCACGTCCTGACCAACACTAAAACAAGCACAACACATAAGAACTCTGGTCAGGACGTTACAATCATCTTATGTTTGTACACTGGACATTTTAATTGGCCCTGAATATTTTTGCACATTACACATTTGAATACAAAATTGATAACATTATTATTTACATATCCTACAGTGAGATAGGAACTTGCACACTTCATAAAAGCTTCAAAAGTGTCAGTGTTCAACCTGACCAAATGATATAAAATACAATAGAACAGATTAACCGGAAAGACATTGACTTTAATGGTTGGCCAAGAAMAACTGACCCGCTGGGTCATATCATAATAACCCAGCATCAATAACCCAGCACCAATAACCTAGCAGTTTTTAAAGACGATAACTACTAAGTGACCTAAGGCCTGCAACCCAGCAGTTGGGTCAACCAAACAATTGAGTTCTTTAGAGCACTTTCCCACATTTGGTTCCAATTTCTCCTGCTTGTGTGTTTGTTTTATGAATATGAAACAGATTGCACAGAGAGATTAAAAGTACTCCTGCCTCTTTAGACAGCTGAATCAGTTTATATCTAGCAATTGATATCCAATTTTAAGACAGCTTACTCTTCCAACTGCTGTAATACCGAAAAGCTCTTCTGAATCTGAATTTCCGATCTAGGCCCATAAACCCGTTAACCCTAATAAATTGGACAATGATTAAAGATGGAAATACCTAACTCAAAACACAGAAGGATGAGTCACTCCCTCAAGATGAATGGTGGAATGGTGTGTACTTCCTTTAACAGGGGGAGCCATGACAGTAGCTCTGTTCATCTCACTTTATCCCTGCAAGATGGCAAGTCTGTGAAACAGCTACGGTATGAGAGACGATGGCTTTTCTTGACATCTACCTGGAGAAGACAGCTTCCTGAAGAAGAATGGAGTTGACTGATTCAATCAAACCAGCCATCTTTGTTTACAAACTCTGTCTCAAAGCATCCACCTGTGATAGGAGTCCATCTGGCATTTTGACAGTGTTCAGAACCTTTCCATTCGACCCCAGGATATAAGGCTATTTGTTAGGGATCCGATCCCGTTAGCGGGATCAAAATCGACAACATCCGGTGAAGTTGGAGCGCGCCAAACTCAAATGACAAAATGGTAATATTAAACATTCATGAACATACAAGTGTCCGACATCATTTAAAAGCGTGACTTCTTGTTAATTCAAACACGTTGTCAGATTTCAAGAAGGCTTTACGGCGAAAGCATACCATGCGATTATCTGAGGACAGCACCCCACATCAAAATACTTTTTCAAACCAGCACAGGCATCACAAAAATCCCAAATAGCGATTAAATAAATCACTTACCTTTGAAGATCTTCCTCTGTTTGCAATCCCAAGGGTTCCAGCTACACAATGAATGGTCGTTTTGTTCGATAAAGTCCTTCTTTATATCCAAAAAAAGTTTGTTTAGTTGGCGCCATTGATTTCAGTAATCCACTCGTTCAACATGCATAGAAACAAATCCAAAAAGTTACTGGTAAAGTTCTTCCAAACTAGTCAAACGATGTTGCTAATTCATCCGCAGGTACTCTAATATCTAAATAAACAATCAAATTTAAGACGGAGAACAGTATGTTCAATAGGGAAGATAAATAACGAAGAGCGCGCACCTCATTCACGCGCACCACAAGACTACTTTTCTAATGAGGGACACCTTGGAAAAACTACAACTACTCATTCGTTTTTCAGGAAACAAGCCTGAAACCCTGTTTAAAGACTGTTGAAATCTAGTGGAAGCCATAGGAACTGCAATCTGGGTCATTTTTTTGTATATCCCATAGGCTAGCATTGAAATGGCCTGTGACCTCCAAAAATAAAATTCAGGATGGATTTTCCTCGGGTTTTCGCCTGCCATATAAGTTCTGTTATACTCACAGACATTATTTTAACAGTTTTAGAAACTTCACAGAGTTCTCTATCCTATTCTACCAATTATATGCATATCTAAGCTTTTGGACCTGAGTAACAGGCAGTTTACTTTGGGCATGTCAGACAGCCAGAATTCAGGATACTGCCCCCTAGCCCAGAGAGGTTAAATCACTGAGCTGTTTCCAAAAACCATCGTTAATAACGTTGCACTTAAAAATGCTCGTAATCTAACGCCTGCCTCAGACCACTTGTAGAACAGCTAAGTGTGTCTTAAGATGCTTTTTTGCCCTCTTGCGTCACTTTACACACAGACGATCTCTTCTAAACATAGAATCACATGGTTTATCCGTCTATCTGTGACCGCTGATAACTTCTGAACAAAGTTGCCAATGACTTTGCAATTGATACAAACAAGCAGCGTATAAAAAATATGTTATAAATAAAAACCGAGATGACTGCATTAAAATATAAACAGTTGGCTATAGGCCTATTTCAATCGTATTGAAATATATTTTTATTTCAATCAATTAAGTACTATTCTGCTAATGTAAGGCTACTGTCTGTAATTTGTCTCAATATATTTTATGATGTGTGGCCTAACATGTGCACAGTGATGTGCCAAATCGATGATTTAGTGCATTTTTATTGAGTAGGCATTAGAATAAGCAACTCAATGTTTGCAGCCGTAGGTGGTAATATCTCTCCAGGAGCTGATCCGTCATCAGTATTGTGACATAACTATAATGTTAAGGTAAGAGTTTAATGGATAAAGTTGATCTGAGAGCAGCTCTCCCTTTCTTTTGATCCTGTCAGTAATGACACATGCTCCAACGACCATTCTCTCAGCGTGGTGTTTTTGGGAACAAGTTTTTATTCGTTTTTTTTTCTTTCTTTTTTTTTTCGATTGCCCAATCCCACTTGGGAGAAGAAAAATTACTTGGTTTGTAAAGCTTTTTTAAATTTTTTGTTACATGTACGTTCTACACACATTTTACACAGATGGGCCTTTTTTTTTACACAGTAGTTACATAGCAAAATATAGTTATTTGATGTATACTACATCTGGATGATAGTGCTTAAACACATCCGGTATACATTATATATAGTGTTTTCAGTCACAACTATTATAGATCATTGGCTTTTAAACCCACCCCTCAGCTGCTCTCAGCCCATTGCACCAATCTCTACCAACTACCCTCTTTTGATGTTCATGTGGTACGTATTTATCAACTGTGGTTTCACATACATTTCTTTCTAATTGAATAGTATCTACAGATTGTAAATTAAAGATTCATATTTTTTACTAAGAGTATATTATAGTGTTTTTGGATTGACTGTGGCTTTCCAAATCTCCCAACAGTGCTATTTGTAAGGTTAGTTTCAGGTAAATGTTGTGATTTTTCAGCCACTCCCGAACCTGTGGCCAGAAACAAGCTACATAGGGGCAATACCAGAATAAGTGATCTAATGATTCTGCCTCTTCGCAGCAAAATCTGCAGAGCTTAGATGGCTGTATGACCCATATACATAACATTCAATACTTGTGGCAAAACCTTTTTTGAATAATTTTTATTGAAAAACGTTGTTTTAAATCAAGCGTCGTTTTGTGTATCATTTCATAAATTATGTGCCATGGAATCGGGACGAGGAGGAAGAAGACAGCCGTGACAAATATTTGTTCTGTCTTTTCTGGGGGGTGAAACTAGAATTGAAACCAGCTTTGTATGTCTTGTTTTATTAAAAGTGTTACTTTGAACAAGGTTTCATTTTCAATTAATCAAAAGTGAGAGGTTATAATCTGGATGAAGGCAAAAATTACATTTTTGAAAAAGGAGTGAGACATTCTTACTAATTGAATGTAAAACGAGAATTTGTATGACTGAAGCTTTTAGTGAGAGGTTTAATGCTTTAATATCTAATCATTTTATCCCCCCAAACTCGTATTCATTATATAAATATGGACGGTTAATTTTGTCTGGCTTACCGTTCCAAATAAAGTGAAGTATTTTTTTCTCATATATTTTCAAAAAGGATTAGTCTAGAGTAGACTGCGCAATACGTAAATAAGTCAACTGTGATATGACTAAAGAGTTAATCAGTGTGATTTTTCCTTAAAGAGACAGGTATTGACCTCCCCATGGTTCCAAGATCTTCTCTAATTTTGCTAACGTTCTATTGAAATGTGTTGTTCATTTAGTTTTGGGGGGAAATTAATACCAAGTATGTCTACTTCACCATCAGCCCATTTTATTGATGAACCACAGGATCATGTAAAAGGTGTGCCTTTTAATGATCCAATACATAATATGGCACACTTATCATCATTAGCTTTAAGTCCAGGGAGTCTAGAGAAATGATCTAGAACCTCAATGAGACTGTGAAGTGATAGATTTGGAGACAATGGACAACCATGTTTAACTCCTCTTGACAGATCAATACTTTCTGATTAGTAACCATTATTTACTATTTTACACCTGGGGTTACTATACATAACTTTTACCCATTGTATAAAATATTTTCCAAAATTAAAATAGTCCAGGCATTTATATATAAATTATAGTCGTACTTTATCAAAGGCCTTTTAAAAATTTGCTATGAACACAAGGCCTGGTTTCTTCGACATTTCATAGTGTTCTATTGTTTCAAGTAATTGTCTTATATTATCTCCAATGTATCGTACATGTAAAAAAAAATGTAAACAGGATTAATCATATCTGATAAAACCTTCTTCGTTCTATGCGTAATACTTTTTGCCAGGATTTTTTGCATCAGAACATTGAAGACTAAGGGGCCTCCAGTTTTTGAAATGGACTGGATCTTTAAACCTTTTTTTTTTTAGGGGGTTTATACTTACCACATGGGTCCTGTTTATACTTACCACATGGGTCCTGTTTCAATAATAGTGAAATCAGATCTTCTTGCTGCGTATCTGATAGTCTACCAATATAGGAGTAATTAAAACATGCTAATAGTGGATCTTTGAGTACATTAAAAAAGGTTTGATATAACTCAACTGGTATGCCATCAAGCCCTGATGTTTTTCTGGAGTGAAAGGAATTAATGCCATAAAGAAGTTCCTCCTCTGCAATTTGGCCTTGACATGAGTCTTTCTGTACAGTTGCTAATTTTACATTTTTATAAGGAAACACATGTTACATCTTCGGCCGCTGTAGGAAAGATGCATCGTTAAAACACCCGTAAGCCTAAATTCCATCGCTATCGGGAAACCGGGCCCTGAACCTCTTGACAAAGTTGCTATAACATTGTAAAGGATTAACACTTGTAAAAGTGCCATCTAGGCATGTTGTAATAATGGAAGGGAAAACTGATCAGAGAACATAAGATAAAACGGTAGCTTAAAAAAACAACCTCCAAACAGTAATCCAAGGCATTCAATCTCCAAGATACATGACTAAGTGAGGTAGCGATAGGAAAATAAACATTACAATTCACAGCTTATCCATATGCTGATATTGAACTCGACAGCTGCCCCCTCCTTACAAGGATGTGACAGATAATCAAACAAAATCATTGAAACTACAAAGTCAGTGGAAATGAAAAGGTTTGCGAGACATGTGGGGAGCAAAATCAGAGTCCGGGAGCGCGGAGCCTACGAGTGAGTATAAACTTCCCAAGGGGAATTTTTAATTTGGGCAACAACAAAGCCCCACTGGCCGGATCGACTGGCACACGAGCGCCACATGTGTCTTCCATTGCCCCTGACGCACACTTGAAACAGAGTTCACTTTACGCCTCTGTGTCTGCACGCAGTAAAAGCCCTGTTTATTTGTGTTTCCCTTTTTTTAACAGCTGCAGGGCCTGCCTCCAATGCCCCCTTTCATCCAACCAGACCTCTTTGCCTCCTCAACTGCTGCGCTCTTCACAAGTGTCCGCCTTGCAACCTCTGTGGTTGCGTGGGAGGGGAGGGGAAGAAATTAATAAGGATCAACTTTGATCGATGGCTTTAATTTAAAACATCATATACAGTGGGGCAAAAAAGTATTTAGTCAGCCACCAATTGTGCAAGTTCTCCTACTTAAAAAGATGAGAGAGGCCTGTAATTTTCATCATAGGTACACTTCAACTATGACAGACAAAATGAGAAAAAAATCCAGAAAATCACATTGTAGGATTTTTAATACATATATATTTGGTCAATAACAAAAGTTTATCTCAATACTTTGTTATATACCCTTTGTTGCAATGACAGAGGTCAAACGTTTTCTGTAAGTCTTCACAAGGTTTTCACACACTGTTGCTGCTATTTTGGCCCATTCCTCTATGCAGATCTCCTCTAGAGCAGTGATGTTTTGGGCTGTTGCTGGGCAACATGGACTTTCAACTCCCTCCAAAGATTTTCTATGGGGTTGAGATCTGGAGACTGGCTAGGCACTCCAGGACCTTGAAATGCTTCTTACGAAGCCACTCCTTCGTTGCCCGGGCGGTGTGGTTTGGGATCATTGTCATGCTGAAAGACCTAGCCACGTTTCATCTTCAATGCCCTTGCTGATGGAAGGAGGTTTTACTCAAAATCTCACGATACATGGCCCCATTAATTCTTTCCTTTACACGGATCAGTCGTCCTGGTCCCTTTGCAGAAAAACAGCCCCAAAGCATGATTGTTTCCACCCCCATGCTTCACAGTAGGTATGGTGTTCTTTGGATGCAACTCACCATTCTTTGTCCTCCAAACACGACAAGTTGAGTTTTTACCAAAAAGTTATTTTTTGGTTTCATCTGACCATATGACATTCTCCCAATCTTCTTCTGGATCATCCAAATGCTCTCTAGCAAACTTCAGACGGGCCTGGACATGTACTGGCTTAAGCAGGGGGACACGTCTGGCACTGCAGGATTTGAGTCCCTGCCGGCGTAGTGTGTTACTGATGGTAGGCTTTGTTACTTTGGTCCCAGCTCTCTGCAGGTCATTCACTAGGTCCCGTGTGGTTCTGGATTTTTGCTCACCGTTCTTGTGATCATTTTGACCCCCCGGGGTGAGATCTTGCATGGAGCCCAGATCGAGGGAGATTATCAGTGGTCTTGTATGTCTTCCATTTCCTAATAATTGCTCCCACAGTTGATTTCTTCAAACCAAGCTGCTTACCTATTGCAGATTCAGTCTTCCCAGCCTGGTGCAGGTCTACAATTTTGTTTCTGGTGTCCTTTGACAGCTCTTTGGTCTTGGCCATAGTGGAGTTTGGAGTGTGACTGTTTGAGGTAGTGGACAGGTGTCCTTTATACTGATAACAAGTTCAAACAAGTGCCATTAATACAGGTAACGAGTGGAGTACAGAGGAGCCTCTTAAAGAAGAAGTTACAGGTCTGTGAGAGCCAGCAATCTTGCTTGTTTGTAGGTGACCAATATCTTATTTTCCACCATAATTTGCAAATAAATTCATTAAAAATCCTACAATGTGATTTTCTGGGTTTTTTTTCTCTAATTTTGTCTGTCATAGTTGAAGTGTACCTATGATGAAAATTACAGGCCTCTCTCACTTTTTTAAGTGGGAGAACTTGCACAATTGGTGGCTGACTAAATACTTTTTGCCCCACTGTATGTACGTATGTTTTGTGCATTCAAATCGTCTATTTTTGACATACACTACCATTCAAAAGTTTGGGGTCACTTAGAAATGTCTTGTTTTTGAAAGAAAAGCTAATTTCTTGTCCATTAAAATAACATCAAAATGATCAGAAATACAGTGTAGATATTGTAAATGTTGTAAATGACTATTGTAGCTGGAAATGGAAGATTATTTTCTGGAATATCTACATAGGCATACAGGGTCCATTATCTGTCAGGACCCGGTGAGAGAAACAGTCACTAATAGTCGGCAGAATACCACCTCTGCATACCACTGCTGGCTTGCTTCTGAAGCTCAGCAGGGTTGGTCCTGGTCAGTCCCTGGATGGGAGACCAGGTGCTGCTGGAAGTGGTGTTGGAGGGCCAGTAGGAGGCACTCTTTCCTCTGGTCTAAACAAAGATCCCAATGCCCCAGGGCAGTGATTGGGGACACTGCTCTGTGTAGGGTGCCGTCTTTCGGATGGGACGTTAAACGGGTTTCCTGACTCTCTGAGGTCATTAAAGATCCCATGGCACTTATCGTAAGAGTAGGGGTGTTGACCCCGGTGTCCTGGCTAAATTCCCAATCTGGCCCTCAACCATCACGGTCACCTAATAATCCCCAGTTTACAATTGGCTCATTCATCCCCCTCCTCTCCCCTGTAACTATTCCCCAGGTCGTTGCTGCAAATGAGAACGTGTTCTCAGTCAACTTACCTGGTAAAATAATGGTTAAAAAAAAATAAAAAAGAACCCAGAAGATGAGGCAGACTCAGCAGTATTAGAGATGGTGGTTTAATTAAAGGACAAGATCTTCAGGCAAAGAATATAAATCCACCACGTCCAAAAATAAAGCCAAGAGGCACAAAATGGAAATCCTCCAAAATACAAAGAAACTCCACAAAGTGGTAAAAACAGCAGGGAAAAACAAACCTCAAAAGACTACTCAAAAATACACAAGCACTAAACCAGAGAACCTCTGGAAAATCCAATAAGAMAAAWATATGTTCACAACAAGGCTGGGGCTGGGTGCTAACATACAAACACTGAGCAAAGAACTGAGGAACACACAGGGTTTAAATACTAACAAGGGAACGACACACAGGTGCAAACAATAATTAGAGCAAGGAAAAAACAAAAGGTACAAAAAAGGTGCAATGGGGACATCTAGTGACCAAAACCAGAACAGTCCTGGCCAAAACCTGACATTATCGGCAACCATCAGTCCTGTGTTCCAGTGGCACGTGGTGTTAGCTAATCCAAGTTTATTATTTTAAAAGGCTAATTGATCATTAGAAAACCATTTTGCAATTATGTTGGCACACAAGTCCTCAACTGGCAGCTTAATTAAATAGTACCCACAAAACACCAGTCTCAACGTCAACAGTGAGGAGGCGACTCCGGGATGCTGGCCTTCTAGGCAGAGTTGCAAAGAAAAAGCCATATCTCAGACTGGCCAATAAAAATAAAAGATTAAGATGGGCAAAAGAACATTGACACTGGACAGAGGAACTGTGCCTAGAAGGCCAGCATCCTGGAGTTGACTCTTCACTGTTGTTGTTGAGACTGTGGTTTTGCGGGTACTATTTAATGAAGTTGCCAGTTGAGGACTTGTGAGGCGTCTTTCTCAAACTAGACACTCTAATGTACTTGTCCTCTTGCTCAGTTGTGCACCGGGGCCTCCCACTCCTCTTTCTATTCTGGTTAGAGACAGTTTGCACTGTTCTGTGAAGGGAGTAGTACCAGATCTTCAGTTTCTTGGCAATTTCTCGCATGGAATATCCTTCATTTCTCAGAAGAAAGGTCTTGTTTCTGGCCATCCTGTAATTGAACCCACAAATGCTGATGCTCCAGATATTCAACTAGTCTAAAGAAGGCCAGTTTTATTGCTTCTTTAATCAACATGAATAAACAGTTTTAAGCTGTGCTAACATAATTGCAAAAGGGTTTTCTAATGATCAATTAGCTTTTTCAAATGATAAACTTGGATTAGCTAACACAAAGTGCCATTGGAACACAGGAGTGATGGATGCTGATAATTGGCCTCTGTACGCCTGTGTAGAAATTCCATGAGAAAATCAGCCGTTTCCAGCTACAATAGTCATTTACAACATGAACAATGTCTTCACTGTATTTCTGATCAATTTGATGTTATTTTAATGGACAAAAAATGTTTTTAAGTGACATTTTTTTTAAGTGACCCCAAACTTTTGAACAGTAGTGTACATGTTGGAAAAACCGGTACATATGTGACAGGATATGAATGGTAAATTAATTACAAAATACCTATTTCAGGGTCAGCAGCCATTACATGGAGTCATTAGATCCCTAGCTGTCAACGGGACATTGAGAGTAAAATTGATTGTTCTCTCTGTGCGCCAAAGAATCAGTGACACTTTGTGTTCCTGTGTAGAAACACTCATAATTACTGTATGTGTGGAAGTGTAAAAACAGAAATGCCTGTATGAAGTCATTCTGATACTACAGAGTAATACAAATTCTGCGACATTCTTAAAAATAAAAAACACAAATATAATTTGAATGTCAAACTGCTGACAAATCTGACTGTAAATGACAAAGGACATGGCTATGCCTGAGACTTGGTTATGAGACTTGGTTATGCCCATGTATTGATAACATTTGCCCTATGCAGTGCAAAAACCAAAACGTGCACCCCTTGGGGTCCAGCGGACCGAGTTTGGGAAACCCTGTGCTAAAGGAATAAAACCCGGCTAGCATGGAGATCCCATTGCGATGTGTATAATTTAATCGAAGTGGGACTGGAATTCTTGGGCGCAATAAGAGAGGATTTATGTCAAAGCAAACATGGCACTATCTTAAGCTCAAAAGCAAAGAAGGCACTGAATATGGAGTGGCACCAAACCACACCACTAAGCACATTCCTAGCACATTGCAAGAAGAATCACCATGGAAGCCTCTGCCCATGCTTTTGGCCTTACAATGGGAGATTAAATGTATGAATTTACCATGGCTTGCTTCCCTCAGTTGTAAAGGCTAGCAAGCAGTATGCCCTATTATCTTAATGTTAAAGGCCTGTAAAAGTCTGTTGTTGAGGGGGAGATTATTATGTAGTCCTTTGTGTTACTAGTTTTATCTATTAAATGTTTTGTTTTTTAATTAAATCCTTGTACTGTAATATTATCCACTTGGACAACAGGCCTTATATTCTCCAGACAAATTGTGGTATGTTAGTGTGACCTGGTTGTTGAGTTAGTACATATTGACAACACATGTACTACATACCATAGTGGTAATTAAATAGTTAACCAAATAGGCTTTAAGTAGAGTTTGCAATTCAGTAGATGTTGTGTTATTAAGTCATTGCTTATTAAGTCATCCAGAGAGCCTACTTTGCTATCACTGCATCTCATTCTGTTTCCCCTTTCAAATTGATTCGACCATACATCCTTTAATGCCCCAATCTGAAAGTCAAAATGTAGCAAAAGAAAAAAAAGCAGGTTGTTAAAAAACACACACAAAAAACGTAATTGTTCGGAATACCCATAATCCAGTTTTACTGATGCCTGGAAGTCTTGAAACACAATAAAAGCCAACATGAAAGCGTTTAGTCAGGCTTAAACTAAACAGCCACATTGCTGGTTTCGCATTTCGCCCAAGGCAATCACGAAGCAGCAGGAGTTGTAAATGCCCTGGTAACAAGGGCAATGTCGACAAATTATCCCTGTCAGTGAACCAATACAACTACAGACGGACGGGATGGAACAAAGCAAATTATGGTTCGGAGTTAGCAGCACGTTGCCAACTAACCTTACAACCAACTAACCTTGCAACATCACCACTCACCTGAAGATTGACGTGAGATACTGCGCAAACTGCTTCCAGGATTTTGTTTCCTAGAAAATGCTCACCACTATGCAACAATATCATTATTGACATGACCTCATTTGAATACATTTTTGTATATCTTCAGAATATGAATCACTGTAATGAATATAAGCAATAATGTTTACAATTGTGATTACCTCTAGATATGTATTATTTGGGTGAAGCAGGGGTCTAAGGCACTGCATCTCAGTGCTAGAGGCATCACTACAGACACCCTGATTCGAATCCAGACTGTATCACTACCGGCCGTGATTGGGAGTTCCATAGGGCGGTGCACAATTGGCCCAGCGTTGTCCGGGTTTGGCCGGTGTAGGCCATCATTGTAAATAAGAATTTGTTCTTAACTGACTTGCCTAGTTAAATAAAGGTTAAATGTAAAATATGTATATTTCTATAATTATAACCACCATCATACTGCAGAGGCAGTATTGAGTAGCTTGGATGAAAAGGTGCCCAGAGGTGCCCAGAGTAAACTACCTGCTCCTCAGTCCCAGTGGCTAATATATGCATAGTATTATTAGTATTGGGTCGAAAACACTCTGAAGTTTCTAAAACTGTTTGAATGATGTCTGTGAGTATAACAGAACTCATATGGCAGGCAAAAACCTGAGAAAAAATCCAACCAGGAAGTGGGAAATCTGAGGTTTGTAGGTTTTCAACTCATTGCCTATCGAATACACAGTGGGATATGGGTCATTTTGCACTTCCACTAGATGTCAACAGTCTTTAGAACCTTGTCTGATGCTTCTACTGTGAAGGGGGGCCGAATGAGAGGGGATTGAGTAAGGTCTACCATGACCTGAACATGCGCTGACCATGCGCGTTCATGTGAGAGCGAGCTCTGCTCCATCGCACTTCTGAAGACAAATTCTCCGGTTGGAACTTTATTGAAGATTTATGTTAAAAACATTCTAAAAATTGATTCAATACATCGTTTGACATGTTTCTACTGACTGTTACGGAACTTTTTTACATTTCGTCAGCTTTTAGTGAACGCGCTTCATGACTTTGGATTTGTTTATCAAACGCGCTAACAAAAGTAGCTATTTGGACATAAATGATGGACATTACCGAACAAAACAAACATTTCTTGTAGAAGTGGGAGTCCTGGGAGTGCATTCCAACGAAGATCAGCAAAGGTAAGTGAAGATTTGTAATTCTGATTTTGTTGACTCCTCAATTTGGCGGCTAACTGTATGGCTTGCTTTTGTGGCTGAACGCTGTTCTCAGATTATTGAATATTGTGCTTTTGCCGTAAAGCTTTTTTGAAATTTGACACAGCGGTTGCATTAAGAACAAGTTTATCTTTAATTCTATGTAAAACATGTATCTTTCATCAAAGTTTATGATGAGTATTTCTGTTATTTGATGTGGCTCTCTGCAATTTCTCAGGATATTTTGGAGGCATTTCTGAACATGGCGCCAATGTAAACTGAGGTTTTTGGATATAAATATGAACTTTATCAAACAAAACATATTTGTATTGTGTAACACGAAGTCCTATGAGTGTCATCTGATGAAGATCATCAAAGGTTAGTGATTAATTTTATCTCTATTTCTGGTTTTTGTGACTCCTGTCTTTGGCTGGGAAAATGGCTGTGCTTTTCTGTGATTTGGCGGTGACCTAACATAATTGTTTGTGGTGCTTTCGCTGTAAAGCCTTTTTGAAATCGGACACTGTGGTGGGATTAACAAGAAGTGTATCTTTAAAATGGTGTGAAATACTTGTATGCTTGAGGAATTTTAATTATGAGATTTCTGTTTGATTTTGGCGCCCTGCACTTTCACTGGCTGTTGTCATATCGATCCCGTTAATGGGATTGCAGCCCTAAGAAGTTAATTATATTTACACGTGATTGCACATGGCCATACATAGTGCTTTCAGAAAGTATTCATACCCCTTGACTTATTCACATTTTCTTGTGTTACAGCCTGAATTCAAATTGGATTGAATAGGTTGTTTTATGTGGGCAAAAGACTCAATATCCTCACCTGTCTGGCATAAGTAGTATTGTGTATGGGGAAAATCTTTAAGCATTACTATACACTGACTTCATACCATTTTAACAGTGGAGAAAGTATAAATAAAACAATAACAAGTTTGCTTGAACCCAGCACGAATCCCATGTGCTTTAATGTCTGACGCCACTTAGCCACCCCAGTATTCTTTCCGACACAGGGCTTGATCGAAAGATAATGGAGTGATGAAAACAATATGTTCCTGTGGCTTACTCCGCCACGAACCATGGAACTCCACCTCAGAGTCTCTTTGACTCAATGTTTCCAATGTTGTCTCTCTTCCCCCTTCCTTGCTTTCATTTTTCTTCTGCACATGAGCGCCAAAATGGTATTCACTTTTCTTTTGATATGTAGTCATCTTATATAAAATTATACAATTTTGTGGTCCTGAGAGCATTAAAGACGAATCCGATGAAATATTCATAAAGGCTAAGGCTGGTTCCTATATGTTCAAATTAAGCATGGATTCTGACAAGCGGTAAGAGAACATCAAACGCGTCACCAAAACAGGTTGGGAAGGGAGAGTGTGTGCTAACATTTGGATTTGATATGCGTAAACAGCGAAACAAAGGCTTATGACAATCTCCTTTTTCCCCTCATTATTTAAATCTGACAGGCGCAAATTCAGTGCTTTAATTCAAGCCAGTCTTCTAAACCCTTCAGCTCATTGACTTTGATGCCCGTTTGCAGGCGATCTCACACTCTGCCTTTCCGGAAGGAGCTGGTGACACCTGTGGCTACTCATGGGTCACAGAGAAGTCCGCCGTGCCGTAGATGAAACCGAATAGGAGATGACGTTTTGCAGCAGCCTCACAGACTTCACTGGGGCCGCACTAGCATCCTGCTGCAAGGCCCTTTGATACCCTCTCTCCCTTCCCATCTCTTTGACGAAGTCAGAGGACTGGTGTTAGCCTAATCAACCAACTCACAGGGTAGGGACTGCCCAAACCCTTCCCAACCATAATGCAGCATCACTGCACATCAAGAGGCCCTGCACAAGTGATTACACTAGAGAGAGTAGGGTTGTGTGGGATTTTTCTGTCTCTGATGTCAGTGAAGTAAATTGCGACCAAGTAAAGACGTATTTTTTATGATTACATCAACAAGGCTGAGTCTTGTTCACTATTCTCATAAAAATGTAAATGGCATTTTTCACTGCAACATTATCAGTCTGACTGAAGTATTTTCCAATTTTGCCCACTGGGTATTGATTGCCAAATCTTTCGGTTTGGAAAATGACGAAAAGAGCTGGCTAAAGAAGCTGCCCTGTTTCCTCATCGCAAGAGGATATGTACTGTGTCAAGTTGCTGTGCCTGGTTTTGTCAGTACACTCACGCCATAACCAATACTTCCCATTAAGGTCTCGGGCAGCCTGTCGACACAGGTACAGCACTGTGCAGATCTAGTAAATAGGGCTCCTAAAACCACGCTCAAATATCACCCTTGTGGATCATTATCCCAAAGACTAGACACATTCCACAGTTTTCCGTTTCAGAACGACAGCAACGCTAACTGCTCCGAGACCTCAGCCGTGACCCTTTCCGTCAAATCGCGCCTTTCCTGGTCCCCAGAGAACGAGATCGAGTGCCTCACAGCTTTCCTCCCTCGAGGACTGGAGGTGAAGTAACCAGAACAGCCTGCTCCGGTTTGGACACCTACACCGGAGCTGGCTACTGAATGTGTGTTTTGGAGCAATCCTTGGACCATATGGACAGCTGGGAGACAAAGAAAGTTAACGAACGAACCGCTGTTGCAGATCTAGCTGGGAGAAAGGGAGTAGTGACGAAGTGGTTTAAGTCCTTTGGAAAAGGACTTAAACCAAAAATTCTGTGTATCTAAAACACATTATAAAACTCTTACGCTTATTCCTCACAGTGTGCTGAGTAGTGACATTTCCCCCCCAAAAAACAAGCTACAAAACCTCTGAAGTTAATTTACCTCCCTGGTGATAAAACAAGTTTAGGTTGTGGATCAAAGCTGATGAAAATAAGAAATTATGACATCTAATGTGAGAGTATGATGCAAAACATGACTGCTTTGACACCATACATATATGGAAACTCTATACCAGTATATTTTAAAGATACAAATACATAATTGTGGATCCCAACCTCTATCTCAAGAACCCCACATGGATGTAGAATGTCTTTTGTGTAAATATTTGAACTCGCAGAAGCACCCTGCACCGATTAGAGTGCAAACGCCTGCAGTCCGATGGGCAGAGGCTCATCATTCAATATTGTGGTTCTCTTAAAGGGTGCCACAGGCTCAAATCAGCTTAGGCCTATCTGGAAGTAATATAACATTGATTTCCTATGGCGCAAAATCATCAAATCAGCCCAGATTCTCACAAACATGTACCGCTTGTAAAATAAAAAGCTGATATGGGTCATTCAATGTTTCCGTTGGGTTCAAAGACACCAAATTGACTGTATTTTGTGTAACAGGCAGTGTTGCGAATATGGATGACAGCCATGAACCAACAGAGCCAGGGAAAGAGGAACAAAAATGTGGCTCAGGGGAAGGAGAGGGAAACCCCTCAATCAGGCCGCACCTCTGGTCCACGTGCCCAAGAAAACAAAACGGCTGCGTATGGCCAAGAGGCCGAGCACGGACAGAATCTACCTTATGTTTACACAGGTGGGCTTACACTCAATAGCCATACATCTGGCAGAGGGAAGCCCAGTCTGGTAAGAGAAAGATACGAGACTAAAAAGAGGAGGGAATGAGGGAAAGGAACGGAGGAGGGGTGACAAAGGATCCTCAGTCCTCCCTGTTATGTTGGGACAGGCATAGGCTAAAAAACGAAATGAGAATCTGCCAGATATCGGGGGTTCGTGGTAAATTGTGAAAACACTGACGGATCAGAATTGAAGTTGCTAAGCTCATTCTCTTCCCGAACTTTCCATGATAGAATCAGAATGTCTCTCCGATTTGGTAATGGTTTTTGTCCATCCCCAAGTGGGACAGGCACTAAGGTGAACAAGAAATGAGTCACTTAATTAACAGTAGAGCCCAGGGCAATCAGGTGCATGAAAATGCAGAACATTTTCAAGCCGGACCAGATATCTTCCTCACTTTTATCATTCACAAAAGCCCTGCCTCCTTGTRTGTCAGTCTCTAGCAATTATTTATGTTCAGTCCTTCCCTGTCCTCATCAACAGTTTTCTGACTCAACTCAGCAATCACATGTGACTGATGTAAGACATATGCTGTTTAGACTGCCTGAACCTAAGCCTGTGTGGAATTCTCATTTTAAATTCAGCGCTGGAGACCAAATTCTGTCGGCTAAACACTGCCCTCTGAACAAAAACTGGTTGAATCAACGTTGTTTCCACGCCATCTCAACAACAACAAAAATGCAATGTGACGATGTTGAATCAACGTGGAAAACTGATTGAATTTGAAAAAAGTAATCAAAAGTCTTCATAACTTTTATCCATTCAACATTTTACCTAAACGAATGACATGGTGAAATGTTTTGTCGATTTCACGTTGAATAAACGTTAGTTGACAACTCAACCAAATGTAAACCAAAACTAGACATTGAAATGACYTCTGTGCCCAGTGGGTAGCTTTTGGGGGGGGTCGTCAAAACCTCAGTCACATCCTTCTGTGTGAGCGTGTGTGCATTGGCTAAGGGGAAAAGGCCATGTGACACTAAGATCCTGGCATGTGTTGGAGTGTGAGAAAGAGAGAGACTACAAGGAAAGGAACCACACAGGAGAAGAGCCTCCTGTAATTCAGCCTGTCAGGCTGCCATTTGTGGTCTCCAATTATATGGGGGAGAGATTGTGGTCTCCAATTATATGGGGGAGAGATCCGTTCACATGGTAAATTACCAGAGTCTCCCCTCTGTCATTTTTCACTGCCATCCTCCAACAGCGACAATAAGACCATAATAAGTATGAATTACAAGAACAATATATGCCATCCACCTGGGCTTTCCATTTTCTGCACTTTCCAATTAAAGAGTAATGTTGCTGTTGTATAGTTAACTCTGCGAAAAGGGTTGCCCAAAATGATCTTGTTTTAATGAGCATAATACAATCAATCCGTACTGTAGTCAAAAATACTTTTTCCGAGACACCCAATGCAGGTGAACACATGAACATCATTTGAAGATAGAGTACTCATAATCATAGTACTCATAGTCTTTTAACGGACCTCCGAACACCACACGAAAGCGATTTATTTGATTTGTAACGTCAGCGTCATTTTGATGAGGAAGTACTTATACCTGGGGACAGAGAGCATATGAATCCACACAAAAGAGAGAGAGGGTGTTTGGGTTAACACTGTTTCTAATTAGCAGGTGGTTAGCCATGTTGCTCGGAGGAGTCTGTGATATTGATATCCTGTCTGATCATAAGCTCGTTAATGAAACATGCACATAACAGTAACATGGCTTATGTGCTTTGATTATAGTGTCAGTGTTGGTTTTGTGGTAGTTCGATCATATGATCCTCTGGACTTGCGATCGAGTCTGGAATGGTATTTGTTTATGTCATGGGGTATAGTCCATAGCAAAATCACACTTAAAAAGTTACCTAATAGCCATTATTCAACCAAAACGGCTGTAAATGTCAACAAACTAACAAGTATAAATTGTTGCTGCATGCAATGTGTTTAAAACAAGATAACAATAAATTGTATGTGAAGACTGTGCATTATGAAGTTAAAGGTAGACTCAGCATAACAGTTGGGCAAAATCCTGCTAACTTAACAACAACTGAATTCTAATCTGCCAAGACTGACACTTTTGGCTGTCAGTATACACTCTACAGTATACACTGTACATGAGACATACCCACATTGGAAAGAGACAATATACCCAGTGGACAAAACTGGTTGCAATGACATTATTATAACATCATGGTCAGGTTTTATACTGGCTGTATATATTTTTTTAATTTGATTTATTTCACCTTTATTTAACCAAGTAGGCAGGTTGAGAACAAGTTCTCATTTACAACTGCGACCTGGCCAAGATTAAGCAAAGCAGTTCGACACCTATAACAACACAGAGTTACACATGGAGTAAAACAAATATACCGTCAATGATACAGTAGAAAAATATGTCTATATACAATGTGAGCAAATGAGGTGAGATAAGGGAGGTAAAGGCAATAAATAGGTCATGGTGACAAAGTAAATACAATATAGCAATTAAAACACTGGAATGGTAGATTTGACAGTAGATGAGTGTGCAAAGTAGAAATACTGGGGTGCAAAGGAGAAAAATAAATAAATATAGTAGGGGAAGAGGTAGTTGTTTGGGCTATTTATAGATGGGCTATGTACAGGTGCAGTGATCTGTGAGCTGTTCTGACAGCTGGTGCTTAAAGCTAGTGTGGGAGATAAGTGTTTTCCAGTTTCATAGATTTTTGTAGTTCGTTCCAGTCATTGGCAGCAGAGAACTGGAAGGAGAGGTGGCCAAAGGAGGAATTGGCTTTGGGGGTGACAAGTGAGATATACCTGCTGGAACGCGTGCTACGGGTGGGTGCAGCTATGGTGACCAGCAAGCAGAGATAAGGCGGGACATTACCTAGCAGATGACCTGGAGCCAGTGGGTTTGGCGACGGTATGAAGCGAGGGCCAGCCCACGAGAGCGTACAGGTCGCAGTGGTGGGTAGTATATGGGCTTTGGTGACAAAACGGATGGCACTGTGATAGACTGCATCCAATTTGTTGAGTAGGTGTTGGAGGCTATTTTGTAAATGACATCGCCAAAGTCGAGGATCGGTAAGATGGTCAGTTTTACGAGGGTATGTTTGGCAGCATGAGTGAAGGATGCTTTTTTGTGAAATAGGAAGCCGATTCTAGATTTAATTTTGGATTGGAGATGTTTATGTGAGTCTGGAAGGAGAGTTTACAGTCTAACCAGACACCTAGGTATTTGTAGTTGTCCACATTTTCTAAGTCAGAACCATCCAGAATAGTGATGATGGATGGTCGGGCAGGTGCAGGCAGCGATCGGTTGAAGAACATGCATTTAGTTGTACTTGTATTTAAAGCAGTTGGAGGCCACGGAAGGAGAGTTGTAGGGCATTGAAGCTCGTCTGGAGGGTTGTTAACACAGTGTCCAAAGAAGGGCCAGAAGTATACAGAATGGTGTCGTCTGCGTAGAGGTGGATCAGAGACTCACCAGCAGCAAGAGTGACATCATTGATATATACAGAGAAGAGAGTCGGCCCAAGAATTGAACCCTGTGGCACCCCCATAGGGACTGCCAGAGTCCCGAACAACAGGCCCTCAGATCTCCGATTTGACACACTGAACTCTATCAGAGAAGTAGTTGGTGAACCAGGCGAGGCAATCATTTGAGAAACCAAGGCTATCGAGTCTGCCGATGAGGATGTGGTGATTGACAGAGTCGAAAGCCTTGGCCAGGTCAATTAATACGCCTGCACAGTATTGTTTCTTATCGATGGCGGTTAAGATATCGTTTAGAACCGTGAGTGTGGCTGAGGTGCACCCATGACCAGCTCTGAAACCAGATTGCATAGCGGAGAAGGTACAGTGGGATTCGAAATGGTCGGTGATCTGTTTGTTAACTTGGCTTTCGAAAGACCTTAGAAAGGCAGGGTAGGATAGATATAGCTCTGTAGCAGTTTTGGTCAAGAGTGTCCCCCCCTTTGAAGAGGGGGATGACCGCAGCTGCTTTCCAATCTTTGGGAATCTCGGACGACACGAAAGAGAGGTTGAACAGGCTATAATTTTAGAAAGAAAGGGTCCAGATTGTCTAGGCTGGCTGGTTTGTGGGGGTCCAGATTTTACTGGATTTGGGAGAAGGAGAAATGGGCAAGGCTTGGGCGAGTTGCTGTGGGGGGTGCAGTGCTGTTGACCGGGGTAGGATATATAGGATATAGAAGTTTGTTAATATCTTTTAAGCAATCAGAAAAATACTTCTTTATCTAGTCTGGTTATCTGACCAGATAACAACCAAAATAGGTTTTTCTCATGACGTCTTGATAGAAGAATTAAAAAGATGTTGTTACCAAGTTGTAACAAAGACCAGTTGATTGTAATCTGGTTATACAACGTCTTCTCAACCAGAAAACCAGTTTACCTTGCTGTGTAAGATGATGCTGAAWATTGATGAATTTAACACAAATATGATATTGTAAGAGCTGTCCAAAAAATGTAAATTTCTCTCCCAGATCTTTTTCTGAACAGTATGTGAGCACACGACAGATTCAAAACAATCAAAACCAATATACGCCACTTCCTAATCCCAAAAATCACTGATATCCATTTGAAACCTTTTCACTTCTTTCACCAAATTATTTCTACAATTCCTGCAGCGTGACTGTGGACAGGGCAAAACTCTGTCGTCAACTCAGATTAAGTCTAATTGAGCACAGAATGCTGGCCAAATGGTGTGTCTCCTTTTGTCTCTACACATAAACCCTAGAAGGCCTCCCCAAAGCCTACTCCTCATATCTGGCAAACTCACAGTAAAGCATCAATCTTTCAGAGGGAACGGGTTTCACACTCAATCATTCTCTGACACACACACACACACACACACACACACACACACACACACACACACACACACATAACCAGCATTGAGCAGCCCCGTAAACACACACAGAAACACACAAGACATAAATTTTTTTCAGGTCCTGGCTCAAGTCAGTATCCCATTTAAAAGATTGACTGTGCGCCCCCCGCGAGGCGGTTTGTGGAGGTGAGATGAGGACAGGGTAGGAGAATGACCCAGATATGTTTCAGTACACTGTTTGAAGCTATAGCTCAATGTAGCTCAACTGGAGTTTCCTCCTTCTCTTCGGAGGAGAACCACATTTTTTAAATGCTTAATGTTTTCACATGCCTGTAAAAAAGGTGTGTTGATTACGTTTCCTGAGACCTGTTTCGCTAAGTTGGCTCTGAGTGACACACTCATGCTACGTTTCGCCTCAGCATTAGATGATCCTGCCAGCGTACAAGATATGTTGTAAAAAAAAAATCGAAGAGTCCGGTGCACAGATCCTCATTCGGAAATAACTAATTGTTGGAAATTGTACCAGATGTAAGATCGGATTTTGAATCAGATCTAGTGGCAATACATTTCTGTTGTGTCTTTTGATGTGCCATTAACAATGATTGAATAACGACTGAGGTTTTCAGAAATCTCCAGGATCAGTAGGAGAGCAACCAAAGGGCCTGGGGGGAGATCAGTAGTTGCCAGTCGAGTTGAGACCCACATCTGTTGCACAGCACAAAGTTTGATGGAAATTATCCGCAGCTATAGCGCTAAGGCTAAATGTTATACTAGGAGCGCCTAACGTTTAAGGCCATGGATCAATTCCCAAACCMAACTTTTATCGCACAGCCAGAGTGACGAACTGTAGTGTTGCCTAAAATGTTTCCCCAGCCTCTCTCTTTGAAGTGGAGTGTGTGCTTGTGGTGAAGGATTAAAGGATATGACTGTCTCAACAGATTGTTCGAGTTTAACTAAAAAGTTACTATGTGACAAGAATCCAACGTCATGAATCCATTTGGAATTTCACGACCTTACTGGTATATTGCCAAGACTGCTCTGCTGTCGCTTCCATTTGGAGTGTGGAAAAAGCTTTGGATATCAGAATGGGAACACTAGAACAACCACTGATATCGAACTGGTTGTCCAGTGAAAATCGTGCCTCAGTTGCAGTGACTCACTGTGTAGTGTGTGGAATTGTGGCTTTTCATCTGTGTGTTTCTCTACCCAGACCCAGAGGAAAGGGTTAGGGTCAGAAGTAGAAGGTGACATCATTCTTTGATATCTGTCACGTTCTGACCATAGTTCTTGTGTGTTTTGTTTGTTTTAGTGTTGGTCAGGACGTGAGCTGGGTGGGCATTCGATGTTGTGTGTCTAGTTTGTCTGTTTCTATGTTTGGCCTAATATGGTTCTCAATCAGAGGCAGGTGTTTTGTGTTGTCTCTGATTGGGAATCATATATAGGTGGCTTGTTTTGTGTTGGGGTTTGTGGGTGGTTGTTTCCTGTCTTTGTGTTTTCTCTGCACCAGATAGGGCTGTATCGGTTTGCCACATTTTGTTATTTTGTATTTGTAAGTGTTCACTGTTTATCGTCTTAATTAAACATGTTGAGCACTGGCTACGCAGCGTGTTGGTCCAATCCCTGCTACACCTCCTCTTCTCGTGAAGAGGAGGAAGGCTGCCGTTACAATATCGATCAATGGACTGGCATCCCAATGCCCTTCTGATAAATCCATGGGGGACACCAACAAGAGAGTGTAAACTGGCACAGTGGAAGGAGGCACAATCAAGCTACCCAGGGCCCAGGAAACAAATAGCATGTGGCCAGAAAACCATGAAGCCAGATAACTCAATTTGATAATTAGAGCATGAACGTGCCCAAGCCCTCAGACTCCATTGGAAGTAAACTGTGTGCCTTGACCCTCTAAGGTCGAGACAGTGCTCATTTTCCCAATTTCTCTGTCCGGTATATATGAAAGCCCTCAATGCCTTCCCCAAGTTACGTTCTATGAACAGTACCATGGCTGATAAAAGGAAGAGGGGAGACTTGGCTCTGGCTGGAAGGCTGACCACACTTCTGTCACTGTTTGCTCGGGCCCCCGTTTCACTTTTCTTGTCCGCATGGAAGAGCCTGTGACAGGGGAGCCTCTGTTCTCACTCTGAAAATAGACCCAGACCTTCCACTTCTTTTCTTGTCCTGTCCCGTKATTCCGGGGGCCTCTAATTGTTTCCCTCTCAATGGCTGTCCGCCTCAGTGCCCGTGCCACGACAAGGCTCTCCACCAACCTGAGCAGAGAGAGATGCTTATGATCAAATATTACGCAATTACAATGCCACATCTTTACAGGATGCAAAAAAAGAATTATGTAATATTTTCCTTCATATCATATCTGTTCTCTTTCATTGACAGTTGTGATTTCAATTGTGATCAGAGTTTTATCTAACCATGCCACACCATGTAGTTATTTGTGGTGTAAATACAGTACATGTCACTAAATAAATAACTCACCTGAAACATCATTTGGTCAATTATTTGCTATAAGGAAAAGACAAGCACTTTCAGAAGATTTAAAATGATATAGATATCATTCACAAATAGATGGTTGGTAGATCTAGATGGCTGGGAAGGTGGGAGGGCTGTGGTGCACCATGGTCAAAGGGGGAGAGCAGCCTTGGGGCTGGCAAGTAGCAGTGTCTGGTGGATTTCCCGTCCCCGCCATCTGTGGATTTTCTGTAGTAGGACTCAAGAGAAGAAGTCTGAGCTCCGGTGACCAACAAAGTGTTGGTCGAATGTGGTAGAAGTAATTCCCTCCACTCACCTCATCAAATAGCACCAGCAACTGCATTGGCATTCAGTCAAAATATGCAGCTGTGTCAACTTGAACTCAGAGGTACAGGAGGGGAAGCTTGTACATTGTCTGGTCAAATAATGTTGTCTGTGTTGTGCCACTGAGTAAAAGGACATCAACTTGACGGGACCTGTGAGTAGGCGAGTTGGCCTCAGTCTCTTAGAGCAGAAAGATGAAGTCCCATGGGAGGCGGCAGGCAAACATGACGGGTTTCTAAGTGCTCGGAGCTTGTGTAAGGTTCATCTCCCAGACCTCAAACATTAAGGACAGAGAGAGAGTGTGGTGAAGTCTGAGGACGAGGAGAAATGTGGAACTATTTGGAATGTACCCGAGAAACCCAGACACATTCTAACATCACTTTATCTGTAGGATCTGTAGCTACGTTATGATGGCTTCACTGTCGTCGTACTATAATTTATTGAACAGTATGTACTCATCTGAACAGAAGTGTGCTCTTTCTTCTATTATACATTGTTAACATTTCATCAAAACAATGTACTGAGGTTCACTGCTGCACTATCTTTCTTATTGTTAAAATATAGCACAGTGGATTGGAGGCAAAAAATATAAAAAATACATCAAATGAAACCGTCAAGAGGCAAAATAAACACTGCCTTATTGTTATTTTTTATTTTTTTTATATAAATATCAAATATAGGTACATTGCTATTCTAACGCAACAGCACTTCATAAGTCTTCATAAGCTTTATTGATAACTGGGTCTCTGGGTCTCAGCTGACTGGATTTGGGAGAAGGAGAAATGGGAAAGGCTTGGGCGAGTTGCTGTGGGGGTGCAGTGGTGTTGACCGGGGTAGGGGTATCCAGATGGAAAGCATGGYCAGCCGTAGAAAAATGCTTATTGAAATTCTCAATTATAGTGGATTTGTCGGTGGTGACAGAGTTTCCTATCCTCAGTGCAGTGGGCAGCTGGGAGGAGGTGTTCTTATTCTCCATGGACTTTACAGTGTCCCAGAACTTTTTTGAGTTTGTGTTGCAGGAAGACAATTTCTGCTTGAAAAAGCTAGCCTTGGCTTTTCTAACTGCCTGTGTATATTGGTTTCTAACTGGTTTTTGTGTTGGTTAAGGGCAGTCAGGTCTGGCGAGAACCAAGGGCTATATCTGTTCCTGGTTCTAAATTTCTTGAATGGGGAATGCTTATTTAAGATGGTGAGGAAGGCCTTTAAAAAAAATAACCAGGCATCCTCTACTGACGGGATMAGGTCAATATCCTTCCAGGATAACCGGGCCAGGTCGATTAGAAAGGCCTGCTTGCTGAAGTGTTTCAGGGAGTGTTTGACAGTGACGAGTGGAGGTCGTTTGACCGCTGACCCATTACYGATGCAGGCAATGAGGCAGTGATTGCTGAGATCTTGGTTGAAAACAGCAGAGGTGTATTTAGAGGGCAAGTTGGCTAGGATGATATCTTTGAGGGTGCCCGTGTTTACGGCTTTGGGGTGGTACCTGGTAGGTTCATTGATAATTTGTGTGAGATTGAGGGCATCAAGCTTAGATTGTAGGATGGCTGGGGTGTTAAGCATGTTCCAGTTTAGGTCGCCTAGRAGCACAAGCTCTGAAGATAGATGGGGGGCAATCAGTTCACATATGGTGTCCAGAGCACAGCTGGGGGCAGAGGGTGGTCTATGGCAAGCGGCAACGGTGAGAGACTTGTTTTTAGAGGTGGATTTTTAAAAGTAGAAGTTCAAACTGTTTGGGTACATACCTGGATAGTAGGACAGAACTCTGCAGGCTATCTCTGCAGTAGATTGCAACACTGCCCCCTTTGGCCGTTCTATCTTGTCTGAAAATGTTGTAGTTAGGGATGGAGATTTCAGAGTTTTTGGTGGTCTTCCTAAGCCAGGATTCAAACATGGCTAGGACATCCGTGTTGGCAGAGTGTGCTAAAGCAGTGAATAAAACAAACTTAGGGAGGAGGCTTCTAATGTTAACATGCATGAAWCCAAGGCTATTACGGTTACAGAAGTCATCAAAAGAGAGTGCCTGGGGAAAAGGAGTGGAGCTAGGCACTGCAGGGCCTGGATTCACCTCTACATCACCAGAGGAACAGAGGAGGAGTAGGATAAGGGTATGGCTAAAAGCTATGAGAATTGGTCGTCTAGGACGTCCGGAACAGAGAGTAAAAGGAGCAGGTTTCTGGGGGCGATAAAATAGCTTCAAGGTATAATGTACAGACAAAGGTATGGTAGGATGTGAATACAGTGGAGGTAAACCTAGGCATTGAGTGATGATGAGAGAGATATTGTCTCTAGAAACATAATTGAAACCAGGTGATGTCATCGCATGTGTGGGTGGTGGAACTGAAAGGTTGGATAAGGTATAATGAGCAGGAATAGAGGCTCTACAGTGAAATAAGCCAATAAACACTAACCAGAACAGCAATGGACAAGGCATATTGACATTAAGGAGAGGCATGCTTAGCCGAGTGATCATAAGGGTCCAGTGAGTAGTGAGGTTGGTTGGGGTCACGGCGATTCAGACAGCTAGCCGGGCCATGGGTAGCAAGCTCGCAGAGGATGGAGGTCTGTTTTTAGCCACCTCGTGCGTTTCCGTCTGTAGATTAGTGGGGTTCCGTGTGGTAGAGGGGACCAATCCAATTGGCAAAATAGATATAGTGACACAACAAAATTGTCAGATAGCAGCCGATAAGACAGCTAACGATTAGCGGGCCGCAGATGGGCGTTCAGGTTACGTCGCGACGGAGGGGCCAGTTGGATAACTCCCTCGGGCACATAACGTCGGTAGTCCAGTCGTGTTTGAAGGACACAATTATTTTAAAATTAAAAATCATTAATTATAACCTTGTCAATGTCTTGACTATAATTCCTATTAATTTTGCCACTCATTTCATGTATGTTTTCATGGAAAACAAGGACATTTCTAAGTGACCCCAAACTTTTGAACGGTAGTGTATATATTTACCCAAAATATATATGGGGATTGGAAATGATGCAGACAATTACAATGATTGAAGCAACAATCTATCCGCAARAGTAAAGCTGATCCATTACCTAATTTAAAAATAATAATAAAATAAATAAAACACTAAATAAAATAAAWAAWAAAAAATTAACAATAGAAAGAAACACAATTATTCGATATCCCAATTAGTCCCACCGCAATGCCAGTGCGATTTGGACTTCTAACCCCTTTCAAACATTGTGTTTGAGCTACATACTGTGTCTATTTATTTAACCATTAGTCAGTGTTATTAACGAGGGCTGAGCTAGAGTGGGGTTTGTTACACAAGAGTTGTTATAGGGTAAGGGGTTATTCTACATAGATCATAGGAAATCCAAGGATATAGTGTTAATAATACTGTAATAAGCTCACATAGTTGCTGTCACAAAGTCCACACAGTTGTCACTGACTAGTTGGATATTCATTTCCCACTGAGCAAACAATATCTGTACTTACAGCATTCAGGTTTTTTATTTGGCGGACCTTTTTTTTATTGACATTTGTCAATAACAGTCATGAATGCAACTGTTTATGTAAAAAAAATTGTGTTTTACTTGCAGCCCTGGTTGTCCTAAAAATAAAACTGCAAAACACATCATTGTGAGGCTAAAAGGGCTGGACATGAAAGTCAGAAAAAATAAAGATTTTGGGGGGGAATTATAATAATAATAAAATTACGTTTTTTGTTGGGGTCTCGGGACTTATAGGGTTAATGACCCTCAACTAACATTCACATTTCTGCAGAAAAGTCAATGTCCCCTGGAAAGTTCCCTGTCTTACACACTTGCTTTTGTCATGAGTAGACTTGTGTTGTTTGGAGTGTTCAATCAGTCATAGAAAACAAACAGATACAATCCTTCTCCTAAGACTCCTTTACCGGTTCGTGACTGAAGAGGTCCTCATCCTTATCATAAACAAAACATTTTTATCCTATTGGCGAGCCGCAGTAGGGTGTAACCCCCTTTAACGGCAGTTCAGAGGTTCACCAGGACGGACAGACCGAACATGATTGGTAGAGGTCACTGTTGCCATTCGATTAAGTGGGGGCATGGATGAGCGGGCCACAGATAAGTTGTCCAAAGCCCGCTGGCAGTTATGACCGTCTATGGCATCGACACAGTATCAGTCTTAATTGGACTCTGCATTCTTTCCTGTTGCTCATGCCAAATTATGACCCTGGGAAAGTTTGCATCCGTGTCACACAAACTCTATAACTGTCGATGGATCCATCTATGCATGGTCATACGATTATTGACAGCATGAACGTCATCGTTGCATTGCAAACCTTTGCTTTAACAATTACTTCTGTGATTCAAATGGTGAAAGGGGCTCTGATGGAAGAGAAAAAGCACTTCACTGAGCAGTTGCACCCATTCTGATTGCAGCTCCATTGAAAAAGTTATTACCGCAAGATCACAGATGACCTCTACGGACAGAAAGACAGATTACATCTAAATGTTGAGTGTATGTTTGAAAGAAAACAACCAGTTCAGTCATTTTACATTTACCAGCAGAGTTAATTAAAATATGGGACACGGACCAGCAGTGGTCTAACATGCTGAATACTTCTGGGAGAGGGATACTTTAATGTAGAATGCATTTGATCCCGAGGGATGATACATAAATTGAATCATTTATTGACTACCAAGAAGATTAGCTATTTATCCAGTCATATCGTATCCTTGGCTATGCTCACACTTGGACAATTTGTGTGTTCAATATTATATTTGGGGGAGGATTTTCCTCAGGAAAAAAACTTTTCTGGAATAACTAAAATCACTTGTCAATGAATAATGCTTCAAACTGACCAAGAGGAGCTTCTACAAGAGTATTCACCAAATACAGTGGATTCTCCTTTAAAAGTTGCGTCACACTGAAGCACACCTTGCAGGCATTCTGCAGCATTCTGTGTCACGTTATCTAATTGTCAGCCATTTTTTCTGTTAATGCGACTTTGACCACCAGGGGGCATCTTTGAGAAGCATTTGACAGTCTTCCATATTGGCATTACCAGAATTTAAAATATATTTTCTAATAACATAATATATGGGATTGATTTTAAGAAATTTGGCGTAATTAATTTGATTAGTATTATTGTGTTTCTATTCCGAGAAAAAACAAAAACTAAATCCTCAGGGTTTCCATTAGGATGGAATGAAAAATTTGGTGCTGTACGACGTGACGGTCGGCAGTACAGTACTGGGCTATTTAGCGAAAGAATCCCTGTGTCGTGCGGGCAGTGCCCGCGGGAGACCGGGGTTCAATTCTCCGACGGGGAGGAAGGAGTAGGCTGTCCTTGTAAATAAGAATTTGTTCTTAACCTCTCTTGGGTAGGGGGCAGTATTTTCACGTCCGGATGAAAAGCGTGCCCAAAGTAAAATGACCTGTTACTCAGGCCCAGAAGTTAGCATTTGGATAGACACTCTACAGTTTCTAAAACTGTTAAAATAATGTCTGTGAGTATAACAGAACTGTCACGCCCTGACCATAGAGATCTTTTTATTCTCTATGTTTGGTTGGTCAGGGTGTGACTCGGGTGGGAAACTCTATGTTCTTTGTTTCTATGTTTTGGCCGGGTATGGTTCTCAATCAGGGACAGCTGTCTATCATTGACTCTGATTGGGAATCATAGCCGAAGTAAGCTTCACGGTCGTTTCCTTGTTCTTTGTTTTGTTGGCGACATTTATAAATAATGAAATGTGTGCTCAAAATGATGCACCTTGTTCCGGTCATTTCCACGACGACAGCTATCGTGACAAGAACTGATATGGCAGGCGAAACCCCGAGAACAAACCATACCAAATAAAATAAAAATCAGCCTACCACTATTTTCAATGGCTGTCACTTTTATTATACGGCCAAGTCCTCCCAGATTGCAGTTCCTAGGGCTTCCACTAGATGTCAACAGTTTTTAGAAAGAGTTTCAGGCCGGTTTTTGAAAATATTTGCCAGAATTTGTAGTTTTCTAGGTGGCTCCCAATTTGGCTGTAGTGTTTCCAAGCGCGTGAATGCGAGCGCATTCTTTGTTATTTTTCTCCGGTAAAGACAATAACAAATTCTCCGTCTTAAATTGTATTGTTTATTTACGTATTAGGGTACCTAAGGTGTGATTATAAATGTTGTTTGACTTGCTTGGAATGGTTTATTAGTAACGTTTGTGATTCATTTTGTATGCATTTTGATGGAGGGACACTGGGTGGAATTATTGACTGAAGTGCGCCAGCTAAACTGAGTTTTTATGGAAATAAAGGACATTATCAAACAAAAGGACAATTTGTAATGTAACTGGGACCTTTTGGAGTGCCAACAGAAGAAGACCATCAAAGGTAATGCATTTGTTATGTAAAATCAGATTTTTGGATATAAATATGAACTTTACCGAACAAAACATACATATATTGTGTAACATGAAGTCCTATGAGTGTCATCTGATGAAGATCATCAAAGGTTAGTGATTAATTTTATCTCTATTTTTGATTTTTGTGACTCCTCTCTTTGGCTGGAAAATGGCTGTGTTTTTCTGTGACTTGGCTCTGACCTAACATAATCGTTTGGTGTGCCTTCGTCGTAAAGCCTTTTTGAAATCGGACACTGTGGCTGGATTTACAACAAGTGTATCTTTAAAATGGTGTAAAACACTTGTATGTTTGAGGAATTTTAATTATGGGATTTCTGTTGTTTTGAATTTGGCGCCCTGCAGTTTCACTGGCTGTAGCGTCCCACATACCCTAGTGATGTTAACAAGAAATTAAGCTTTATTTTGATGTATTACCCTTGTGATTTTATGAAAGTTAAATATTTATAATTCTGTAGTGAATTTTGCGCTCTGCAATTTCAATGGATGTTGGCCAGGTGGGATGCTACCGTGCTCATAAGAGGTTAACTGATTCCTTATGGGTTATTTAATAGTTGTGATGCTGTCACTATTATTCTACAATGTAGAAAATAGTAAAAATTAAGAAAAATCCTGGAATGAGTAGGTGTGTCCAAACTTTTGACTGGTACTTGTTTAATTAATTAGATTAATATTATGGTGTTTCTATTCCAATGAAAATTAAAAACCATCTGGTTTTCTGTTAGGACGGAACGGAAAATATGGCGCTGTACAATGTGATGGTACGGCAGTACAGTACTGGCATATTTAGCTAAAGAATCCCTGTGTCATGGTCGGGAGACCGGGGTTCAATTCCCCAATGGGGAGGAAGGAGTAGGCTGTCCTTGTAAATAAGACTGGGTTCTTATCTGACTTGCCTAGTTAAATTCAATATGGAGTGCTCATAAAGTCAGAGTATTGTCAATATGTAAATTCAAACCGTTTCCCTCTCGGAGCGCACAATGGACGTTCGGGCCAAGGACTAGGGTTGATTTGAGCGTTCTGGCCTTACAATGGCAGTKAAGCACCCAAGCTAACGTTGGCTAGTTTGCTAGCTACTTATAGACACAAATGAAACCACTCTGACCACTTTACTCGCCCTAGCAGAACTGGTTAGGCAGTTTTCGTGTTAACCAGAGCGTTGGTGACTGTAATTGTGATGATGGAAACAATTTAATTACGCTTTTTTTGCTGACGTTTACTGACACCGGCCATATTCAACGGGTGTTGAGCACTTGTAAATTCATAATTCTGCGCTCCGGTACACTCAGACGAGAGTGCTCTGAAATCGGAGAGTAGATAGCTAGAGCGAATTTATGAAAGCATCCATTGAGAAAGCACAACGACTATACCAGTTAGCTAAGCTAAGAATGACAGAAATAATCAAATCAATAAATGTTGGGTAGTTAGCCTATAGTTAATATATTGTCAAGTTTGATGTATAACTACTAATGTTAGGTAGATAGCTAACATACCGGTACATACTGCTGTAATGATATGCTATGTTGTTTGTGTCACGGCCGTCAACAGAAGTAGACCAAGGTGCAGCGTGGTGAGCGATATTCCTTTATTATTATGACGCCGACAAAAACAACCATGAAGCTAAAGGGCTATGTGCCACAAACAAAGTTAACCTCCGACAAAGACAGGTGGGAAAAAGGGCTACCTAAGTATGGTTCTCAATCAGAGACAACGATAGACAGCTGTCCCTGATTGAGAACCCTACCCGGCCAAAACATAGAAATACAAATAATAGAACTAAAGAACATAGAATACCCACCCCAAATCCCACCCTGACCAAACCAAATAGACATAAAAAGGATCTCTAAGGTCAGGGCGTGACAGTTCGTTAAGGACAGCGTASCTAACAAATTGTCAGCCAACATAACGTATTTGAAAAGTCATGAATTTATTACATTGAGTAGCAAGCTACTGTGAGGACATGCTCTATTGACTCTGTGGCTTGAGCATGCTTTTGGTGCACAGTTGATAGCGCACTGAACGTCGGGCAAGAAGGATGAGGGTTCGAAACCTGCTTCCTGCTCCCTGCTTGTTTCATTTGAAGTCATGCACAATGATCAGTTTATTATTTGGTTGATATTGCCCATTAATTGTCAGTTAGAGACACAGTAGTGCATTTGGACACAAAAGCATAATCAGTGTTCTAACTCCCCCTTGGTCGTTAGTGAAAATCTGGTCTGTGATAGGATGGGGGTTTTTCACACCTAGCTCGGCTATTAGACTATTCTTTAGTAAAGTTTGAGAATTTTTTACATTTCATTTCACCAATTTGGACTATTTTGTGTATGTCCATTACATGAAATCCAAATATAAATCCATATTTTTGGTGAAATGAATACAGGTTGTAATGCAACAAAATAGAAAAAATGCCAAGGCCGGCGAAAACGTTTGCAAGGCACTGTAGATGTTCTATCTGGACACAATAACAAAGCAGCAACTGCTTTTGCATACTTTATGGATGGAGTAGGCAGAAATGGATGGCCTTCAAGGTAAATATTGACAATAAAATAAATATAAAAATCATTACTTGTATTATGCATATTGTAACATCTTGTGAGGAGTTTCTTTCTGTTTAAAAACCCTTGACATCTTCCTCATCAAACCTTATAAGATTACTTTCTGTGCTGTATTGACGTATCCTGAAAATGACATCTGCTGCTTTAAATTGAACAGTCATATCTCAGTTATTGTTTTCATATCTACAAAAAAGAATCAATTTCCTTTACTTTCAGAGTGCGATCTGATCAAGGGGTCAAAAATGTAGATATTGCCAGATGTATGTTCACTGTCCGAGGAACAGGCTGTGAAGCTTTATTCCTGGCAAAAGTGTCCATAACCAGAGATAATTAAACTGTTCTGTGTTCTTTTTCTCCTTCTCTGTCTGTCTTGTTGTACATGGAACCTGTCTCACATGCATTCATTAAAAAACCCTTAAGATGTCTGCTGCTAATTTTAAGATTTACACCACATAAACACTCAGCCATTTTCACTATCAAGCCCCTATTGCTGCCAAGTCATGATTTCCCTGGGGGTTAGCCTTGCAATGACCAAGTGGTGATATTTTTTAATGTTTCAGGTACACTCTGATAGGTGTCTGCGTCACATACAGTCAGTAACCACTCACAGAGGCACACACAACTTGCATTTCTATAAGCTCGGACCCACCTTATTGTTCACTATTCATGGAGAACAACCATAGATATTAGCCACCCACCCCCCCACAAAACATTTTCTTTCACGCTGTTAGAGTGGAACGCTTATGGAGAGATGTTTGGAGTGCTGTGACATGTCAGTACAACTCGCTGCACAGTTTGTGCTCTAACCGAGTGCCCCTTGCGGTGGTCTGGAGCAATGAAGCCGTGACGCTGGGTACCACTAAGTCCCGCGGTGTAAACTCGCAACTTTTAAAGGACTTAGTGGTACCCAGCGTCACGGCTTCATTGCTCCAGACCACCGCAAGGGGCACTCGGTTAGAGCACTCATGCATTTGAGTCCGAGGATAAAAATAACTGTATGCCTATGGATGTGTAGCTAGCTACAGTATGTAGCCGATCTGTGTACATCATGATCAAAACACAGATGCTTAAAAAATATAATTTAACACTTATAAATATCTAATACCTTATAATTCCAGAGCACAACTGTTTGCTCTTGACATTTACGTGCTATGATATATTCAAGACTTTGTGGACACACATGCATCATTGGAATCAATTATGACGATCCAAAAAGCAGTGTGATGGTTTTACAACATTGAAGTGAAATTTACTAGAAAATCCCTAATATTGCAACTGTGGCAATAACTCATGTGGGCTGAATGCAGATGTATACTGTAAATACGTAGTGCACTTGAAGCAACCCACTAGACTGTTGCATTTCAAACTCGTCTCAAAATGCAATATTGAAAGTGAGCATATTTTTTATTTTATCCACACAAATGATTGGCATCTTACCATTGATTGGCATCTTACCACACAAATGATTGGCATCTTACCATTCAAACAATGAATCCTGATCTAGGATAACTTTTAAACCAAGAAATTATTTGGCTTGCTCTAAAAGGATTTGGCTAAAAATCAAATCTACCCGCTAACTGGGCAGAAAACTTTTGGCTTCTTCAGAATGTCTCCCTAAAATGTTGACAACACATTTTCCTGAGAATAATATCCAAAGCAGCCCATAAAAAAAGTCTCAAATCAGTCTCACGGTGGAAGGTGAAAACTATGAGAACAGTAAATACAATTCCACCTCACTCCTTATCTGTTTTGATGTCTGATGTCTGAAGCCAAGGTTAACTACCTAGAGTGATTTTTTTTCCCAACAGATGTTTGTTGGAGCTGCCAAATGTTTCCCAGGTGCCCCGAACAAATGCTATGAAAAATAACAAGTGATGGCAAAGAAACGCCGTCTGAAGGTCGTTCAAGGACAGCTCTCACGAACACTAGAGCTGAGAAGCCCATTTATGAACAACACTGCAGAATACACCGACGCTAAATCATTGCTTACACATGATTTGTCAAAACATCCAAGTAAAAAAAAGCAATATGATTAAAAACTACTTTCACATTTAACTTCATTTCAGCAGACACCTGTTGCCTGCGTGTGTGCTTGTTTGTGTGTGACAGAGAGAGAGAGAGAGAGGAAGAGAAAGGTCCCACCCATTTCCCATTTTGGACTTCCAATCTGAAATCAGTTCTGATGAGCACTACAACGTTAATGATCTTGAGACCTTAAAGAACTCGTCATTGACTGGTTTCCCTCCCACCACTGGCCATGCCAGAGAGGTCAGCCAACTGTCCTCAGTGTTCACACAGGGCTTCATTAAGCCCCCTCCGCCGTGACCATGACCATCCTGTGCGCCTATGCGTGTATGAGTGTTTGTTCTCTGCCCTTTCACTCCCTTCCCTCAGGGCCCATCTGATTTCGTTTGTCCTGTCCTGGGACCCAGCTGTAAGGGAAAGGGACACACACACACCATAAATCGATCCCGCTCCTGTCCTCCTCAAGGCAAGAGCCTCCCCTCCTTTGGGCCTCTCCCTGTCGAAACCTCTCAAAAAGATGCTTCCCACACACACCCTGGTTGCTTCGAGGAGACGAGGCGTCGATCAGGAAGTGCCTCTGTGGCTGAACTGGAGGAGAACCCATGGTATGGAGAGAAAAGGAGGGAAGCTGCCAATAGCGAGGGGAGCAACCCAGTTGAAGGCCTCCACCTGTAGCTCATGGCAAGGCCATCCCACACAGCTGTACAGAACCCTGCCCCAGCCAGCGACCCTGGATCATTAAAGCAAAGCCTTCCTCCACTACGGGGGAGAGCTTCAAGTGTGTGTGAAAGCCATTATAGAGAGAAGGGGCATATCTCTGGGTCTTTCGATGCAGGAGTGAAAGCACTCGTAGGGCTTGCATGTGTGACTCCCACCCGAGGCCTTAGTTTTGACATTTACAGTACCGCTAAGACACACAAAGTCTACTTCCAGGGCACGGTTTCACCGTTTCCCCCCTGTCCCCCAGAGGGATTCTGGGATGTTTCAGGACCACTCAGACGTATAAATGTCCTCCCACAAGAAAGTGGTTATAAATTATATCCGTATCGGAGAGCCATCACAATATATCAGGAATTGCTTTCAACTCATCTCCCAGACTCAATGTTTTCTTTTGGGGAAACAGACAGCTCCCCATAAACAAAGCCGACAGCTGACAATCAGATGCACTCGTACAAAGTGGAGAGCTGAGGAGAGGGGACAAGCGTAATCATTTTGGTATCATTGCAATGTACTGTATGTGGTCATTGTGTGAATTCCCAGTGTCCTTAATATGTAATATAATATATACAGTACCAGTCAAAAGTTTGGACACACCTACTCATTCAAAGGTTTTTCTATATTTTTGCTATTTTCTACATTGTAGAATAATAGTGAAGACATCAAAACTATAAAATAACACATTATGACGAGAACAGCTCAAATAAGCATCGAGAAACGACAGTCTATCATTACTTTAACTTGTTTGGGCTGCAATCCCGACACAGGTACACTTATGACAACATCCAGCTCAAGTGCAATCTAGTTTGTTAAAATATTTAACTTTCACACATTAACAAGTCCAATACAGCATATGAAAGGTAGACATCTTGTGAATCAAGCCAACATGTCCGATTTTTAAAATGTTTTACAGGGAAGACAAAATATGTAAATCTATTAGCTAACCACGTCAGCAAAAGAGAGCACTTTTCTAACTCCATCAGTTTTTACTCCGTCACTAGCTATCACTAATTCGACCAAATAAAGATATATATAGCCACTAACCAAGAAACAACTTCATAAGATGACAGTCTGATAAAATATTTATTGTATAGCATATGTTTTTTTTGAAAAATGTGCATATTTATGGTATAAATCATAAATTACATTTCAGCTACAATCAGAAATTGCACCGAAAGCAGCCATAACATTTACAGACACCAACGTCAAATAACTAATTACTCARCATAAAACATATCTGAGAAATACATACTGTGCAGCAATTGAAAGACAMGATTCTTGTGATTCCAGACAATATTTCCGATTTATTAAATGTTTTACAGCGAAAACAAAATGTAGCGCTATGTTAGCATAGCCACAATAGCCAGACACACTTGGGCGCCCGCGACCAGTTGACATGCACGACAGATATATGAAATTACATTATAAATTGGGTCTTACTTTGGCTGATCTTTCATCAGAATGTTGATCAGGGTGTCCTTTGTCCAGATGAGTCGTTGTTTGTAGTCAGGATGGCAACTTTCCCTTCTCACTTAGCATTGGCACTGGTCGACTGGCACGGATTTGTCCAACGTAAAAAAAGTCAGAACGGAACACGGCAAAACTCCCGAAAAAAATTCAAATAATCTGATTAAACTATATTGAAAAAACATACATTACGATGATATGGTCTCATTTATCAAATAAAAACCCAGCCGGAGATTGTTCCCGTCCAAAACAGCAGCAAAACAGAACGCAATATCACTCCCAAGTCGCGCGCTTCAGACTTCCGGAAGTGGTCGGTCACGTCAAAGAAATAGCTCTTATTCAACCTCTGAACAAGATATTCACTAAATTTCTTCTCTCATACCCTCTTGACACCCAGAGCAAGGCGTACGGAGTGTACGTAGGGTCTTACGTATAATGACCATGTATAGGCATAACGTTGAAGAGAGCATAGATTTCTGACATTCTACTTCTTGGTCAGGGAAAGTGCTGCCAAATGACTTCTGTACCACTCAGAGAAAAAATTAGAACGGTTTTAGAAACTAGAGATTGTTTTCTATCCAATATTAATATTAATATGCATATTGTAAGAGCAAAAATTGATTAAGAGGCCGTTTGAAAATTGGCACATATTTTCCAGTTTTTCCAATACGCCCCCTGCAGCCATAACTTAAGACATGAAGGTCAGTCAACTCGGAAAATGTCAATAACTTTGAAAGTTTCTTCAAATGCAGTTGTAAAAACCATCAAGCACTATGATGAAACTTGCTCTCATGAGGACCACCACAGGAAAGGAAGACCCAGAGTTACCTCTGCCGCAGAGGATAAATTCATTAGTTACCAGCCTCAGACATTGCAATCCAAATAAATTCTTCAGAGTTCAAGTAACAGACACATGTCAACACCAACTGTTCAGAGACTGCGTGAATCAGGCCTTCATGGTCAAATTGCTGGAAAGAATCCACTACTAAAGGACACCAAAAAGAAGAAGAGGATTGGGCTAAGAAACACGAGTAATGGGCATTAGACCGGTGGAAATCTGTCGTTTGGTCTGATTAGTCCAAATTTGAAATGTTTGGTTCCAACCGCCGTGTCTTTGTGAGACGCAGAGTAGGTGAACGGATGATCTCCGCATGTGTGGTTCCCATCGTGAAGCATGGAGGAAATGGTGTGGGCGTGCTTTGCTGGTGACATTGTCTGTGATTTATTTAGCATTCAAGGCACACTTAACCAGCATGGCTATCACAGCATTCTGCAGAAACACGCCATCCCATCTAGTTTGAGTTTAGTAAGACTATAATTTTTTTTTCAACAGGACAATGACCCAACACACCTCCAGGTTGTGTATGGGCAATTTGACCAAGAAGGAGAGTGATGGAGTGCTGCATCAGATGACCTGGCCAACACAATCACCCGACCTCAACCAAATTGCGATGGTTTGGGATAAGTTGGACCACAGAGTGAATGAAAAGCAGCCAACAAGTGCTTAGCATATGTGGGAACTCCTTTAAGAGTGTTGGAAAGCATTCCAAGTGAAGCTGATTGAGAGAATGCCAAGATTATGCAATGCTGTCATCAAGGCAAAGGGTGGCTACTTTGAAGAATCTAAAATATGGTTACTACATGATGTGTTCACTATTATTCTACAATTTAGAAAATAATAAAAAATTAAGATAAACCCTTGAATGAGTAGGTGTGTCCAAACTTTTGACTGGTACTGTATATATAATAATATATTATAATATTTGCAGATGCTTTTTCTTCTGTATTCCTGTCTCAGTCAAGTTTGTTGCACCCATGTCTGGCCTGCCAAAATTGTAAACAAAGGCCTGCTCTGTGCTTTCAATGAAAAGCAAAGGGTCTCTCACATTGCAGACAGGGTGTTCCTGTAAACTACAAGAAGGCGGCAGCGAGCATTAAAGTTTCATCTCTTTTTTTTTATCTAGTGCAACATCAGACATTTTCAGTCTTTTTACTGGAGGCAGCTGCTTGGGCTAATTGAGGATGACCACAGGGTGGATTCTATTGCGATTTTAATGCTTTCATTCATTTGCTCATCATCTCTTCCTCTCCTGGAAATCCTGAGGATATATATTCCATGGAGATGTCAGGCAAATGATCTTCTCAGGGCCGGTAAGAGTCTTCCACACAGTGACTCACAGAGAGCGGGAGAGAATGGAAGGCCGGCCGAGTGGACGGTCCCTGGGCTGCAATCTAATTGCCTCCAGCTTCCAGCCTATGGAGCCAGCAGTGTTAAAGCTCAAAGCCATCACTGCAAATGTTTGGAACTGACAACGCACTCATTCACATACTCTCAGAGACCCAAGGAATAACAGAGTGTGAAACAATGAAATATGAGTTTAGCACTCCATGTTGTCAAAAACAATAAGCAAAACAATAGCTTATGAAGCCATTTCAGTGTCAGTTCCTTGGGATAGCTTTACAGAGTTTAACATGACGAGGTAGGATTTCTATTGCAAATGACTTCAACATATTCCCTTATTCTTATCACTATAATCCTTTGCTGATTGATTGGGGTCCTTATCTATATTTTTAAGTTAATCAAAAGTAACCTGATACAACAATATCAGTTTCAGGTGAATTCTTTATTCAGTTCTTGGGAAAATCCATTTTTTTGGGAATTCCTGTGTAATTCACACCAGACCCTTTCCTGATGCTCTCACTGCTTCCCCCGAAATGTCCAATCACCCCAAGTCTGTGATCCATTCCTTCAAGTGGCCAATCATGTCCAACAACAACACCGAATGCGGAAAGCCAACACCCTCTGGGAGCCATGCCATTCAGATTATTTGCCTGATATCTATTGACTGTAACACATTAAAAGTAATTTGATGTTTTTTAAAATTATTATTAGCGTTTGGGTTTCATTGTTTTGGCTTCTTTTGCTGCAAGGTCTAACACTGATCTCGACAGCAAATATATCTGGTTGCTCAATGCATTGATGTCCATCAATAGTGTCACCAAGCCTGTTAGTTTCAGCTGTTAGGATAATACCCTAATGACTCCTTGTGTTGTTCTCTCCACTTATGAATGTCCATCTTTCACAGCCTCATGCAGTGCTATACCAGTTTTTGTTCCTCGAAAGGCTGAACTTTTTCTCTTACTGTATTGTATTATTAGGTTACGAAAGCAGAGCAACGTGAGAAAGAGGTGAAGCCAGTCCATAGCACTTATACTGAACAAAAATATAAACGCAACATGCAACAATTTTGAAAGGTTTTAACTGAGTTACAGTTCATACTGTATAATGAAATCAGTCAATTTAAATAAATTCATTAGTGCCTAACCTATGGATTTCACATGACTAGGCAGGGGTGCAGCCATGGGTGGACCTTGGATGGCATAGGCTCACCCACTTGGCAGCCAGGGGTGCCAGGCCAAACCAATCAGAATGGGTTTTATCCCACAAAAGGGCTTTCTTACAGACATAAATATTCCGTTTATATGTTTTGTTCAGTGTATATCATAATGGTGAATATGCAGTACATATTGAGTTACCGAGCACACGGGTCATACTAATTTACCGGAGAATGAGAATCCTAACAATGGCACAAAGCCCTTTGTCTATAGCTAAGAGACAGAGTTGCATGGGCGCCGGATCGAAACAACACATTTTTATTTTCACAGCTCCTTTCAAAACACACCGGCCCGAAGCCCAAAAGCTCTGAAGTAATTACTCATGTGTGCTACTCAAATGAGGTAAAACTCTTCAAAACGGATCGCTGTGTACTTGTCTCCCTCGGTAAATAGAGCCGACACAGCCCTACGGGTGCCAAGACAATACTGACGTTGCATTAGAAAAGGTCAAGTATGGCAGCTTTCAACACATTCAATGTAGGACCTATGCTGTTTCCCAAGGACTCTTGTGAGACTTAGCCAATTCCTCATCACTTTCATGGTATACACTAGTGATACCGTTGATGTCACCTACCACCGGGGAAAATCTGCACATTTGGATGTCTAGGGGCATACAATTATTTTGCTCTACCAAAWAAGAACAGAAAGAATAAGAATGTAAACCATGTCCCTTTAATAAATACATTTTCAGTAAAATTACCTCTCAAAGATAGCTGTCCAGGGTTGACAGGTCACACACAAAATGTCCCAGCCCAATGGCTACTCATACTCTAACTAGCCAGGAAAAGAGTTCAATTGTGTCCGAAAAGCTAGTGGCAACCCGTAGTTGAATCTGAGATATTGCCCAGAACACGTGCACTCACTCACAGCTTGTTCTGGAGCTCTGAGAGAAGGAAAGAGTCTTTGAAAATAATGTTAATGGTGTGCCCCTGTGACATTGCGTTGGCGCACTACGCAGCCTCCATCAAATCAGTTATAGAGTTCTAGCAGTTTGACAATTTGTCTCAACGTTAGCCTTGCTGCCTATATGCAACATACAGACAAACTACTGTATGGTAATGGTTGAACCTGAGCCATCTCCACATGCGACCTACGGAAAATGACTAGGCAGGTGGCACAGAAGGCCGGGCCTAGGTCTGACGCAACCTGCAAAAGTCACTGCTCCTGGCAACATCTGTTTAAGCTCCACCACTTGGATGTCTTGTTGGGGTGGATTCGAAGGTCCGCCGGGCCCAGAATATCCCCTTGCTTGTAAATGGTCGGTGGAAAAGTCTGCCTTGAGACAACACCAAGGTCGGTAATTATCTGTTATTGTGTGCAGCTGTCTGGATAACCTAGCCTAGCGTTTGCTCAAGAAAAGACAAGGGTAAGGGGAAATATAACCTTGTGCAAACTTTTGGCAAACATTCTGTATGTCAAGAAACGTTTTCCCTGGAATCATGTGTTTATTTTCAACAAGTCATCCTTTTTAGGAACTAACTACACCCTACATATGCTGAATAGAATATATTGAACATTGTGTGTCACCTGGCTTTATTTTCATATTTTATTAATTGTCCAGCAAAACAGGTGGCTATTAGAGGGCCGGCGTATGTAGAATACAATATGAAAATCCTGCTCCCTAGACAGTTGGATATAAGACATATTGCTACAGTACAATGCAGCGTTGTCTGGACCTTTACTGCTAGGCTACACACGTCAATAGGAGATAGATGACTCGTGGTAACACAGTCCAGGCAGAGCTGCTGAGAGGATAAATCCGACAAGGTTTACAGCCCAAATGAGTTAAGCCTCATTAAAAAAGTCCTGGCAAAAACAAAAACCATTCATCTACGTACATTTGGAAGCATAATAATAAAAATGTGAGACTCCCCGTTTTGTCCACTTGCATCCATAAGAATACACCCGTGTCCATCAAGCCGCACATCTGGTAGCCATTTCGGGAACGTATAACATCTGGGCCTGCCACCTGATACGATGGAGCCAGTGCATAGGAAATATAAAATATTAATATTAATATGGCTGAGGACCAGATCCAGGTGCGGGGCCTGGCAGGGAGTCGGTCGATAATCTGCTTTGCTTTGAAACACTGTGTCTTTGGTGGAAGCACCTAATAGCCAGGCATAATGCCATACCTAAACATACTGTTATATGTATGATTCACTGAGAGGGAACATTGAGCATTGGTATTTAGTGCACATGCTACATTGGGAGGGAAAAGTATGTGTGAAGCGAACCCCTTTGTTTAAAGGCCAATTGCGGTCAAAAACTATATTTTTCTGTGTTATATATATATATATATATATTTCCACACTATGAGGTTGGAATAATACTGTGAAATTGTGAAGATGATTATAATGCCCTTTTAGTGTAACAACTGTTTCAATGGACTGCCTGATATTTCAGCCTGTTTTGGTGGGATGGAGTTTTGACATGCCTGATGACATCACATGGTGGGAAATTAGTTAATAGACCAATAATAAAGAGAGTTCAAAACCTCTCTGCCAATAACAGCTAGTTTTCATTTTTCCCCTCCCCTCTCAGACCACTCTCAGACAGTCCGAGCAAAATTCTTGCTTGAGAAATTGCTCTTTGCTATGAAGCTATTTTTGTTGATTTTTGACCATTTTAATTGAAAACAATTACAGTAAGGTACTTAATTGTTAACCAGAAATGATTTTATATTGAGATAAAAATGTCTGCATTGGACCCTTAACATTATTGTTGGAACAAGCAAACTTAGAACTCCTAACTCACATTTTATGCTTTGGGTATCTCAGGAGCTAGATCATATTCTCTGTCTAAAGGTGAAGATAACCAAGCAGAAAATGTGACAAAGTGGAAATTTGTCACATAGACCACAAGAGTTTGTACATAGTTGACTTACAGTTTACAGTACATTCGGAAAGAGTTCAGACCCCTTGACATTTCCACATTTTGTTACTTTACAGCCTTATTCTAAAATATATTAAATAGTTTTTTCCCCTCACACGATACACAATAATGACAAAGCATTATAAGTATTCAGACCCTTTATGGCAGCGTTTACAGCCTCGTGTCTTCTTGGGTATGACGCTACAAGCTTGGCACACCTGTATTTGGGGAGTTTCTCCCATTCTTCTCTGCAGATCCTTTCAAGCTCTGTCTGGTTGGATGGGGAGCGTCGCTGCACAGCTATTTTCAGGTCTATCCAGAGATGTTCGAATGGATTCAAGTCCGGGCTCTGGCTGGGCCACTCAAGGACATTCAGAGACAGGTCCCGAAGTCACTCCTGCGTTGTCTTGGTCGTGTGCTTAGGGTCATTGTCCTGTAGGAAAATGAACCTTCAACKCAGTCTGAGGTCCTGACCGCTCTGGAGCAGGTGTTCACATCAAGGATCGCTCTGTACTTCGCTCAGTTAATATTTCCCTCAATCCTGTCTCCCACTGAAAATCATCTCCACAGCATGATGCTGCCACCACCGTGCTTCACCTTAAGGATGGTGCCAGGTTTCCTCCAGACGTGACGCTTGGCATTCAATCTCGGTTTCATCAGACCAGAGAATCTTGTTTCTCATGGTCTGAGAGTCTTTAGGTGTCTTTTGGCAAACTCCAAGAGGGCAGTCATGTACTTAGTATCTGTCCACTCTACCATAAAGGCATGATTGGTGGACTGCTGCAGAGATGGTTGCCCTTCTGGAAAGGTCTCCCATCTCCACAGAGTAACTCTGGAGTTCTGGCAGAGTGACCACCAGGTTATTGGTCACATCCCTGACCAAGGCCCTTCTTCCCTGATTGCTCAGTTTGGCGTGGCAGCCAGCTTTAGGAAGAGTCTTGGTGGTTCCAAACTTCTTCCATTTAAGAATGATGGAGGCCACTGTGTTCTTGGGGACCTTCAATGCTGCAGAAATGTTTTGGTACCCTTCCCCAGATCTGTGCCTCGACACAATCCAGTCTCGGAGCTCTACGGACAATTCCTTCGACCTCATGACTTGGATGTTGCTCTGACATGCACTGTCAACTGTGCGACCTTATATAGACAGGTGTGTGCCTTTCCAAATTGAGCACATGTGGACTCCAATCAAGTTGTGGAAACATCTCAAGGATGATCAATGGAAACAGGATGCACATGAGCTCAATTTTGAAGTCTCATAGCAAAGGGTCTGAATAGTTACGTAAATTGAATACTTCTAAATTTGCAAACATTTAAAAAATATATTTTCGCTTTGTCATTATGGGGTATTGTGTGTAGATTGATGAGGGAAAAAATGTTTTATCCATTTTAGAATAAGGCTGTAACGTTAAAWWWWWTTMGAAAAAGTAAAGGGGTCTGAATACTCTCCTAATGCACTGTATATACTGTACATCACCATAACCAAGCTGCATGTCTCCTTAGCTGGGCTTATGACATTGGAGCCAAACAGGAGGTGCTGAATGACAAAAAAATTACAAAATGAAGAAGGCAATCAAGAGTTCCATTTCGTTGATGCGTTCCTAGAAATCACTCTCGGTTTACTCAGAGGAAAACTATCACTCCCCAGTGAGAGCAGCCTTTTACAATATCCTTTTCTATAAATTCTGCTCATATCATTCACATTGACAACTTGCTTATGGTTAAGGAGGAGGAAATCTTAGTGAGTGAGGTATGTGACTAAGGCTATGGCTGTTAGCAGGTGCTTACAGATTTGGTGACATAGCACAGTGATACTCGTAAATATTATTCCGGAGGCCAAATTAGTCCCCTTGTGACAGAATTATTCCAGAATTATGCTTCCCGTACAATTCAATCACTTCACAGAACAGCATGATACAAATCATCCTAAACAAAGCATGCTTTAATTGTTGTATATATTATAAATAATTGTATGCTGTGATTGACTGAGACTGTAGAGTTATTACCTTTGGCCTATAACCTCAATGTTTTTTTTGTTCCCCTCTTGCTCCACTAATCAAGTATCAGTCAAATAGTTAATTGTCTTGTAAAGGCCATATGAGGAAACATATTTTAAAAAATGTTTTATTTAACTAGGAAAGTCAGTGAAGGACAAATTCTTATTTACAATGACGGCCTACCGGGGAACAGTGGGATAACTGCCTTGTTCAGGGGCAGAACGACAGATTTTTACCTTGTCAGCTCTAACCACTAGGCTACCTGCCGCCCCATATGCAAAAATCTGATGAGCCTATCAAATGCTGATCGATTTCCAACCATACAGTACTATACGACTGAAAGAATCTACAACATCAGCGGAACTACACGTAGACTTTTTGGAGGGAGAGGGTCCGGAGCTTTTGAAATGACTTCCAGATTGAGATTTTCTCCTATTTTGATTACAAACGCAGTAAACATGCCATGGAAAGTATTTCACAGACCCTTGAAAGCAGCTTATGTCATGTCATTCAAAGCCTAGAGGATCATGAATGTCAATGTCAGTTAGAAGAGAGTGTGTCTGCCTTCTGAGCATTGTTCTTCTCTAGTTTTTCTCTAGGAGTTTTTCCTGGTCACTACTTCTCATTCTACTTGTTATTTGGGGTCTAGGCGGGTTACTGTAAAGCACTTTGTGACAAATTCTGTTTTAAAAAAGGGCTTTATAAATACATGACTGATTAATTGTTTGATTATGCAATGCTTGTGGGCACTATGTTGACCTACATTTCTGTGGACAGATCGAGAGGACAAAGGGAGTGTCTATTTCTGGTCCTGGGCTGCCTCAGGGGATGTAGAACTCATCACTTCAGTCAATTGTTTTGTGTCTGCCCAAGACTGTCCCTTCATCAACCCCTCAGGTCGCCGCCGCCCCAAATCATCTGCTTTCCTAATTTGAACATCTTCCACTCTCATTCCATCCACTCTCACCCACTCTCTCATCCTCCTGTGTCTTCTCTTTGCATTCTCAATCTTCCACTCCATCTGTTTTCTTTTTTTTGCCATCTTTTTTATTCAATTGCTCTCTCTCCTTAACACTCCTCTCAAGGGTCACCTAATCGCTGTTCCTCACCCTTCCCCTTCTGACCGGGTCTTTCTGTATTCTGAGCGGATGGCTACCACTGATTTCACAAGTGAATCAGGATGTTGGCGTTTCCTCTGAAGGGGGAGTCAGTAATAGAGATATATATCTCTCTGGCTGTTATGTGGTCCAGATGCACTAATTGGTGTCATCGGTCAATCAGCAGGTGTAAGCACGCGGTGTGTCCCTTTGTAATGGTGCTGTGGTTCCGTTTCTATAGATTAGTCATAAGAGACACATGCTGTATTCTTATCTCTTGGCCTCTAGCCTGTATTTCCGGCACACGTGTGCTCTCTGGCAAGGCATGGTAATACACGGTAAGTCTGTAAACTGGCACGGCCAGTTCCCCGGACGCTCGTTTCGTCGGAGTCAGATCGGCTCAGCAGCATTTCAAAGCAGTCTTTGTTGTGGTGCTGAATGTTTTGAGGCATTGTCTGGGGGTTGTGGTCTCTGCGCCGGAACAAAGAGGCCTCTGGGCAGCCTGGGAAAGCCACCGCCCCGATCTTCTCGCTAAGGATGTCTAAAAGAAACTAGATGGAGACCCAGGCCAGTCGACGAGCAGCTTAGGTAACACATCAAAGCACAAGGCACTATGACTTGATCGATGGTTCACAGCGTGCACAGCCCTCTGAGAACATGTSAATGAGTCACAATGGATGTCTCCTGAATGACGTTTCATGACTCGCCAGGTGGTTACAGACCTTTGTTTTCTGTTTTATTTCGGGCCCACGGTGGTGGTAGGAAGGTGTATGCCGGAGCAGGTGTTGATATCTCAAACATAGAAACAGCATGCAATTCTGTTATGAACCTCAAGCTGTTAGTATTTATGCTAATGCTAAAGATATGTCTAAGCGTCAGCCCCGCCCCCCAGTTACACGTACAATCACATGAAAATGCCTAATGAACCTATGACCTCCTCCATATTGGATTTTCGGCAATCTTGATTTTTTTAAAATCAAATGTTCAAATATCTTCTTCTCATGAACCGTYAATCTGATTGACTCGAAACGTACACGTAGGTGTCTGGTTAGACTGTAAACTCTCCTTCCAGACTCACATTATTAAGCTTCTCCAATCCCAAATTAAATCTAGAATTGGCTTCCTATTTCGCAACAAAGCATCTTTCACTCATGCTGCCAAACATACCCTCGTAAAACTGACCATCCTACCGATCCTTGACTTCGGCGATGTCATTTACAAAATAGCCTCCAACACTCTACTCAACAAATTAGATGCAGTCTATCACAGTGCCATCCGTTTTGACAACAAAGCCCCATATACTACCCACCACTGCGACCTGTATGCACTCGTTGGTTGGCACTCGCTTCATACTCGTCGCCAAACCCACTGGCTCCATGGCATCTACAAGTCTTTGCTAGGTAAAGCCCCGCCTTATCTCAGCTCACTGGTCACCATAGCAGCACCCACCCATAGCATGCGCTCCAGTGGGTATATTTCACTAGTCACCCCCAAAGTCAATTCTTCTTTTGGCCACCTCTCCTTCCAGTTCTCTGCTGCCAATGAGTGGAACAAACTGCAAAAATCACTGAAGCTGGAGACTCATATCTCCCTTACTAACTTTAAGCATCAGCTGTCAGAGCAGCTCACAGACCATTGCACCTGTACATAGCCCATCTATAAATAGCCCTTCCAACTACCTCATCCCCATACTGTATTTATTTATCTTGCTCCTTTGCACCCCAGGATCTCTACTTGCACATTCATCTTCTGCACATCTATCACTCAAGTGTTTAATTGCTATATTGTAATTACTTTGCCACCATGACCTATTTATTGCCTTACCTCCCTTATCTTACCTCATTTGCACACAATGTATATAGACTTTTTTCTACTGTATTATTGACAGTAAAGTCGGCCAAAAGTTTTGAGAATGACACAAATATACATTTTCACAAAGTCTGCTGCCTCAGTTTGTATGATGGCAATTTGCATATACTCCAGAATGTTATGAAGAGTGATCAGATGAATTGCAATTAATTGCAAAGTTTGCCATGCAAATGAACTGAATCTCCCAAAAAACATTTCCACTGCATTTCAGSCCTGCCACAAAAGGACCAGCTGACATCATGTCAGTGATTCTCTCTGACTTGGGCCTACCCCGGAGAGCAAAAATAACCCCAGCTGCTTGTTCCCGAAAGGGAAGGTAGAGCTGACAAAGCCTGACTGCGTGTACCAAACGAAGGGTGGAAACGAAAAAACACCATAGCGTAGTGCACAGAAAAAACATGACTTTCACATGTGATAACGTGATCGTTTGTGAAGTTAATGTGATAACGTGACAGCATGTAAAATCAACATGTGATAATATAAAACTACAAGTGAAAACACGATCTCATGGGAAATAAATGTGACAGCATGGGAATGGAACATTTATACATGTGAAACTACAAATTAAACTTTTTTTGTAAGGGAATGAAATGATATGGGGTTTTTAAAGTAAGGAATCTCCAACCAGAAGTAGGAAATAGTGTACTGACTGTAATCTAGCTCGATATAAATAGTTTTCTGTCAATAGAGCTGAGTTGCCATAAGATTGCAAAAAAATATCCTGAAAAATATGGTTGGTAATGGAGCCAAGAAAACATGTTCCCCTGTTAATCGTTATGAGAACAGGGAATTGTGTCAGGTCTTTTCTCTGCTTCACTCACTTAGAGTGATGGCAGCTCCTGGTGGTAGTACCGAGGAGGTGCACACATGAGCCTGTTTTTACTGTGTTGCTTGTGCAATAGATTGTTAGAAGCGATCAATCCCGTAAGGGGGCCATGGAGAATGGCAATCTGTCATCCTGATCTGTATGTCAGAAGAGACCGAAAAGAGAGCGGACATGCAGACTTTCTTCGCTGGCTAGAACCTGAAAAGGAGCCGACTGGAGTGTCCAAGGAGGGATGGAACTTGGRGTTAATAGTGCACATCCTCTATCTTCCCATGTGGGAAATCTCATGAAAGTGTGCTGCTACACAGGGAATATTTTTAACCCCCCCCCCCACTGCCGCTTGAGACGGAGAGGGGGAGGGACGGCTTATGTTAAACCAGAGAGAGAGGGTAGGGCAAGGAGCTAAGAGGGTAGGGCAAGCTAAAGCCTTGCGGCCTGGGCTAACTAAGTTTCAGTAGCTAGCCGAGTAGAAAATAAATTATACTTGAAACAAAACTTTGCTTTCAGTCAGTACTCAACACTATCGACAAGAGCCGAAGTCCTACGTTCGGCAGCGTTATCCTCACGGTTCACCTGAAAACAGTTCAGTAGCAAAAAGGAATCTATTTGTGTTGAGTGCTTCAGTGAGGGTTGTCTATTCTACAAGGAAGAGAGGTGAGAATGACCAGTTGGCAGGCCAGTGGCTCATTATATGGAGGAGGTGGCTCACCTCATTTGCCACTTTGATTTTTTWAAACTAGGCCTGTCAGTTAAGAACAAATTATTATTTACAATGACAGCCTACCCCAGCCAAACCCAGCCAAACCCAGACAACATTGGGCCAACTGCACATTTCCCCATGGGACTCCCAATCACAGCCAGAAGGAATGCAGCCTGGATTTGAACCAGGTACTGCAGTGACCCCTTTTGCACTGAAGTGCAATGTCTTAGACCACTGCACCACCCGGGAGCCCCAAGCTACTTGACCAGTCTGTCTCCAACAGACGCTGTGTGATTGGATACTTAGAGCCAGTGTTACGTGAGTCCTATACCCTATGTGAGGCATCGAAACAACTATTTGAAATACAACCATTTTGAAGATCTCTCATAATATCAGACACTTCAAACTGGTTGAGGATTTGTGGTGAGATATCAAGCAGCAAGCTAGTGCCTGTTAATGTTCACTCCTTCTGACACCTACCACATCTAAATCTGAGATAATAATAGATGGAATGTCCTTGCTTTTCCAATCAATAGTTTAGAACCCACAACCCATGGACATTACGGGGATGAACTGAAAGACGCCCTACCTGCCCTACCTGCTGTGCTCGCCTGCAGGAAGAATCTGTTCTTATTTGACTTAACTGTATTGATTAACGTTCAATACCAAAGAGGGGATGAGTCTCAGATCAGACTGACTCAGAGGCCATGTGAGCCAAGGCACTGTGAGGACTGACCTATGGTTCGGAGAACACTTGCTCGATGCTGTTGATGGGGCCGCAGGGCACGTCTGTCCCTTCGAACGTCCTCAGTCACACATCCATCGCCCATTCCAAGAACCTGGGAGTGGGGAAGGAAGAATAAAGGAGGGTTGTAGTTTGAAGGGACCACAAAGTGAAGCTTTCAAGGAGTTGGAGGCCACAGCTGGAGCTGATCCAGAGACACAACAACTGCTGCAAAAATGTGAGACGTATGTGGTCATATGTAGGCCCTGAGCTCAGCCTCCTGCCTCGGCTCCAAGCAAAGAATATCCTAAGATAGCAAGAGAGTGAGACACTCTCTCTCTTACACTCTCTCTCTTGGTCTTTGCTCACAACACCGAGCAGACTTTCATTCACTAACACACACACAGACACACACAAAAGCATGTGTGCACAAACACAGATGCACTGGCATACACACATGGATGTTGGGATGAAGACACTCTCAGAGCCCCTTCATCCACTGCCAAACGCACTTGAACAATCTGCGTCTTGTGCAGACAAAGAAAAATATGCTCCCAAAACCAATGCACTGCTGCCCAATAAGGCCTAGCAGCTGACAACTGCTTTGCGTGACCTGATTTCATTCCAGCTGGCGAGGAGGATGTCCCATGTGGGACGCAACGATAGGCTGCAGGTATTTCACATACTGTTCAGACACAGTCACGTAACGAGCCACCCTCGTCCAGTGGTGTTTGATAMCATCCACTTTGCTGAACGCCTCTGATCCCATCACGCCCCTTGACCCATTCGAGAGCATAGGCGACTGGGCCCGGGGCCAAACTAGGGTTTTCATCACCAAGCGACTGGGAAGGGAGGGCAGATGAAAACCTCTGTGTGCATGGTCCCCACGTCCGTTGCAGCATCTCTGGACAAACTGAGGACTTGCCAACTTACCGAAGAATACATGAATATGGATGAGGCAAGCCAGCTACATTTGTGGTATGTTTGCCGTGACTCAGACATTTTTTGACTATGTTCACTGTGAAGGACAAGACATCGCCTCTGGGAGAAGATGTGAAGCAGCTCTTGCAGGTACTGCACTCTGAGTGTGTTTCTCTTGTACTTGGGCTCCTCTGACAGATGATTCAGGCCCAGCACCTGGGAATACAAAGCCAATACCAAGTCAATTGGGAAGGACTCTGGGTGACAGTTCAGTGATACAATAATACTTGTTAAATAATGCTAACCCTAGTAGCAAACTTTGTTAGGAAAGATTAACTAGAAGAATTACAAGACTATGCATTTTATGTTGGAAACTGTTTGATAAACTCTGGGAGGATGTCAATGTGTGTGTGGGTGGTCATGCTACTTACTTTGCACACTTTGACAAATTGCTTATTGTTGCCTGCAGCCACAACCAAGTATCCATCCTTGGTTAAAAAATTCAGAAAAAATGGGAATAGTTTAATGAAATAGACAGTGGATAACATATTATCTGGTGTTTGTGATCCTGACTTCTCTGTAAATGACTGGTGAAAGTATACCCATAAATCTAGCCCTATGTCAGGTGTGTGCGTACTGGTAGCGAAGTCAGGAGCAGGAGAGCAGAGATTTGTGAACAGGCGTACACTTTATTGAGGCAAAAGTGCAAAACGCGCAAAACAGTCACAATAATAATGTTTAACAATAAACATCTTCGTGAAATACCACGGGGAAAAAAACCAGTCTGGCGCGTCAACAACAAACACGTAACACAAACAATCGTACACAAAGACATGATGGGAACAGAGGAATAAATACATGTAGATTGATTGGGGAATGAAAACCAGGTGTGCAGGGAACAAGACAAAACAAATGGATACATGAAAAATGAAGCGGCGATGGCTAGAAAGCCGGTGACGTCGACCACCGAACAAGGAGAGTCGTGACACCCTACACCGTCTTCACATGTTGTTGCCTTAAAATTTAATCAAAACAATGGATTAAACTGGATATTTTCCCTTAGGATCTACACAATTTACTCCACATTTTCAAAGTGAAAGAAAATTATAGAAAATGTTCAAAATTCATAAAAAATAAAGATGTATTAATTGTGAATGTTTTCACACCCCAGAGTTAATAGTTGGTGGAAGCACCTTTGCCTGCCATTACAGCTGTGAATAATTTTTTTCAAACCTTCTCTGATTTAAAAAAWATATATTATTTCTCTCCCTTTGCCGGATGCATGGGCCTTAGGCTGTAACCTAAACCAATTAATTTGTTTAATAACGAACACTCCTTACCTATTTTGTGTCTAGCTATTTAAAAAAGCGTATATATTTTCCCATCTCTCCCCATTCGATAGGCTATGCAAATGACTTTGAGCTATAGGCTACGCTTTCATCGTTATGCGTTTATGCTTTCTCCCGATCAGCCAATGAATCTAACAGAGATCCATCTCCAAAAGTTGTTTGAATAGCCTAAAAACATAAGGTAGCCGGGGGACTGATAATGACAGAGAACCAACAATAAGCCTGTCAAGAGACTATAGAAAAATCGAATGACAAGTTAAACTTATTAAGAAATGAATTATCTATGCGTGATGCGAAAATCCCTCCATATGAGGTTGAAAACCAAATGGCCAATAACATATCCTCCTACACTCTTAGAAAATGTGTTATTGTTTAACACATCCTTGTGTCTATTTAGGGATGATTTCTTTACATTTTTTGAACACTATCGACATGAGCTAAAGTCCTACGTTGTGTCATATGAAACAAATACTGTACATGCAAAATATCCTTCTTGAAAGATTTCAAACTTGTCAGATATTCAGTCTAGGGAAACCAACCCAACCAATGTACCCGAGATACAAGAGAACAGACTGTTGTTGGATATGGTAGCCATTTACTCAAAAGAAATTACCTCTACCATAGACCAGTTTAACTAGTACAACACTTCCACTCACAGGTGGCCAAAAATAACTAACTGAAAGCCACGTCCCCACTAAGCCATGCCTCCAATATAATTTCCTAGTGTGCCATGTCTTTGAGTGCATTGTAAAGTTACTACCATGCCTGTATTTGTTAGTGACACAGATATGGTTGTTGAATTTGTACATTTTCAGTCCTGTGGCTATCACCAGGCAAATGTTATCATTAAAATGAATCTCTTCATGACAGTACATATCTTGTGATTTATTTTGAGGCATATTTTTAGCCTTAAACTTTAGGGTTGCACAATTACATTAACTTTCCGAAATCCTGATTGAAGGTTTCCAGATGTCCTACTTATTCCCTCCTATTTCCTGGAAGTTTCCAACTGGAATTTCTGGAAATCCTGGGAAATGTGGAAACATTTCCATAATTTTGCAACCCTACATACAAGTCACATTACACTGGCTTGCAAAGTGAAGTTTAATTCATATTATAATCCAGCCACTAATCATGTTTCCGTCCAGTTTTTATGCGAGTAAATTCATACCGTATTAACAAAAATCACGGCAGCTGTGGTGGAAACGAGTTTTGGTACAATTTTATAAATGCTGACAGARAATTTGTTAATTCAACATTGTGAGATCTTTTTGTGTTGGTAAAATTAATTATGCAAGGAATGGTGATGGAAACACCTTTATGTGCAAATATTGATATAATAATCATCATATTGAAGTAAACTAGGAGTCACACTGTCACGTTCTGACCATAGTTCTTGTGTGTTGTGCTTGTTTTAGTGTTGGTCAGGATGTGAGCTGGGTGGGCATTCTATGTTGTGTGTCTAGTTTGTCTGTTTCTGTGTTCGGCCTAATATGGTTCTCAATCAGAGGCAGCTGTCAATCGTTGTCCCTGATTGGGAATCATATATAGGTGGCTTGTTTTGTGTTGGGGATTTGTGGGTGGTTGTTTCCTGTCTCTGTGTTTTCTCTGCACCAGATAGGGCTGTATCGGTTTGCCACATTTTGTATTTGTAAGTGTTCACTGTTTATTCGTTTAATTAAACATGTTGAGCACTGGCTACGCTGCGTGTTGGTCTGATCCCTGTTACACCCCCTCTTCTAGTGAAGAGAGGGAAGGCTGCCGTTACACACACGATGATATGGCTCTGGACACCATGCAGTTAATGCTTGACTGCCATTTGACAAATACAAATTTTCTCGCACTTATCCATAATAATCACATAATTCACATGAAAATCTGCTGCCAATTGGATAGCTTTATCTGGACATGGTTCGTCAGGACTTCCAACAGCTGAAGCTAAGTAGTAACATTAACATGATGCCTTCTAATTGCAGTCGCTGTACTCATAACATACAGGAGAACGATCACCTTACGGCGAGGATAGCTGTGCTGCAAGCCCAGCTTCAAACACAATCGTTAGGCAAGGGTAATTTCAGTGTAGGAAAGGATGAAACAGCGTCTGTGCCACCAGTATGTACAGATAGTAACGTCAGTACAAATCCCCTCGCACAGTCCCCGCAGCCGGACAACTTTCTCATGGCTTCTGGAGGGAAATGCTGTAGGAATGCTCAACCGGTGTCGCTCATTCAGCCGACAGAAACTTTCAACCGGTTTTCTCCATTAAGCAGCGAGTCGGAGTCTGAGGCCGAGCCTTCTCTGGTCGCTACTCCTCCCGTTACGGGGTCTGAGACGCCGAAGCTTCCCACCATTAGCTCTGATAAATTGAAAATCCTAGTCATTGCCATTACCCGCAGTATTAGACTTTAAACGAATCATCCAGCGATCATACACTGTTTATCAGGGGGCAGGGGTACCGACTTTTAGGCTAATCTGATGATGGTGCTGGCTAAAGCTAAAACTGGCGAGTGTAGAGAGTATAGAGATATTGTTATCCACGTCGGCACCAACGATGTTAGGATGAAACAGTCAGAGTTCACCAAGCACAACATAGCTTCAGCGTGTAAATCAGCTGGAAAGATGTGTCGGCATCGAGTAATTGTCTCACAACTCAATCGCTGGTTGAAAACTGTTTTCTGCCCCTCCCAAAGGATAGAATTTGTAMATAATTGGCTCTCTTTCTGGGACTCACCCACAAACAGGACCAAGATTGGGTTGTGCCTTGACTTAGGTTGGGCAAAACTAAACATGGCGGTGTTCGCCTTAGCAATCTCACTAGAATAAAGACCTCCTCCATTCCTGCTATTATTGAAAGATATCGTGATACCTCACATCTCAAAATAGGGCTACTTAATGTTAGATCCCTCACTTCAAAGGCAGTTAAAGTCAATGAACTAATCACTGATCATAATCTTGATGTGATTGGCCTGACTGAAACATGGCTTAAGCCTGATGAATTTACTGTGTTAAATGAGGCTTCACCTGGTTACACTAGTGACCATATCCCCCGTCATCCCGCAAAGGCGGAGATGTTGCTAACATTTACAATAGCAAATCTCAATTTACAACAAAACAAAAATGACGTTTTCGTCTTTTGAGCTTCTAGTCATGAAATCTATGCAGCCTACTCAATCACTTTGTATAGCTACTGTTTACAGGCCTCCTGGGCCATATACAGCGTTCCTCACTGAGTTCCCTGAATACCTATCGGACCTTGTAGTCATAGCAGATAATATRCTAATTTTTMGTGATTTTAATATTCACATGGAAAAGTCCACAGACCCACTCCAAAAYGCTTTRGGAGCCATCATCYKCTCAGTGGGTTTTGTCCAACATGTCTCTGGACCTACTCACTGTCACAGTCATACTCTGGACCTAGTTTTGTCCCATGGAATAAATGTTGTGGATCTTAATTAATGTTTTTCCTCATAATCCTGGACTATCGGACCACCATTTTTATTAAGTTTGCAACCGCAACAAATAATCTGCTCAGACCCCAACGAGGGAGGATCAAAAGTTGTGCTGTAAATTCTCAGACAACCCAAAGATTCCTTGATGCCCTTCCAGACTCCCTCTGCCTACCCAAGGACGTCAGAGGACAAAAATCAGTTAACCACCTAACTGAGGAACTCAATTTAACCTTGCACAATACCCTAGATGCAGTTGCACCCCTAAAAACTAAAAACATTTGTCATAAGAAACTAGCTTCCTGGTATACAGAAAATACCCGAGCTCTGAAGCAAGCTTCCAGAAAATTGGAACGGAAATGGCGCCACACCAAACTGGAAGTCTTCTGAGTAGCTTGGAAAGACAGTACCGTGCAGTATCGAAGAGCCCTCACTGCTGCTTGATCATCCTATTTTTCCAACTTAATTGAGGAAAAAATGAACAATCCAAAAWWWAWTTTTGATACTGTCGCAAAGCTAACTAAAAAGCAGCATTCCCCAAGAGAGGATGGCTTTCACTTCAGCATTAATACATTTATGAACTTTTTTGAGGAAAAGATCATGATCATTAGAAAGCAAATTAAGGACTCCTCCTTAAACCTGCGTATTCCTCCAAAGCTCAGTTGTCCTGAGTCTGCACAACTCTGCCAGGACCTAGGATCAAGAGAGACACTCTTGAATGTTTTAGAACTATATCTCTTGACACAATGATGGAAATAATCATGGCCTCTAAACCTTCAAGCTGCATACTGAACCCAATTCCAACTAAACTACTGAAAGAGCTGCTTCTTGTGCTTGGCCCTCCTATGTTGAACATAATCAATGGCTCTCTATCCACCGGATGTGTACCAAACTCACTAAAAGTGACAGTAATAAAGCCTCTCTTGAAAAAGCCAAACTTTGACCCAGAAAATATAAAAAATGATTGGCCTATATCGAATCTTCCATTCCTCTCAAAAAAAATTGAAAAAGCTGATGCGCAGCAACTCACTGTCTTCCTGAAGACATACAATGTATACAAAATGCTTCAGTCTGGTTTTAGACCCCATCATWYCACTGAGACTGCACTTGTGAAGGTGGTAAATTACCTTTTAATGGCGTCAGACCAAGGCTCTGCATCTGTCCTTGTGCTCCTAGACCTTAGTGCTGCTTTTGATACCATCGATCACCACATTCTTTTGGAGAGATTGGAAACKKAAATTGGTCTACARGGACAAGTTCTGGCCTGGTTWAGATCTMATCTGTCGGAAAGATATCAGTTTGTCTCTGTGAATGGTTTGTCCTSTGACAAATCAACTGTAAATMTCYGTGTTCCTCAAGGTCCCGTTTTAGGACCACTATTGTTTTCACTATATATTTTACCTCTTGGGGATGTCATTCGAAAACATAATGTTAACTTTCACTGCTATGCGGATGACACACAGCTGTACATTTCAATGAAACATGGTGAAGCCCCAAAATTGCCCTTGCTAGAAGCCTGTGTTTCAGACATAAGGAAGTGGATGGCTGCAAACGTTCTACTTTTTTCTACTTTTAAACTCAGACAAAACAGAGATGGTTGTTCTAGGTCCCAAGAAACAAAGAGATCTTCTGTTGAATCTGACAATTAATCTTGATGGTTGTACAGTCGTCTCAAATAAAACTGTGAAGGACCTCGGCGTTACTCTGGATTCTGATGTCTCTTTGGCGAACATATCAAGACTGTTTCAAGGACAGCTTTTTTCCATCTACGTAACATTGCAAAAATCTGAAACTTTCTCTCCAAAAATGATGCAGAAAAATGTATCCATGCTTTTGTTACTTCTAGGTTAGACTACTGCAATGCTCTACTTTCCGGCTACCCGGATAAAGCACTAAATAAACTTCAGTTAGTGCTAAATACGGCTGCTAGAATCCTGACTAGAACCAAAAACTTGATCATATTACTCCAGTGCTAGCTTCTCTACACTGGCTTCCTGTTAAGGCGAGGGCTAATTTCAAGGTTTTACTGCTAACCTACAAAGCATTACATGGGCTTGCTCCTACCTATCTTTCCGATTTGGTCCTGCCGTACATACCTACACGTACGCTACGGTCACAAGACGCAGGCCTCCTAATTGTCCCTAGAATTTCTAAGCAAAAAGCAGGGCTTCCTCCTATAGAGCTCCATTTTTATGGAATGGTCTGCCTACCCATGTGAGAGACGCAGACTCGGTCTCAACCTTTAAGTCTTTACTGAAGACTCATCTCTCCCCCTCTTTTTGGGCTATACTCGGCCTTGTCTCTGGATGATAAGTTGGTGGTTGAAGATATCCCTCTAGTGGTATGGGGGCTGTGCTTTGGCAAAGTGGGTGGGGTTATATCCTGCCTGTTTGGCACTGTCCGGGGGTATCATAGGATGTGGCCACAGTGTCTCCTGACCCCTCCTGTCTCAGCCTCCAGTATTTATGCCGCGGTAGTTTATGTGTCGGGGGCTAGGGTCAGTCTGTTATATCTGGAGTACTTCTCCTGTCTTATCTGGTGTCCTGTGTGAATTTAAGTATGCTCTCTCTAATTCTCTCTTTCTTTCTCTCTCTCAGAGGACCTGAGCCCTAGGACCATGCCTCAGGACTACCTGGCATGATGCCTCCTTGCTGTCCCCAGTCAACCTGGCTGTGCTGCTGCTCCAGTTTCAACTGTTCTGCCTGCGGCTATGGAACCCTGACCTGTTCACTGGACGTGCTACCTGTCCCAGACCTGCTGTTTTCAACTCTCTAGAGACAGCAGGAGCGATAGAGATACTCTTAATGATCGGCTATGAAAAGCCAACTGACATTTACTCCTGAGGGGCTGACTTGTTGCACCCTCAACAACTACTGGGAATATTATTATTTGACCATGCTGGTCATTTACGAACATTTGAACATCTTGGCCATGTTCTGTTATAATCTCCACCCGGCACAACCAGAAGAGGACTGGCCACCCCTCATAGACTGGTTCGTCTCTAGGTTTCTTCCTAGGTTTTGGCCTTTCTAGGGAGTTTTTCCTAGCCACCGTGCTTCTACACCTGCATTGCTTGCTGTTTGGGGTTTTAGGCTGGATTTCTGTACAGCACTTTGAGATATCAGCTGATGTAAGAAGGGCTATATAAATACATTTGATTTGATTTGATAGAAACCTAGCTAGTGCTAGGATATCCAACAGTTCGAATTTGTATTCACCGGTCAATCTGCATTCAGAATGATTGCCAGATTTAGTAACATTGTGAGACTACCTAACCCAATAAAACTAGAACATCCATTTCAGTAATGGGTGCAAAAAATGTAACTAARTGATTGGAATAGTTTGGATACATTTAAACTCAGCAAAAAAAAGAAATGTCCTCTCACTGTCAACTGCATTTATTTTCAGCAAACTTAACATGTGTAAATATTTGTATGAACATAAGATTCAACAACTGAGACATAAACTGAACAAGTTCCACAGACATGTGACTAACAGAAATGGAATAATGTGTCCCTGAACAAAGGGGGGGTCAAAATCAAAAGTAACAGTCAGTATCTGGTGTGGCCACCAGCTCCATTAAGTACTACAGTGCTCTCCTCCTCATGGACTGCACCGGACTTGCCCGCTCTTGCTGTGAGATGTTACCGCACTCTTCCACCTAGGCATCTGCAAGTTACCGCACATTTCCGGGGGAAATGGCCCTACACCTCACACTCCGATTCAACAGGTCCCAGACGTGCTCAATGGGATTGAGATCCAGGCTCTTCGCTGGCCATGGCAGAACACTGACATTTCTGTCTTGCAGGAAATCACGCACAGAACGAGCAGTATGGCTGGTGGCATTGTCATGCTGGAGGGTCATGTCAGGATGAGCCTGCAGGAAGGGTACCACATGAGGGTAATGTAAAATGTATCTTATTTCTTGTTTGGTATTCCTCCAGCTGAGGCTCACTCCATGCTGTCAGTTGAAGGCCAGGGTGTGGGGCCCTGGCATAGACACGAGAAGACTTTGGACCCGCAATGTGATTGATCAATAATCTAACACATCTAGGGTGTGTTGTATGGTTTTCAGTAGTGATGTTACGTTTGATACCGGAGCTCCGAGGCATGCGTCATAATCGCTAAGCAGCTACCTTCGAAGCACGTGTATCACTTGATCAGAAGTATGTCATCAATGATGTTCAAAGCCTCGTTTGATCACATGCTTTTCAAAAATGTCTGTTGCAATATGTGAGATGCCAATGATTTCGCCATGGTTCCGGTACTTTCTTAGAGTCCAAGCTGCTTTCAAACAGCYACATCTACTGGACACCATACTTGCAAAAATAGTTATTATTTTGTACTAAATGTTTCAGCTGACTGGTATCAAGTAGAGTAGAGAACTATGAGACACATTCTGGGACGTGAAGGTATGTAGTTGAATCCCGTTGAAGAGACACTAAGAAACATTTTTTATGTGAAACCACACTTTCAGCACTGTTGTTCAAATAATGTATTTTATTTAGCATAAGCTTCTGTCTTAAGTATCCTAAATAATGCCATTGATTCAGTTTTTGAAAAATACTCAACTTGAAGGCAAAAAGGGAAGCATGATGTAAGATGCGAACCTGGTATTCCAAATAAATATAGGCTACTGAAACCAACGACTTACCGCTGAAGCTCAGAGTAACGAAAAATAATTTTGGGAACAATTTGGTGAAAGTGCCAAAGCCTTCAGAAAGCCTCGGTTTCCCATCACTAGTTTTCATTAATTAATTGCAGGAATTGACACACAATGTTTATACAAATCATGTTGTGCCAACACAGTGATTGCGTTAAAGGTAACACAACATGTGTCTCCTCTAACTAGACACACGGATGTGTAACAAAATAACATTTTAAAAGAGTGTACTAGGCTAAAAGCTTTATATTAAAGTTATGAACAGTAGCTTATTTCCCAAATATTCTAGCCTAAGCTGTTGTCTTAAAGTAGTCGCTTTTAAAAATAACAAAAAAGTCTATAGCCTAAGCCTAGGCATTGGCTATTCTCAATCACAACTTCATGAGAGATAGAACAAACTATTATTTTACTATTACTTTGAGGCAAATAAATCAATTATTATCCAGTTCTGATGATGGTAGACTGCTTCTATCCAGACCATGATGTATGTATACTCACTACATTATGACCGTTTCTCATCAGAGTCACTGCTCCATCATGTGGAGACACACACAAACACACACACAAACACACACACACACACCTGTTACTCCACCAGAAAGGAATATTAGAAAAGATTTGTCTGCACTTAGCCTCTGCCCACGCCTTCAACATTATCTTTCATCGCGAATCAACCAGTTGTAGCACTTGATGTACTGCTCTCTGCGCCTGACTCCACACCCATCACTCTTCAAAGCCTGACACGTAGTTACACGGGGTATGTGGTTGTGAGACTGGTTGGACGTACTGCCAAATTTTCTTAAACAACATTTAAAGCGGATGATGGTAAAGAAATGAACATTAAATTCTCTAGCAACGTCTCTGTTAAGAAACAAGATTCTCTAGTCTAATGAAACCGAGATTCAACTCTTTAGGCTGAATGCCAAGTGTCACATCTGGAGGAAACCTGTCACCATTCCTATGGTGAAGCATGGTGGTGGCAGCATCATGCTGTGGGGATTTTTTCAGCGACAGGGACTGGGAGACTAGTCCGGATCGAGGCAAAGATGAACGACACAAAGAACAGAGTTTTTTWAATGAAAACCTGCTCCAGAGCGCTCAGGACCTCAGACTGGGGGCGAAGGTTCACAATGACCCTAAGCACACAGCCAAGACAATGCAGGAGTGGCTTTGGGACAAGTCTGTGAATGCCCTTGAGTGGCCCAGCCAGAGCCCGGACTTGAACGCGATCGAACATCTCTGGAGAGAACTGAAAATAGTTGTGCAGCAGCGCTCCCCATCAAACCTGAGCTTGAGAGGATCTGCAGAGAAGAATAGGAGAAACTCCCCATGTATAGGTGTTTAGCTTAGTTTAGTTTATTAATTTGACCATTTAAAAAAACAAGCACACATAAAACTTAAAAGCCATACATGCACATGAATAAAATAATCGAGGATAACACACAATAAAGTCTGGGACTTATTTCCATTGTGGTTCTCTTGAGACAAGGTGGCTATACAAGATCGAACACAGTATGGCAGTGAAATAATAAAACAAAAACATAAACGAAYAACATCTATCTCACCATTCCAGTTACAACATAGGGGTTATTCATATGGGCACAGAGGACATCAAACATATTTTTACTTTATTTTTAAAGTGTGTGTCACGATCGTCGTTACGTGAAAGAGACGAGGACCAAGGCGCACAGGAGGCCTGGTGCGTGGTGCTGGCACAGTCTTCACCAGACTGCTAGCACGCACCTCAGGACGAGTATGGAGAGCTGACTCAGGTGACATCAAATCCCGCACACGTTCCTTCAAGCGGATGCGGTGCTTTATGCTCCACACCAGCAAATCCCTAATTTCTCTCTCCTCCAATTTCCCCATTAATTCATCCACAGTCTCAGCTTCACTCCCCTTGCTCACCTCCAATTCCACCTCGACTGGCTCTGGTTCCATCTTCGGCTCCTCGCAGTGAGCACGGGGAGCTGGCTCAAGTCTCCTACTTGACCCAGCTACACTCCCCGAGAGCCCCCCCCAAGACATTTTTGGGGATGCCAGCCGCTCTGCCGTGCTAGCTCCTCATACCGGCGCCTCTCTGCTTTCGCTGCCTCCAGCTCTGCCTTGGGGCGGCGATATTCCCCTGGTTGTGCCCAGGGTCCTCCGCCGTCTAATATTTCCTCCCAATTCCCATAGTCCTGCGATCACTGCTGCTGCCTTGTATCACGCTGCTTGGTCCGGCTTTGGTGGGTGATTCTGTCACGACCGTCGTTACGTGAAAGAGAGGAGGACCAAGGCGCAGCGTGAAATGAACACATATTTAATCCACGAAGACGAAGAACACTTACAAACTAAACAAAACAACAAACCGACGAACGTGAAGCTATATAATGACAAGTGCAGACACAGGCAACTTACACATTGTCTATGTCTATCACCCACAAACTACCTAATGACTATGGTTGCATATTTCAGGTTTGATTTTAATAAATTAGCAAACATTTCTAAAACCTGTTTTTGTTTTGTCATTATGGGGTATTGTGTAAAGATTGATGAGAGAAAAAAACGATGTAATCAATTTTAGAATTAGGCTATAACCTAAGACAATGTGGAAAAAGTCTAGGGATCTGAATACTTTCCGAAGGCACTGTACTGTATGTGTTGACTGAATATACACAAGTAATGTCTGCTAAATTAACAAGTTGATGGCGAAGCCATGAAGCCTCCACTACTAAGCACAGATAAAATAAGGTTTCACATATTTTCAAGACCTGAGCTATTTAATGAAGAGGTTTTATTTATTACATTATCTTGTGGATTGTTACCGAACAGATAACAACAATAGAAAGAATAATCTGGTTGCATTGAGAGTCAGGTAGAGAATGGAGTGAAAGTGCAGTTCACCCATCTCTTTGCATAGCCAACCAACATGCACTGTTGTCTAACCACATCTGGATGGATCAATAACAAATTACTGTGGGAATAAATATCACTGAATGACAGAAATATTGGAATAAAGTAGGCTAATGCAATTGAAGGCAACACATTGTTGCTTACTGAAACACCCAAAGTCATCCAATTGTTAAAATAAGATTTGATGCAATTGCCTACCCGCATGTGGTCAACTATTTCAGCACCGTTTCGCACTGCTTTGAGACAAGCATGGGGACTGGTCTTGATAAATCAATCAGATTTTTATTTTCATTGAATCTCAGGTTGGGTATTGGTTAGACTACAATTAGGGTGTGGAAATGTTAGGATTATTTTGCTCTTCACTCGTAGTCGCTTAGTAGCCTAGGTCTACTCCCACATTGTACAGTGCCATATTTTACTAACGGAAACCCTGAGGCCTACATAGGCTACTGTAAAATGCATTTGTTTTTTTCTTGGAATAGAAACACCATAAAATAAATGAGTTTAATCAAGCTAAATTTATAACAGTATAGAAAGCACAACAAATACAATAATAATTTACGAACAAATTATAATCAATCCCATATAGTCTGTTTTAAAGTCTTTAGTACAGACAATATTAAAAACAGTCAAATGCATTCGTGAATTCAATCGCTTTAGCCGACATGTTGCAGTTAATTAATTGTTTAATTATTCAAGGCTCCCATTGTTATTTTGTTTTATAAATAAAATGCTTGACTGTATTTAAAGACATGGAGGACTTTTATGCTGTGTGATAACATGCACAAATTAATGAATGATTGATTGATATACTGTATGCCAATAAGTAAGTTACACTAAAACAGCTACAGTAAACAGACTCTTAGGCCGATATGGATGTAGATTATGGCAGCCCCCCGCACCTCTCTGATTCAGAGGGGTTGGGTTAAATGCGGATGACACATTTCAGTTGAATGCATTCAGTTGTACAACTGACCACGTATCCCACCTTGCTTTTTACAGCTCCATGTCATTTCAAAAACMTATCTTCTCAAAGATGCCCTCTGGTGGTCGAACTAGCATTAATGGCAACAATGGCTGACAGTAAATACAGTGATGTCATGCACTCCAACGTGCCATACCATTCCGCAGCATCCCGCAAGCTGTGGTGCTGTATGATGCAACTTTTAAAGGAAGAACCACTGTAAGTAACTAGCTAGCAAACCTAAAAACAGTTTGGATGAAACGTCAACAGCCCTATGTAAGTCAAAAGCTGAAACTTCAAAAAAGTTAACAATCCCTTTAAGTAAGTCTGTTGTCTGGTCTTTTGGCACCGAATACTTTGGCAGCTGTGACTAGATGGTAACAGTATCTAAACAATAATGTATGGTCCTTGCTATCCGGGATCCTTATGACGTCCGAACTTTTACATTACCCCACTGAAGTTGAAATTTTAAATGATTAAGGTAAGGGTAGAGGTTAGGGTAAGGATATGGGTTAAGGTTAAGGTAGGGAGGTCCGAAGGATCCCTGATAGCACTAACCAATAAGGTATGGAGGTTTGGAGCTAAGCTGGGCCAAGAAGGCCACATGGCTTCGGAAGATCACCCTGCTCGCTTTGGGTCAAGGTTGTCTTTGAGTGAACCCAAAAGCAGTCTGAGAAGAAACCACAGAGACAATCTCAGTCCCTGGCAAAGGATGGGGCACAATCGTTTAAACGTTGTTTCAGGACGCTAACGATATGAAAAACTTCTTCACGTAAGACTTAAATTACTTTGATTGGCCCTAGAGTCATGAAACATATTGAAATTAATAGAAAATAATTGCAATTTACTGTAGATACAAGGTTTGTCCAGGACAATTTGTGTGCCACACCTTGCCACTTGCAATAAAACAACATATGGGAATGTTCTGCATTAATTATCTGGTGTAAGGTGCAAATCAAAACTCAAATGATGATATAATCTTGAAGCACATTCAAAAAGTATGGGTGTGGATGCGGAAGTAAAGCAGAAAGGGTCATCACTTTCACATCGTATTGTTAACTGTTGCAGAGCGCCAGACCAACAATAAGGCTACAGAAACGATTTCCTATGAGGGAGTCCTTCTGAGTTCTCCCGCTTCTGTGGAACCAGTTTAATGCCTCCTCATCCTCAAACGTCACTAGTCAATAATACACACAGCTACGTGCAAAGAGTTAAAAACATGAGTAGAGGGCAAGAACCCATCTCCTTGATCCTAAAACTGGATACCCTGTTAAGCAGGCCTCATTCCCTCATGTGTGGACCGGGGCTGGCCGCACTGCACATAAAACACAGCTCAACCATAATACAAACCAAAGCCACTCTTTCATTCCAGACCCATGGAAGAATTACATTGTGGGTAGAGTGTACACATAAGGACTGCTGCTACAACGGCCAAAGATCCATCCTCTGGCCTTAATATCCCGTTCACACAATGAGACCTAACCCAGTGAATTTACATTCTTCATCCTACCTAAAACAGATGTGCAGGGACATAAACTAAACTTGTATATAAGCACTGACATTCAGAGAGAAGAATAAAGTTCAATTCAATTCTCAAACCGGCAATATATGTCACGCCCTGACCTTAGATATCTCTGTTTTTCTATATATTTWGGTTAGGTCAGGGTGTGACTAGGGTGGGTACGCTAGTATTTGTATGTCTAGGGGTTTTGTATGTCTAGGGGTTTTTGTATGTCTATGTTGGCCTGATATGGTTCCCAATCAGAGACAGCTGTTTATCGTTGTCTCTGATTGGGGATCATATTTAGGTAGCCATTTTCCTCATTTGTGTTGTGGGATCTTGTCTATGTATAGTTGCCTTAGTGCACATCAGTAGCTTCACGTTTTGTTTGTTTGGTTGTTTGTTGTTTTGTTAGGTGAGTTCCAATTATGTGGAACTCCACTCATGCTGCGCCTTGGTCTCATCATTATGATGAACGTGACAATATATGCATATAAGGCATTCACAGAAGTATTTGAAAACACACACATTGAAACAGATCCATAGAATGTACATTTTAAACATACATAATCACAACCATCAGGCCTATTCCCAGACACAAACACACCACCTTGATAGAAATGTTCCTTATTTTATTATTCTATCCCAGTACGGAGGCAAAACGGTTAAGGGGTTAAAATGTGTTTTATGCTTATGGCAAATATGGAAATGGTCATTCCCATAGTAGACCTACTTGCAGCGAGTAAAACACACAACTTCTAATTCTAACTGTTGCAGACATCAAATTACATGTAAATATCAGATGGAAAATGCAGATATTAGTTATCTGATAAACCTAAAATCTTTCTCTTCGCAGATATGCCTTATTTTGTGAATACAGGCACAAGACCTTATTTAATTGAACTCCAATACCATAATTATTGGATATTTAAACAAATGATCCCTCTTATGCAGCAATAAATACACAGCAGACACAATTTGGCACATAACGTCATTTTCTGTTTCTGTTTTCTAGTTGAGAAGACATCATATGACCAGATTCCAACCAACTGGTCTCTGCTACAACCAGGTAAAGACATCTTTTTCACAATGAGATCAAGACAACAGGGAAAGACATATTTTGGTTGTTAGAGAGAGGTTTAAGATGTCTTTTTCTGGTTGTCCAACCTTACTACAACTTCATAAAACACCCCAAAATTATGCCATTGTAACACATTTTGCGCTCCTGTGTGGGTGTATATACGCCACAAAATTTAATTTTTTTTTCAAAAAATGCAAAAACATACTTGTTTTCTACATTGATAGTGCATTCGGAAAGTATTCAGATCCCTTGACTTTTTCCACATTTGGTTACGTTACGGCCTTATTCTAAAATGTATTAAATGGTTGTTTTTTTCATCATCAATCTACACACCGGTTTTTGGACATTTTTGCAAATAAAAAAATTWAAAGATTTAAATATGACATTTACATAAGTATTGAGACCCTTTACTCAGTTCTTTGTTGTAGCACCTTTGTAAGCGATTATAGCCTCAAGTCTTCTTGGGTATGACGCTACAAGCTTGGCACTCATGTATTTGGGGAGTTTCTCCAATTCTTCTCTGCAGAAACTCTCAATCTCTGTCAGGTTGGAGGGGGAGCGTTGCTGCACAGCTATTTTCAGGTCTTTCCAGAGATGTAGCTGGGCTCTACCTGGGCCACTCAAGGACATTCAGAGACTTGTCCCGAAGCCACTCCTGCATTTTTATCACATGTATCAAATAAAATCAGAGCCAGAGATATCCACCGTGTATACCGAACGCTTTTCAGAAGCCAATGTCGATGTACTTCGCGCGCCAGAGAAGACAAAGACATTTCCAGACCTCCCACTCCAAGAGCTCTTGTTCGACCTCAGATCAAGCTAGACACRCCATTCCACCTTCCACTGCCTGTTGACATRTAGTMGAAGGCGTATGCAGTGSATGCAWATCCATAYATATTAGGCAATTGAATAGGCAGGCCCTGGAACAGAGCATCGTTTTCAGATTTTTCACTTCCTGTCTGGAAGTTTGCTGCCAAATGAGTTCTGTTTTAGTCACAGATATAATTCAAACAGTTTTAGAAACTTGAGAGTGTTTTCTATCCAATAGTAATAATACTATGCATATTGTACGATCTAGAATAGAGTACGAGGCCGTTTAAATTGTGCACGATTTTTTTCCAAAGTGAAAACAGCGCCCCCTATTCACAAGAAGTTAATGCAACCGCTGTGTCAGATTTKAAAAAAACTTTACGGAAAAAGCACACCATGCAATAATCTCAGTACGGCGCTCAGACACAAAAACAAGCCATACATGTACCCGCCATGTTGTGGAGTCAACAGAAGTCAGAAATAGCATTCTAAATATTCACTTACCTTTGATGATCTTCATCAGAATGCACTCCCAGGAATCACAGTTCCACAATAAATTTTTGTTTTGTTTGATAAAGTCCATCATTTATGTCCAAATACCTCCTTTTTGTTCGCACGTTTAGTTCAAAAATCCCAATTCATGATGCGCAGGCCAGACGAAAAGTCAAAAAATTCCATTACAGTTCGTAGAAACATGTCAAACGATGTATAGAAACAATCTTTAAGATGTTTTTAACATAAATCTTCAATAATGTTTCAACCGGAGAATTCCTTTGTCTGTAGAAACGAAAAGGAACGCAGCTACCTCTCACGGGGGCGCGCCTGAATGAGCTCATGGCACTCTGCCAGACACCTGGTTGAAACAGCTCTCATTCCCTCATCCTTCACAGTAGAAGCCTGAAACAAGGTTCTAAAGACTGTTGACATCTAGTGGAAGCCTTAGGAAGTGCAATATGACCCCATAGACACTGTATATTGGATAGGCAAACCTCAGATTTCCCACTTCCTGGTTGGATTTTTTCTGGGTTTTGCCTGCCATATGAGTTCTGTTATACTCACAGACATCATTCAAACAGTTTCAGAAACGTCAGCATGTTTTCTATCCAAATCTACTAATAATATGCATATCCTAGGATCTGGGCCTGAGTAGCAGGCAGTTTACTCTGGGCACCTTATTCATCCAAGCTCTCAGTTAACCATTTTGCCTTCCTCTCACACATGGACACAGTCAAACACAGATGTGTTTCATGAAGAGGCACTGATTATCTTCTGTTTTAGGCAAGACCTGACCTCTAGTGTCAGTATTCAAGTACTATCACTACAGGCCTTAAATCCAGAAAAAGTATCCAGACTAGTGGCAAGGGATGGACCAACTCTCCCCCCATCTATCTACAGTTAATCTCCCAAAGAGTAATCACATCAGTAAAAAGGAAACCATAAGAAACATAATTGAAAGCTGAACTGGCATTTCTGGAAATGATATTTGTATGAATCCATTGATCCATCTCCAACATATGGGCTCCTGAGTGGTGCAGCGGTCTAAGGCACTGCATCTCAGCACTAGTCATCACTACAGACCCTGGTTCAATTTCAGGCTGTATCACAACCGGCCGTGATTGGGAGTCCCATATGGAGCACAATTGGCCCAGCGTCGTTTGGCTGGGGTAGGCCGTCATTGTAAATAAGAATTTGTTCTTAACTGACCTGGCCTACTGTAGTTAAATAAGTAAGTATCAGTCATTATAACAACATTATATTTTAACTGGAACACTACCACTAAAACAACTCACAATGTAACCCAGAGTGCTCAACAAGTAGATGGAACACACAAAACAACTCTAGGAAAATAAAATAGAAATATATAAACTTAAGACTGATGTTAATGAATCATGCCTGCTTTGTGAATCCTGGTGACAAATGCTAGTCCACCCAATAACACAAATACACCCCTCTGGTCAATGTACAATTGAAATGCCAAAATGTACCTGGCTGAGGAAAAAAAGTTTGAAAACTCATATTTATTGCCCCTAAGCTAGATGTATAAGGAGCAATCCATGTTGTAAATAGGCCTACAGTAACTGGGAATCAGGGGAAAATCTACAACTCAAGCAAAATAGCCATGTTGTACACAAAAATACTGCAAGGACCAAAGTCACACTAAGATTTTGTGATTGAACTCTATACTCAATGTTACACAAAAAAAAAAATATATATATGACACTTCTTGTCACGGCCGTCAAAAGGAGGAGATCAAGGTGCAGCGTGGTAAGCGTACCTATTCCTTTATTTAAGAATGACGCCTACAAAAACAATAAACCATACAAAAACAACCGTGAAGCTAAACGCTATAGTGCCAACAAACAAAGACAACTTCACACAAAGACAGGTGGGAAAAAGGGCTACCTAAGTATGGTTCTCAATCAGAGATAACGATAGACAGCTGTCCCTGATTGAGAACCCTACCTGGCCAAAACATAGAAATACAAATAATAGAACGAAAGAACATAGAATACCCACCCCAAATCACACCCTGAACAAACCAAATAGAGACATAAAAAGGATCTCTATGGTCAGGGCATGACACTTCTGCCTAATTTATCCAATGGTAGTCTCTCTGATTGCTCTACCAATTTTGTTTCATGATATTGTCTAATAGCGTTAGAACCATAAAACACTACAAAATTCTATTTTTGTACGATTCTATCATTTTTGGGTGATTGCATAAATCTCTATAACGAGGTGCCGTGTAAAAGATCATTATTGAGATCTAAATGGAGTGCTCCTTTCCTCCCCGGGACTTTGCTTATTAAAAAAGTAGCATGAGAGATTTGTGCTCACTCGAGCCCCCTCTGCAAGCACCCTGAACCAAGGCCAAGCTCCCTCTGGGACTTACTCAAACGTTTTTCTCTCCTTTATTTGAACTCAGACACTTGCCAGCTCTAACAGCTCTTACTGGGAGAGTTACTGACGTATTCCACTGTATTTCTGCCAGGTCTACAAGTCCAAGTCTCAGGAGGGATTAGTTGACAAAAAAGACAAGGCATGGTGGTGGGGCTATTTCGAGCTCAACAACAAAATAATACATCTTGATTCAGTGAGCTATGTTCTCAGGCTAATGTCAAAATAGGGTGGTGAACTAAGGAAGCTTCTTCTTTGAGAGATATTTTATATGAGGATCAAACATCCGAAGAACAAGCAATAGTGGCAGTATATTATACTAATACTAACCAAGTGTCATGGCTGCCACGGTTGTTTATCGAATTAAGGAGTGGGCCTTTATCAGCAGCAGGAATATAAAGGAGTACCGTAATTGAGTCACAATAAACATTGTAATTGCTAGTTGCCTGTTTATGGCTCTAAACACAAAAGTGCACATACAGATGTTGGATCTTAAATTGAATCACTCTTTCGTTGCTGAGAAGTTTTCTGCAAACTTTGCATTAGCAAACCAGCACATGCTGTCAACAGACTTTTAAACCACTGTTGAGCCTGCCAGGCCAAGTGTCTGCAACTTCATATGAACATTTAAGTGGGTGCAATGTATGTTAAGCACAATACATGTGACGGATATTGGATTGTATGAATAAGATAAATGAACTGTTAATTACAACGAGGGAGGTAAATCCGATTATTTCCATGTGAGGTTGCTATTTTAGTAATTTCCTATTACTGCATAATTGGCATGAACACAGCATTATGTCAATTGTGTACTAGTTAACACAGTGAAATGTGGAATGTCCTTTGGCATACACTGAGATACAGTTGCTGTATACAAAGAAGTTCACTTTTCGAGCCCTCCAAGCCCACAGTTATTGGCTTCACAGGACCCAGAGCTGAAGGAGCTAGAGCCAACAAAAAAACCATCATGCACTTCACAGAAATATGGGAGCTATTGGGACCCATCTTTCTAGTTCCCCCAAAAACCAGAGGGCAATTAAAACAAGTCAGGCCCTGCATTGCTGTAAATCTCCCCCTTTCCTGCATCCCTGTCTGCTCGTGCTAACTAGAGCTACAATCCGAGCGGAACAGCTGTTTACTGTCTCGTGTTTTCAGACCTTGCCAGGGGCTCGCGACGCGGGTTTTGAGGTCGCCTGGGAAAATATGACCATGCTGTCCTGGATGCCTGGCTGCTGACCCATATGTCGCTAGTTCTAGGAAAAGTGGGGCTTCGGGACAGGGTTCACAGTCAGACGCTAGCCAGGATCACTGACGGCTACTGGACGACTCACCTCTCTCACTCTCCTGCTTAGATGAGGACTGAGGCCCTACTCTTTAGGACACCATTCCCCGCTGCGCCTGACCTCCCAGAGTCTTCCCTTATCCCCCTTAGTCATTAAAAGAAAGGGGAATCAAACAGGCGCCACACTGTGCACATCTGCTCAACAGAAGCACTCAGTAACACTACAGCCTGGCCTCCACCTCAATGTATGAAGGAAATAAAGGGAGTTGTTTAGTTCACACATCTGATACGAAGAATATACTAACTCGGTCAAAAACAGAAAGAGAGAAAAACCTATCCCCACTACTAGAAATGGGTTTATTACCACCATGGGGGCCACTTGTAGGGTAAGCTATGTCAGCTGTAGATTGATTTGATTAAAATATAGAAGTGTGGAAAAAGTTGGCTACTAGATTTCGAAAGTAAGGTTTAAAAAGGTTTTGTATGATACATCAAAGTTGAATTCCAACCAATGGAATAGTCCGAAAAGTGCAAACCCCACCCATCTGGCACTCCAGACAGGCTCAGTCAGACTCAAAGTATTTAGCAGAAAGCAAACAAAAGCAGAGATTCACACTTTTCCACCTTAGGGGAGATTGGGGTAAGTTCAGCCAAAGGTGTAAGTTGAGCCACCCTTCTTTCTAGGAAACCATACACAAAATATATCATTTGACCAAATATTTAGGAAGAGGTCATCCTTTCATTTAGTCTTTGAAGGAAGAAACCAAATGGTAAAAGTGGTAAAAGCAAGGTCCAAGAAATTGATTTTCACCAAGTCAAATGAATGTATAGCATTGGAGGTTTCATGATGCTTGTATATAAACCAAAGTACAGTAGGTCATTTTAAGGTTGTTCAATACATAAGTTGGGGTTTCTATAAGCTTCAATGTGAGGTACTAAACCTAGCGTGAAAGTGCATCCTTGTAGCTGTGTGGGGTAACATAACATTATTGAATGAGGTAGGATGAGCCAAAGGTTGAGCCAATGGCAAGTTGAGCAAATATATGTGTGTTCTTCAAATCAAATCAAATCAAGTTTATTTTATATAGCCCTTCGTACATCAGCTAATATCTCGAAGTGCTGTACAGAAACCCAGCCTAAAACCCCAAACAGCAAGCAATGCAAGTGTAGAAGCACGGTGGCTAGGAAAAACTCCCTAGAAAGGCCAAAACCTAGGAAGAAACCTAGAGAGGAACCAGGCTATGAGGGGTGGCCAGTCCTCTTCTGGCTGTGCCGGGTGGAGATTATAACAGAGATTATAACAGAACATGGCCAAGATGTTCAAAATGTTCATAAATGACAAGCATGGTCAAATAATAATCAGGAATAAATGTCAGTTGGCTTTTCATAGCCGAACATTAAGAGTTAAGAGTCTTCCCAGTGTTCTTCCCCCAAAATAAGTACAAATTGTTTGTTAGGTGTTAAGCCGGAGTTAAAATATGCTTCAAACGAAACAAATACAAAAAAATTGATTGTGAGTGTGTTGAATTGTGTTTGGGAAATAAAGATGGACAAGGCAGTGGCAATATTTAATTCAATAAAGAAATGTGTAGGCGGCTTACCCCACCTCGGGGTAAGTTGTGCCAAGAGACCACTTTTTTATGTTATGATTAAGTTGTTTTCAAAACTGTAATGTTTACATGTATTCTGATTTATACACAAAACCCTGAAATATATGTAGATGTCTTTGTTAGAAAGAATACTTTAATTTCCCTTAACGGATGATGCTGACTGCATTACCCCACTCTCCCCTACCAAAGTTGATAAACCAAGGACAAAAACACATCCTTAAATATTTCGAATGTTAGGCACATGAAGAGGGTTCGAACAGGAACAGAATTCAGTAGACAGCAGTGAAGGATGAATTGGCTTGAGTGAAAGAAGATAGATAAGTTAGTGTAATGTTGGGAATTCCCTGATCTGAATTGCCACAGGAAAAAAAAAATGTTTTATTGATCAAACAAATCCAAATTGCACATTCTTTCAGTGGAAAATAATGACAATTTGGATAGAGAAGAGCCCTCTGCTCTACTGAAAAGTTATGGTGGTTAGAATCCAACTGAGACTGACAGGTGTTCCAGCTAGAAGGAACTTTGCCTTAGTGGCATGACACACATTATAGCCTTCAAAATAATACTGAACAATAATATAAACGCGACAAGCAAAAATGTCATTGATTTTACTGAGTAACAGTTCATATAAGGAAATCATTCAATTTAAATAAATTCATTAGGCCCTAATCTATGGATTTCACATGACTGGGTAGGGGGCGCAGCCATGGGTGGGCCTTCTCCACTGGGGAGCCAGACCCACCCACTGGGGAGCCAGGCCCAGACAGAAATAGTTTATACACCAAAAAAGGCTTTATTACAGACAGAAATAGTCCTCAGTTTCATCAGCTTTTCGGGTGGCTGGTCTGACTGTAAATCAAATGGAATAGTAAAAATAGTAAAAAATAAATAAAATTATCCTGTTTGGAAGGCTGGTGAGCTAAGTTTTCAACTCTCCTCACAAACACTTTCTCCCAAGAATTGAACTCTGTGGCACCCCCATAGAGACTGCCAGAGGCCCTTCTCTATCAGAGAAGTAGTTGGTGAACCAGGCGAAGCAATCATTTGAGAAACCAAGGCTATCAAGTCTGCCGATGAGGATGTGGTGATTGACAGAGTCGAAAGCCTTGGCCAGGTCAATGAATACGGCTGCACAGTATTGTTTATCGATGGCAGTTAGGATATCGTTTAGGACCTTGAGCGTGGCTGAGGTGCACCCATGACCAGCTCTGAAAKCAGATTGCATAGCGGAGAAGGTATGGTGGGATTCGAAATGGTCGGTAATCTGTTTGTTGACTTGGCTTTCGAAGACCTTAGAAAGGCAGGGTAGGATAGATATAGGTCTGTAGCAGTTTGGGTAAAGAGTGTCCTCCCCTTTGAAGAGGGGGATGACCGCAGCTGCTTTCCAATCTTTGGGAATTGCAGACGACACGAAAGAGAGGTTGAAAAGYCTAGTAATAGGGGTTTCAACAATTTCGGCAGATAATTTTAGAAAGAAAGGGTCCAGATTCTCTAGCCCGGCTGATTTGTAGGGGTACAGATTTTGCAGCTCTTTCAGAACAACAGCTGACTGGATTTGGGAGAAGGAGAAATGGGGAAGGCTTGGGCGAGTTGCTGTGGGGTTGCAGTGCTGTTGACCGGGGTAGGGGTATCCAGATGGAAAGCATGGCCAGCTGTAGAAAAATGCTTATTGAAATTCTCAAGGTAAAGCCTCGCCTAATCCCAGCTCACTGGTCACCATAGCAGCAGCCACCCGTAGCACGCCCTCCATCAGGTATATTTCACAGGCCATCCCCAAAGCCCACTCCTCCTTTGGCCGCCTTTCCTTCCAGTTCTCTGCTGCCAATGACTGGAACGAATTGCAAAAATCACTGAAGCTGGAGTCTTATATCTCCCTCACTAACTTTRAGCATCAGCTGTTAGAGCAGCATACCGATCATTGCACCTGTACAAAACCCATCTGTAAATATCCCACCCAACTACCTCTTCCCCATATTGTTATTTATTTATTAGCTCCTTTGCACCCCAGTATCTCTACTTGCACATTCATCTTCTGCACATCTATCATTCCTGTGTTTAATATCTAAATTGTAATTATTTCACCACTATGGCCTATTTATTGCCTAACCTCCCTAATCTTATTACATTTGAATACACTGTATATAGATTTGTCTGTTGTGTTATTGACTGMWKATTTGTTTATCCCTTGTGTAACTCTGTGTTGTTTGTGTCGCACTGCTTGCTCTACCTTGGCCAGGTCGCCGTTGTGAATGAGAACTTGTTCTCAACTGGCCTACCTGGTTAAATAAATAAGTGAATTGTTTCACCTCACAGATAGGCAAGATGCTTAGCTAGCCAGCTAAAATTGTTTACAGTAAGTTATAGGTCTGCACGATAAAGGCAAAAATCTATTTGAGATTTTGTTTTACCAAATGTTGCTATGGCYATTTGACTTGCGATATACAGTAGATCAAAACACTGTTGGACTCATAGAAATAGAATGATTTATATTATGAAGGACAGTAGAAAAGCAACACTGTTCTTGTTTGTAAAAAATCTGTTAACTGCATTTGACCTAGCAGAACAGCATGCAAACTTATAGTGAATTTAACAGCGAGGAGGCGGGGGCGGAGCTTGGTGCGTGTGGGAAGGAAACTGGGATAGAGAAGACAGAGTGAACTATAAAAAACGGACATTACACCCAGCTGAGTAACGTTTCAAACTATTTCATGCGATATGGATCTCTTGTGATCTGGATATTGCACAGTTAGATGTGATTTCGATTCATTTGACAGTTTTACTAAGCTAGCAATAGCTTCTACACTATCTGTCTCCGGGTGTCTCCAGTTGTGTTGACAGTTTACCATTTTGTTTCCACGCGTATCCACTTTCTAAGCGTATTGGAATCCTTTGCAACCGATTAAGCAAACAACCTCAAAGACCCAGGAAAAAAGCCATTCGACTGGAGGGGTTTCATGAATGAAGGAAACCTGGATGTGAGGATAGCATGCTAGTTGCACTGCACCTGCTATTCTCATGGGCTGTTCCCCATCTCCTGGCCTCATTCCCCGAGTTGAGGTCATTTGTAGCAATGCGTGTGAAACAAGCCACCTGAGAGAGTAAGAGAGTGAGATCATTTTTATTGTTCATTTTTATTGTTTATTTCACTTTTGTATATTATCTACCTCACTTGCTTTGGCAATGTTAACATATGGTATGTTTCCAATGCCAATAAAGTCCCTAGAATTGAGAGGGAGGGGTGGGGGGGGGCGAGTTTTAAATCCATGACCTGTCATGGATTTCGTTACACCCTGCTCGTTCCACCCTGCTTTATAGTGAGTCCAGTTAACTTACACAGCACTTAGATATGAAAGCAAGCAACAGCTCCACCTCATCTTGCAACATGCTTCACTCCATTTTTATTTATCGCTCACTAAATAGCACCTGTCCAGTTTTAGGACCCCTTAAGGTATCAAATGAATTTACCTTAAAATGATTTGATGAAATTGTATTGAATTTGGCCTTACTGCTATTAGCCCATAGAAACGCATTGAATAAAAGCTTTATACATGAATAAACAGATAGTCCCCCCAAAAAATCAGAAGGAAGTTTGTTTCTGAAGTGTCTGTCCTATATCTGAGCGATTAGAAAGACCAGGAAACTATTTTCTTCCATGTATTTAACCCCTTATTTTAGGCTCTAAACTATCTTAGCTTAACTAGGTCTTTCCTGGGGGGCGATGCTGGCAGCCAAGGATGTAGAACGTGTTTCCCTATCGCTCCTGAGTTAGTGACCAAATGTATATATTTAACCTTGCAAAATGTTATATATTTCTGTTTGGCCAGGCGTATGAAGAGACCCATAAACAAGTTTGAGAAATTTAAGTTTGTAATGTTGTCTACCCAGCCAAAAACGGAGTCTGCAAGAGCAGGCCGCAGCAAGCCCGCGTCCTCTCCTGATTCACCCCCGCCACCGGACGCTGCCAATGCCGGCCCCACGGAAACACTGACTGTGGAGATGCTACAATCCATGATAGGCACCCTCAAAACCGGCAAAATGTACTCTCTCTCTACCAATCTCAGGTCAGAGATATCAATGGTCAAAAACGAGCTTAAAGTCTATCGAGAGTAATCAGAATAAGCTCGACGCACACGGAGTGGCCTTATTGGATTTGGAACGAGGTGCTACAGACCACAGCACTCGCATTAGCGAGTTAGAGGCTAATGTTGGCTCATTGACAACTAAGGTGGCATACCTCAACAATAGATGCGAAGATATGGAAAGTAGAATGTGGAGGAACAACATTTGTCTACTGGGAATACCGGAGGGAGTGGAGGGCCCAAGACCGTCYGAGTTCATGGCCCAGCTGCTTCAGGAGCTGCTCGGTATGGAGGAGAAGCCACTGCTAGACAGGGCCCACCGCACTCTGCGTAGCCGACCCCGGGATGGAGAACCCCCGCGACCATTTGCCATCAGGGTGCATTTCTTTCACGTCCGCAATGACATACTGAGGAGATCGGGAGAAGTATCCCCTCTCCTCTAAAAGGGTAAAAGAGTCTCAATATTTGCGGACTACACCACAGCTGTGGCTAAGAAGCGGGCTAGCTTTGGAGCTGTGAAGCGCCAGCTACGCGCCTGCCCGGGCGTGAAGTTTGGCCTCATCTACCCTGCGGTTCTGAGACTGACTTTACCGGACGGCTCCACGCACAGATTCGAGGACCCGGCTTTAGCGGCAGATTTCATCAACTAGAACGTGAAAGCGGCTGTTGTACCGCATGGTGTGGAACAAATGGTTGGTTAGCAGGCTAGTTAGCAGGCCGAAAGGTTTGCTAGCGAAGCCAATTTTGCCTGGTTCATCGACATTTGAATGTCATTCTCTTTTATTTTTTCATTTCTAACCCAGGTTGCCACCTCTAACGCCAATATCTGTCTGTTTTCATGGTTCAGTCGTAGTTTTACCATCTGTATCGCTGTTAAACCTCTGTTGACCGAGGTTAGTTTTCCTTAGACTCTGTTGGGGACCAATCTATGTATGTTTGGCTTACTCTAGTTAAATGGTCACAAATCTCCGTTATCACAGAGTAAGAGTTATCATGCTTTGCTTGCATCTCAGTTGGGGAGATGCTTTGGCAAGGGAGGGTGTGAGGGAAGGGGTTTTTCCCTCTTTATTTGTATATAGTTTTTATCTCTCTTTTGTGCCTCGTCGCTTGTCTTTGTTTTTTAAATTTGCGCTTTTAGGTTCAACTAAGATCTTCAGTTTACATTGTACCTTGTCCTTTACACGTCCTCTCTCTCTTAAGACATGACTCAGCCTAGTGTAGCCCATCCTGCTGGAGGGAATGGCTTTAATTTTCTCACTTGGAACTCCAGGGGCATCAATAACCCAGTTAAACGTWGTAAGGTGCTACACCACCTTCATCAATTGAAAGCTCACATCATCTTTCTCCAAGAAAGTCATCTGAAGGTATCACAACACTCAAGTCTTAGGTGCAGATGAGTGGGTCAGGTGTTCCATTCCTCATTTCAGAGTAAGGCAAGAGGGGTGGCTATTTTACTTCACAGATCGGTACCTTTTACATGTTCTAATGAGATCGCAGATCCCCATGGTAGATACATAATTGTCAGTAGTAGGCTGCTAAATACAAAGGTACTTCTTGTTAATATTTATGCTCCTAATTGGGAAAATTGTGATTTTTTTCAAATCGGTTTTCTCTACACTCCCAGATATGTCTTCCCATATGTTGATCTTAGGTGGTGACTAACTGTTGGTTAGACCCACATTTGTATTGATCCTCCACTAAACCTACCACCGTATCAACCTCAGCTAGAGTTTTCTGAACCTTTATGTCTGAATTTGCAGTTTCAAATCCTTGGAGAATGTTTAATCCAGCTGGAAAAGCAGACTTTTTTTTCTCATCAGTTCATTACACTTTTACGCGCATAGACTACTTCCTTGTAGATGACAGGCTCCTCCATTCCATATCTTCATGTTCATATAATCCAATTGTTGTATCTGACCACGCCCCTGTTACTATGGCAGTAGCCTTTCAGAATGTTGACGATCTGCCACCACCTTGGCGGCAAAATACTCAACTGATCAGCAATAAACACTGTCAATTTTGTTTTGAGTCAAATCGGCTTTTTCATGATTACAAATAGAACCCCGAACATCTCTSCATCTACTCTCTGGGAAACTTTGAAAGCTTATATTAGAGGTGAAAATATTTCCTACACCGCACATGAGAACAAACTGAAAAGGGATATGCTATCTATGTTAACACGCTGTATTGCCCAATTAGATGGCATTTATGCCGTTTCACCATCCCCGGATATTTAGAAGGAACGTTTAACTCTGCAAGCAGAATTTGACACATTATTAACAGACCAGGTTACTGAACTGCTTGTCAAGTCTAGGAGCACTTATTATGAACAAGGAGATAAAGCCAGTAAATTATTAGCTCACAAGTTACGTCAACTATCATCATCATTTCAGATTCCTAAAATMTGTACATCATCTGGGATATCATTAAATCCTAGGGGGATCAATGATGAGTTCCAGAGATTTTACCAGTCTCTATATACTTCTGAAAGTAAAGCGGTTACATTGGAATTGGATGATTTCCTCCACTCACTTGCTGTCTCTTCTGTCAGCCGGGATTTGGTTAAAAAATTTGAGCAGCCGATCACTGTTGAAGAATTGTCTAATGCTGTCAAATCCCTTCATTCCGGGAGAAGCTCAGGGCCTGACGGCTACTCGGCAGAGTTTTATAAAAAGTTTATCTCCAAAATAGCCCCTATTCTAATTGAAATGTACAATSAAGCATTTGTAAATGGTGCTCCACTTTGGGTTTCAAACAACCTCTTCTTTGGCTCCGGTAGCCTCAAACCCAGCTTTTCTCCCCATCTATGGTGCTTTCTAAACATGGTCTAGTCTCGGTATTAAAAGATTCAGAGATCTGTATATTAACAATACATTTAGTACGTTTGAACAATTATCAGCTAAATTTGGTCTCCCCAGATATCATTTTTGGAGGTTCTTACAAGTCCGGAGTTACATCCGCAGCATAGATCCAGGATTCCCCACCCTTCCTGGTGAAACCCAGTTTGACACATTTCTTGTCCCACTTCCTACTCTGAAAGGCACCTTGTCAATAATCTAAAGTCAAATTTGCTCACTACAAACCACCTCATTAAACAATATGAAATCCTCATGGGAGGAGGAACTGGGTGAGGAAATATCTGATGAACTATGGGAAGGGGCACTCAAAAGGGTACATAGCTCTTCTATTTGCGCTCGACACGGCCTCATTCAATGCAAACTCATTCATAGGGCCCACTGGACCAAAAAAAAGATTATCCAAAATTTACAAGGATGTGAACCCTAATTGTGTACGATGTAACCAGTCTCCTGCTAATCATGTACACATGTTTTGGTGTTGCCCATCTCTTGTTGGTTTCTGGAAAGACGTCTTTAACACACACTCAGAATTAAGCGGCACACAGATCGAGCCAGACACTTTTATTGCACTATTTGGGGTTTCCTTACCCACAATACAATTGACCAAAATGAATAAGGATGTCATTGCCTTTGTCACTTTGTTAGCGAGATGATTAATTTTACTTAGATGGAAATCCTCTGRASKSCCTTCTCATGCTCTTTGGATTAAATCTGTTTTGAATWGCATAAAAGTTGGAAAAAWTTTAACACACACTCAATGGGTCTGTAGACAAATTCTATGCAATGTGGGCTCCCTTCTTTTCTTATGTTAAATGAATACATTTCCCTGCAGTTCCAGAGTGATGTATATTTATATATTGGTGGCGTAAGAGGCCTGGTATATGCATACACGACTTCTCGGATGTTAAGGACAGTATTATCTGTACTAGTTTACCCATAACAACTGTATCAAAATATATATTTTATATATATATATATTTTTTTTGTATTTTAACTTTTTTGTATTTTTAATGTCTGTCTCTCTATGTTTTGCTGTATTGTTGTCTTTGATATGTTGTTTTATACTACTACCAAATAACTTGCAAGTGCAATTATTTCCTAAATGCTGGTACTGAAAATTCAATAAACAGAGTATAAAAATTTAAAATTAAAATAGGTATTTCCTTGCAGCACTGAACCACACGACAGGACAATATTCAAGAGAAATTGCCAAGAAACTGAAGATCTCGTACGACGCTGTGTACTACTCCCTTCACAGAACAGCGCAAACTGGCTCTAACCAGAATAGAAAGAGCAGTGGGAGGCTCGGGTGCCCAACTGAGCAAGAGGACAAGTACATTATAGTGTCTAGTTTGAGAAACAGAAACTTCAGTCCTCAACTGGTAGCTTCAAGTCCTCAACTGGTAGCTTCATTAAATAGTACCCACAAAACACCAGTCTCAACGTCAACAGTGAAGAGGCGACTCCGTGATGCTGGCCTTCTAGGCAGAGTTGCAAAGAAAAAGCTATATCTCAGACCGGCCAATAAAAAGAAAAGATTAAGATGGGCAAAAGAACACAAAACACTGGACAGAGGAACTCTGCCTAGAAGGTCAGCATCCCAGAGTCACCTCTTCACTGTTGACGTTGAGACTGTTGTTTAACTGTTGAGCACGAGGTGATTTAATCCTCTAACCGCTAGAGAGTGTCCGAAGTTAGGGGGTATTCGATCTTGGGGGGAAATTAGCTAGGTAAACAATGAACCATAATCCCAACTCATGACGCTAACATTAGGCTATAACTAGCCAAGCAAATGGCTCTGAAATATGAATGATAAGATCATACAAGTAACGTTAGCCCCCCAAAAAACGTTTTATTCAAAAAAAGATTATGTTCAAATGGCTCTCATGTGAATTAGTGACCCGCTACATACGCCTAGTTTCCTGAAACGGGTCACATACAGTCCCACAGTTGACAGTGCAGAGCAAAAACCAAACCATGACGTTGAAGGAATTGATTTTCATCAAGCGGTCTGCTCAAGAGGAAGCGTCTTACTGTAACCAGTGCTTGTAATCTGGTTCAGGTTATTACCTACCAGGGTGTTTACAAACACTACAGGAACAAGATTATCCACATGTATCGATCACATTTTTACTAATACTGTAGAACTTTGTTCTGAAGCTGTATCCGTACCCATTGGATGCAGTGATCACAATATTGTGGCTATATCCAGGAAAGCCAAAGTTCCAACAGCTGGGCTTAAAATAGTGAATAAGAGATCATACAAAAAACTTTGCTGTGACTCTTATGTGGATGATGTTAAAAATATTTGTTGGTCTGATGTGATTAATGAGAAGCATCCAGAAGCTGCACTTGATTAATTTATGAAATTGCTTCTTCCAATTATTGATAAACATGCACCTATTAAGAAACTGACTGTTAGAACTGTTAAGGCTCCATGGTTTGATGAGTAATTGAAAAACTGTATGAAAGAGATTGGGAAAAAGGAATGGCTAATAAGTCTAGATGTACATCTGACTTACTTACTGCAAATTGAGAAACAAATGTGACTAAACAAAACAAAAAGAAGAAGAAACTGTACTATGAAGCCAAAATCAATGATATAAGGAATGATGGAAGAAAACGATGGAGTACTTTGAATTAAAAACGGGGCAGAAAGACAAATTCAACTCCATCTTTAAGCAAATCAGKTGGCTTATTCATCACAAAACCATTTGATGTTGCCAATTATTTGAATGGTTATTTCATTAGAAAAGTGAACAAACTCAGGCAGGAAATACCAACAACAAACAGTGAGAAATTGTATTCAAGCATAAAAAACAAATAATGAAAGAAAAGCATTGCAAGTTTGAATTTTGTAAAGTTAGTGTGGGAGAGGTGGAAAAAATATTGTTATCGATCAATAATGATAAACATCCTGGCATTGACAACTTAGATGGAACACTACTAAGGCTGGTAGCTGACTCTATAGCCACTCCTATCTGTCATATTTTTTATCTATGCCTAGAGGAAAGTCTTTCTCCTCAGGCCTGGAGGGAAGCCAAAGTAATTCCGCTACCCAAGAGTGGTAAAGCGGCCTTTACTGATTCTAACAGCAGACCTACAGTGCCTTGCAAAAGTATTCACACCTTTCGGCATTTTTCCTATTTGTTGCAGTACAACCTTTGCTATGAAGCCCCTAAATAAGATCTGGTGCAACCAATTACCTTCAGAAGTCACATAATTCGTTAAATAAAGTCCACCTGTGTGCAATCTAAGTGTCACGTGATCTGTCACATGATCTCAGTATATATACACCTGTTCTGAAAGGCCCCAGAGTTTGCAACACCACTAAGCAAGGGACACCATTGTGCAAGTGGCACAATGAAGACCAAGGAGCTCTCCAAACCGGTCAGGGACAAAGTTGTGGAGAAGTACAGAACAGGGTTGGGTTATTAAAAATAATCAGAAACTTTGAACATTCCACGGAGCACCATTAAATCCATTATAAAAAAATTGAAAGAATATGGCAAGATTGACAATGTTCAATACAACTATTTTCCTTAGATCATTAAAACTATCCATAATACATATCAAGACTAGTATAAGAGATTAGGCAAACGTGTCAAAATACACATTTTAAACATTTTCATGGACAGAACACAGCAAATATTAACAAAACCCTAAAACTTGATCTACGTGTTAGTCCGATCCGCTACTTTAGAGCATAAAAACGTCATGAAGGGAGAGTCAAGYCAACTATTTGTACAACAGAAAAMACCTACCAAGAGTGGGCTGCCCACCAACACTCACAGACCAGGCAAGGAAGGCATTAATTAATCAGAGAAGCAATAAAGAGACCAAAGATAACTCTGAAGGTGCTGCAAAGAGCTGGGCTTTACGGAAGAGTGGCCAGAAAAAAGCCATTGCTTCAAGAAAAAAATAAGCAAACACATTTGGTGTTCACCAAAAGGCATGCAGGAGACTCCCCAGACAAATGGAATAAGGTACTCTGGTTAGATGAGACTAAAATGTAGCTTTTTGGCAATCAAGGAAAATGCTATGTCTGGCGCAAACCCAACACCTCTCATCACCCAGAGAACACCAGCCCACAGTGAAGCATGGTGGTGGCGGCATCATGCTGTGGGTATGTTTTTCATCGGCAGGGACTGGGAAACTGGTCAGAATTGAAGGAATGATGGATAGAGCTAAATACAAAGAAATTCTTGAGGGTAGACCTGTTTCAGTCTTCAAGAGATTTGAGACTGGGATGGAGGTTCGCCTTCCAGCAGGACAATGACCCTAAGCATACTGATGAAGCAACATTCGAGTGGTTTAAGGGGAAACATTTAAATGTCTCGGAATGGCCTAGTCAAAGCCCAGACCTCAATCCAATTGAGAATCTGCGATATGAATTAAAGATTTGGACTATTTCGTGTATGTCCAGTACATGAAATCCACATAAAAATCAATTTAAATTACAGGTTGTAATACAACAAAATAGGAAAAATGCCAAGGGGGATGAACACTTTTGCAAGGCACTGTATTTGGTACAAATCATTCCTTAAGTTCTAGACCTCAGCTGAATCTGGTAATGAATGGTGTGGCTGTTGAACAAGTTGAGGCGACTTGTAAACTGTCATGGTCAAAACATATAGATTCAATGATTGTAAAGATTGGGAGAGGTCTGGCCATAATCAAGAGATGCCCTGCTTTTTTGACACCACACTCCAAAAAGCAAGTTTTGCGGGCTCTAGTTTTGTCTAATCTTGATTATTGTCCAGTCGTGTGGTCCAGTGCTGCAAGGAAAGACCTAGTTAAGCTGCAGCTGGCCCAGAACAGAGCGGCACGTTTTGCTCTTCATTGTAATCACAGGGCTGATATAATTACTATGCATGCCAGTCTCTCTTGGCTAAGAGTTGAGGAGAGACTGACTGCGTCACTTCTTCTTTTTTAAGAAAAATGAATGTGTTGAAAATCCCAAATTGTTTGCATAGTCAACTTACACACAGCTCTGACACACACACACTTATCCCACCAGACATGCCACCAGGGGTCTTTTCACAGTCCCCAAATCCAGAACAAATTCAAGAAAGCGTACAGTATTATGTAGTGCCATAATTGCATGGAACTTCCTTCCATCTCATATTGCTCAAATAAACAGAAAACCTGGTTTAAAAATACAGATAAAGCAACACCTCTCGGCACAACGCCTCTCCCCTATTTGACCTAGATAGTTTGTGTGTATGCATTGATATGTAGGCTACGTGGGCCTCTTTAAAAAATGTATGTAGTTCTGTCCTTGAGCTGTTCTTGTCTTGATGTTCTGTATTATGCCATTCTGTATTYTGTTTTTTGTGGACACCAGGAAGAGTAGCTGCTGCTTTTGCAATAGATTATGGTATAAAATACCAAAATATGTGTGCCAAGCTTGTCGCGCCAGGAAGACTTGAGGCTGTACTCTCCGCCAAAGGTGATTTAACAAAGTACTGATTAAAGGGTCTGAATAGTTATGTAAATGTGATATCAGTTTTTCGAAACAACCTGTTTTTTTTTATTTGTCATTCTGTGGTATTTTGTGTAGATTGATGAGAAAAACAACAACTATTTATTCCATTTTATAATAAGGCTATAGCGTAACAAAATGTGGAAAAAGTCAAGGGGATCAGAATACTTTCCGAATGCAATGCACATTGGTCGGGTCACCCAAAAAGTTACATATTGCAGCTTTAAGGACGTCTCAAGGTTTTGTTCTCCTGGGGACAATAAAAGGCCACTCTAAAATGTGCAGATTTGTCACACAACACGATTCCACTGATCTCTCATGTTTTGAGGGAGTGTGCAATTGGCATGCTGACCGTAGGATTGTCCACCAGAGCTGTAATTCTCTACTATAAGCCAACTCCAACGTAATTTTTGAGAATTTGGCAATAAATCCGACCAGACTCACAACAGCAGACCATGCATATGTGGTTGTGTGGGCGAGCCGTTTGTTGATGTAAACATTGTGAACAGAGTGCCTCACGGTGGCGGTGGGGTTGTGGTATGGACAGCCATTAGCTACGGACAAGGAACACAATTGCATTTTATCAATGGCAATTTGAATGCACAGACATACCGCGACGAGATCCTGAGGCCCATTTTTTTAAGTACCTGCGACCAYCAAAAGCYTATCTGTATTGTCAGGCATGTGAAATCCATAGTTTAGGGCCTAATAAATGTGTTTTCATTGACAGATTTCCTCATATGAATTGTAACTCAGTAAAATCTTTGAAATTGTTGCCTGTTGCATTTATATTTTGGTTCAGTATACGTGCGCTATTTTCTATGCTTCCCATTCATAAGTTTTGTTTTTGCTTCAAACAACTGAAAATACAATATTATTTATAATATGTATAATTCATTATAAAATGTATATCCCTCATCTGCACAACATTGAARGCTCTCTCACAACCCCTGCTCACAGAAATGCATTGTTTCTGGGATATGCAACCATTTCCTTTCTCACTCAACGCCACACTTTCCCAAACACCAAAAAACACACATCATCCACACATGGATGGTGACTTCTGTTTACTGAGTTTTTATCTCCACCATGTTGAATTTGTGCTTTTTGTGTTCCAATTATTATTTTTGAAGATGGATAGAAATGCTATATTTTTGTTGTTGTATTATTACAATCCATTAAGGTGCTAGAATTGTGTTTCATTATTTGCCTCTATGAGAACGTTGTAATTTTTTAAATAGCCATGGAGTAGTCTTTGTGTCTCTGAACAACTGGTTATCAATATACAGTTTATCGACCACAAGAGCTACGCGTTTCCCTTTCAATCCATTTTCCTCGTAAATTGGATACAGAACTTTGCACAGTTCTGCAATTTCCTTCGGGAACTGGTAATTCATGCCTATTTTTGTGCCAGCAAGTCTTTTACCCAGGCTTTTAACAATTATTTTATCTTTAAAGAAAGGAAATTTGGCAACGATTTGGCATACCTCTGCACTCTCTGTCTGAAGCAGTGTACATGTTCGAGTTGGATTTTGTTGATAGCTTTGCGTGGGATCTGAAGCGCTGTAAGGAGGAKCTCTCTAATTACATTTTCAGGAACGTCTTCCTCTTGGATACCTGTAAGTACCAGATTCTCTCTAATGGATCTAGTCTGTATGTCAAGTAAGGCTTCTCTCAGAACGATGTTCTCCTTTTTAAGTTCATTAACTTTGGTTTCAATCTTATTGACTGTCCCTTTTAGCTTGTTTGTGTCTTTCTCCAATGTCGCAGCTTTTTCGTCACTCATCTCGAGGCTTGCCTTCAACTTATATCTTTACTGACTAGTTCAAGTATGCCCAGTTTGTCATTTTAACAGATCGGTTTTGACCTGTACCATTCCCGGTGGTGAAAATATTAAATCGTCTGTGTCTATAGAAGAGTCACGTTTTCGCTTTGAAATAGGTTCCCATCTTACTCTCCGTCTTGTTTGGGTGTTGCTTGTTTTCGTAATATTTGTCGATAAATTTCTCTAGTCTTATGATTTGTTTTGTGTTATCCAGATTGAAGGTTATTAGCTACCAGTTTGTGTTGTGCTACTATTTAGTCTAACTTACCGATATTGAATATTACGTTTATATCTTGAGGTGGTCTACATAGCTGTGTTCAGTCTGCCATCTTGCAACTATTCAACATGTAAACAACCTAACCAGCTCTGCTAGGGCAAGTAAAAGGGTCAGTGCGGAGTTCTCTCATTTGTGTCTGGAAGTAGCAAGCTAGCCAACTTTCGCCACTTAGCTTGTGTGCTTGGTTGGGAAGCTGAAGAAGGACGAGCAAGCTATTCCCCACAGTTTATCATCGCAGTTTTGACAGCCAACTAGCTGAAAAAGTTTGAGAGGGTTTATGTAATGTTCATTCGTTAGATTTTACCTCATCTTGCTCTGGCAAGCATTAGTTGTTGATCTCGTTTTTGATGTGCATATAGGGAATGATAGTGTAATGAATACTCAGGGAGAAAAAGGTGTAGATTAATGCACAGAGATGTTTTATTAAGCCTTCGCAGAACGCAGGAATCGTGGTCACAGGCAGGCAATGGTCAAACACAGGTAGGCAGTCAAAAACAAACAATACCTCATAACCATAAAAAAAAAGAACTAAATAGGGAGCTGGTGAGACCAGGTGAGAAGCGAACACAGGTGAAATCAATGAACAAAAATGAAAGACAGGGCTATGTTCCAAAACACAAGGAAAAAGAGCAATCAGGCGGGGGAGCGGAGGCGGATGCCTACCTCTGGGGCGAGTTACGGCAGGCTGGTTCAATGAGGTCGTGGACTGACCCGACATTCTGCGTCGAAGCTGATGTTCAATGTGTCTGTTTGGGGGTCGACGGGGAGCGGGACGATCCGGACGGTGATGGTGAAATGCTTGAATCGTTTCTGGGTCGAGGGTGTCTTGGATGGGGACCCAGGACCGGTCTTCAGGCCCATAACCTTCCAAGTCCACTAGGTAGTGGATGCAACCTCTCAGGCGTTTGGAATCAAGGATGGCCCGTATGGGTTAGGCAGGTTCCCCTCTGACGTCCAACAGTGGGGGCGAGGCTTCCTGCATCGGTGGGTTGGTAACCAAGGACACACTGAAACGGAGTAAGGCCGAGGGATGAGTGAGTTCTGAGCGTATTCGGCCCAGATCACCGACTCCAGTCGTGTGGAGAAGCAGAACATTGTTGGTSGAGGTACCTCCCTATTTCTTGGTTCAGGCGTTCCGTCTGCCCATTGGACTGGGGGTGGTACCCGGAGGAGAGGCTGAGGGCGACRCCCAGTTGGTCAAAGAAGGCTCGCCACACCCGGGAGACAAACTGGGTCCCGCGGTCAGAGACGACGTCTTCCGGAATCCCATACAGATGGAACACCTGCTGGAACATACACTCCGCAGATTCCATGGCGTTGAAGAAACAGACAGATTTTTGAAAAACGGTCTACTATGACAAGGATGGGTGTTACCAGAGGATTCCGGAAGGTCTGTGATGAAGTCAACAGCTATGTGGGACCAGGGTCTATGAGGGATTGGCAAAGGTTGAAGCTTCCTGGAAGGGAGATGAGGGCTTTTGGTTTAGGCGCAGACTGGACAGGAGAGTACGTAATCCCTTACGCCGGATGCCAGTGAGGACCACCAGAACTTCCAGGATAGAAGTTCAGTGGTTCATGTAATMCCAGGATGTCCTGACCCCAAGGACTTGTGACTTGGGTCTAACCGCTGCTGGTACGTAACTCTTCCCAGTTGGTGTCTCAGGAGGAGCCGGGTCTGAGGTTAAGGCTTCTTGTATGGCAGCGTGAATCTCCCACTCTACCGGTCCCACAATGCAAGAGGAACGAGGAAGGCATTTAGGGTCTGAGTTACTGGTCAGAAGGTCAAACTGGCGGGAGAGKGCATCAGCTTTTACGTTTTTCTWTCCAGGGTTGTAAGTAACATGAAAATGGAATTGTGTGAAGAAGAGAGCCCAGCGGGCTTGTCTGGAGTTTAACCTCTRGGCCCKTCTGATATATTCCAGATTATGATGATCTGTTAGGACAAGAAASGGATGTTGTGTGCCCTCCAACCAGCGGCGCCACTCCTCAAGGGCCAGCTTGATGGCAAGGAATTTCTTGTTCCCCACATTGTAATTCCTTTCAGCGGGGGATAACTTCCTGGAGAAGAAGGCACAGGGATGTGATTTGGGAGGTGTTCCCACCCGCTGAYAGAGTATGGCTGCTACTTCGGAAGCATCCACCTCCAGGGTGAAAGGAAGGGTCAGATCAGGACAGGAGCTGTGGTGAAGAGGCATTTCAAGTTGTTAAATGCAGTCAAGGCGGTATCAGTCCATTGAAGGGTCTTTTGGCTGGTAAGGGCAATGAGGCGAGRGGCCGTAGTACTGAAGTTCCGAATGAACCGGCAATAGAAGTTGCAGAACCCAATYAAACGGAGTTCCTTAACYGTGGTSGGTTTGGGCCAGGTACTGAAGGCGGTGACTTTGTTCTCATCCATGCTGACCCCTCCAGGTGTCAGTACGAAGCCGAGGAAGTTTACCGAGGCTACATGGYAGGCACTCTTTTCAGTCTTCACATAAACGATTTTGGTCAAGGAGCCATTGAAGAACCTTTTGCACCTGCTGTATGTGCTCCTTCAGGGAGTAGGAGTAAATCAGGATGTCATCAATGTAGACGATGAGAAAGCGGTTGATCATATCCTGGAAAACCTTGTTCATAAAGGTTTGGAAGATGGCAGGGGCGTTTGTAAGGCCGTAGGGCATGARCAGGTATTCYTAGCGCCCTCTAGCGGTGATAAASGCCATCTTCCATTAGTCGCCTTCACGTATGCGGACAAGGTTATATGCACTTRGCAGGTCGAGTTTAGTATAGATGTCYCGGCCCACTTGTTCAAGTGTCGCTCGGATCAGAGGGAAATGGTTCTTGACCGTGACGTCATTCAGGAAACGATAATRGATACATGGACGGAYACCACCGTRCTTTTTTCCAACGAAGAAGCTGGATGCACCCGGGGAAAATCAAGGATGAATGAAACCGTTTGCGTGATTCATCATTGTAGTTCTCCATTGCCTCATTTTCCGGGATAGATAGGGYGTAAACACGGCCCTTCGGTGGGGAGATTCCAGGGAGTAAGTCAATAGCACAGTCTCCTGGGCGATGTGGTGGTAGAGTGGAGGTCTTGATTTTGCTGAAGACATTGCTSTACTGGYRGTATTCAGATGGTATGGTGGGTGGCACTGCCYAGGCAGATTRCTCAATGGTGGTYGCTCTGCAGGGTCGGRTGAGACAACTGGAGAAGCAGGTAGAAGACCAGTACAGTAGTTCAATTTGTTGCCACGAGATGGCAGGGTAGTGACAACAAAGCTAGGGTTGTCCGAGGATGAGTGGCAGTTAGAYGGATGAGAGTTCCATGAGTTGAATGGTTTCGGTGTGGAAGACTCCAATCTGGAGGGTGACACTGTGTTTGGTCCGTGATGAAGCTCGTGCCCAATGGCTGCCCGTCCAGGGTGTTAATCCTTAAGGGAGGGGTGACAGGTGTTAGATCAATGTRAAGCTCTTGTACTAGCTGGTGATCGACAAAATTACCTGCTGCTCCCGAATCTATCAAGCCTTCTACGGACTTGGTAACCCCCTTCACTATTATCAATACTGGGACGGAGAATTGCTTCTGGGAGATATTTACAAATAAGGACACGTCTACCTGCATGGCAGCGGGGGGACCCTTCTTATCTATCCGTGGGGGCGAACAGGGCAATGAATGAGTAGATTATCTTTCCCTCCACCGTATAGGCAGAGCCCTTCTTGGATTCGCTTTTCACGTTCGATACACGGGAGAGGAGCATGGCCCAACTGCATGGGCTCTGGAAGACTCGGACGGGATGACAGAGTCATGGAAAGAGAAGGTTTCGGGTTCCTGGGTGGCAGAGTTRTTTGGCGATGAGGTGGTCGATGGAGATGGACATACAAATGTATTGACTTAAATCCGGAAGGTCACCTCTACAGACCAGCGCCGCCTAAAGTACCCAGTTGAGCCCTCTTTGGTAGACAGTAAGTAAAGCAGCCTCATTCCATCCACTCCTTGCATCCATGGTGCGGAACTCCAGGGCATACTCGGCAGCTGAATTGCGTCCTTGATMAAGTTCTGTGAGGAGGTCTCCTATAGGACGACCAGAGGGAGAGTGATCGAATACCTCTTTGAAGAGGGTMTGGAAATGGGTCTCGGATCTGAGTTCTGTGCTGTTGGCAGTCCYMWMGGCGGTGGCCCATTCCAGGGCTTTGCCTGTGAGTGAAGACACAAKAAAATCCACCCTGCTCTTGTCGGTGGCGAAGTTAGTGGGGTTGTGCTCAATGTATTTGCTGCATTGCATCAGAAATCCCTGACATTTCCCAGGTGAAGCGTCATATTTGACAGGCATGGGTATGAATGAAGGAGAGCTATGGGTTACGATACCTGGCATCYGAGGAGTAGGGATAGGCTGGCGGAGAACATGGCAAATTTCCTCTATATGCTCCTCTTGCTGGGTTAGGRGCCTCTGTAGCTCCGCTGAATCCATTCCGTTTTTAYGTAAGGTGTTCTGTAATGAATACTCATGACTCCCATGGTATTTAGCTACATATTTGCAGACATCCATTCAAGTGTATTATGTGGCTTTTGCGAATGCGTTCTAATGATATAACGTCATGGRMTTGCAACTGCCTGTAAWCACACAGTCCAGTTCAAAGTGAATGATGGKAGGCCCTGCAAATGGCTTGTTTGCTGTAGGCCTACTGTAGCGTTGATTGGCTGGGTTCCGCTGGTGTACAGCACTCTAAGTAATACCACAGACTCTTAATTGGATTGAGGTCTGGGCTTTGACRAGGCCATTCCAAGACATTTAAATGTTTCCCCTTAAACCATTCAAGTGTTGCTTTAGCAGTATGCTTAGGGTCATTGTCCTGCTGGAAGGTGAACCTCCGTCCCAGTCTCAAATCTCTGGAAGACTGAAACAGGTATTCAGTTATTCCCTTCAGGTATTCCCTTCAGAAGTCAGGCCCACCTCAGCACAGCTCTACCAGACTCAGCACACCTCAGCATAGCTCAACCAGACCCGGCCCATCACAACACAGCACAACCAGACCCAGCCCATCATAGCACAGCTCTACTAGACCCGGCCTGCCTCAGCACAGCACTACCAGACCTGGCACATCATAGCAGAGCTCAACCAGACCCGGTCTATCACAGCACATGTCTACCAGACCCGTCCCATCACATTGCAGCTCATCCAGGCCCGGCCGGCCTCAGCACAGCTCTACCAGACCAGGCCCACCTCAARTCAGCCCAGCTCTACACAGCACCGACCACTACCCTAGGGTCTGGCAAAACACTGTTGTGGGTAGCGCACCACATGATGCAGTCCACACCATATATCAGTCACATCATCAGCCTACATATACTGAGAGTTTGGAGCTTCACCAGCCACACTTCCCCCACACCACCCTCCTCAATTCCCCTGACAACCTCATTCCTGTGCTAGTTTTGGTTAACCTCCCTACTCCCATCCCCAGGACTAGCATGGGACACCTCTGGCACCCCAATCCCAGAAACAGGAGCCACACCAAGAACTCCTGTGCACACCCAGAATGGAGCATTGGCAGCCACCATGGTCCCCTGCATCAGCCCCACTCTTTTGGCGGGAGCTCCATCCGGGTGGACTGAGCTCTGCTCCAGMTCTCGCCCCAGCCCCTGCATCCAGCGACTTGAGGGAGGCCTGTCAAATGTTCAGTCTGCTCTGCTTTCACGTGGTTGGCCAAGGACCTTGGCAAAGTCTCAGCTCACTCAACAAATAGCTGCAGATGACCCTATGCCTGTTAGCTCTTATGGGAATGAGCTTGTGTGGCTTACCACTTGGCGGCTGAGCCTTTGTTGCTCCTAGACATTTCCACTTCACAATAACAGCACTTACAGTTGACCAAGGCAGCTCTAGCAGGGCAGAAATTTGACAAACTGAGTTGTTGGAAAGGTGGCATCCTGTGATGGTGCCACATTGAAAGTCCTGCAGAAACGTCTCATTTCAAATTAAAATGTGTCCATCACATCACTCATGGAAATACCTAAAATGCATAAATATTAAAATAACAATTATTTTAGCCATKATTTTGATCTCTTTGTCTGTTTTTTTTAAGGACTGCTTAGGAACACATGAAATGTCTTAGTACGAGTACAAGCACATTTTCAGCACCACGCTGCGTTCTAAAATGTTCTCTCATGTATGTATTTCCCTTTGCTACTACTGGTATGTAATTTACATTGGAAGCTAGTTGCAGGTGTAAATGTAACTTACTATTAGCTAATGACTGTATTGTACGTTCTGAATCAGGCAACCCATCTCCAAGGAATGGGGTGGCAGAAAGGTTGCTAGATCAAATCCCCGAGCTGACAAGGTAAAAATCTGTTCTGCCCCTGAACAAGGCAGTTAACCCACTGTTCCTAGGCTGTCATTGTAAATAAGAATTTGTTCTTAACTGACTTGCCTAGTTAAATAAAGGAAAATATGTGATTTATATTAGTCTGATAATTTTGCATCTGGCAACTTTTTGGGCCAAAGTACTGGGAAGAAAAGATAATCTGAATTGGCCATCTCATGACTTTATGCTCTTGTTTGTATCCAGCCACCATCAAATTGCTCTGGGGTTAGATAACTGTGGCCACAATAGATCAGGGAGGAATGCATACTGGGACATGGAGGGGAGGGGTACTCGGGGTGAACATATTCATCTCAGGCAGCCCAGGGGTCAACCACAGCGACCATGACCTAAAAGCCTCAGATGTGACATTATGCACCGACCACAAGCCACACATAACACCGCCCCAAGATATCAGGGGACAGGGACACAAACATGCCACAACTCTCTGTCTTTTGGAAGAATAACAGTACATCAAAATACCACAGTGAGAGAAATGAGCATAGGAATGTACGAYGGTTAGAAAAATAATTGTTCAAAGGAAGAATTCCCTGAATCACAACCAAGGGATATAAACAATTGTGTAATTGGAGCTACCTCCCAAAACCACATCCTATGTGCGAATTGGTATCATCCAAGGGACACAGGGTCTAAGACTGGGCAGTAGACCATATTTTACTATATACGGGTATTGATGCACAGACCAGTTTAGATTTTTACTAATGATATTTCCATGTTTGGTTTATTAAAATGTAATATAAATGTAATAACTGAGTGATGAAACTCAAAAAAGTATGACAATCATCTGCTCTTACCGCCAGTAAGAGACTACTAACAGCTGAGAGCTGCTAATTACCTAGCAAGAGCTTGTTCACATGTCCTTTTGTGCCATGAACAGTTCCTGTGAGGCTGTGTTGGTGCCAAAAGCCCCTTAGAAATCGGTACGAGGGCCCTTGTGGTGAAAGTGAGAACTGCCATTGAATCCACTGAAAATGCATGGTCATAAAGCAGAATAATTAAACTGATAAAGGAAAGGTGACTTTTTCACAAAATAGAGGCATACAAAGACAAAACAATTGTGGTACAGTGTGGAAATGACAACAAATGAGTGAAGGAAATTCAGAAATGGATGAAAATGCTGGAAAAACTGTTTTGTTGAAGTTTGATTGAAAAGTTTAAACAATCAGAAGAGAAGMTTCCATTAAAACCACTTTGAATTATATTTTTACCCCTTATTCCACATTTTGTTGTGTTACAACCTGAATACAAAATGGATTTAAATATATTTAATCKATTTACACACAATGCCCCATAACGACAAACTGACAACATGTTTTTAGGCATTTTTGTAAATGTATTGAAAATTATACACAGAAATATCTAATTTACACAAGCGCACAAACAGTGATTAACARACGGGARGAGACCTGTAATCATCTACGCAATCCACAATGGCACAAAAGCCAAAACACTCAGCACAGGTACTCACACGCACCAACGGGACATTGTAACAATAATCGAAAGCACCATGGTGAACAAAGGGCACATATATATAAATACAATCAGTGGGATTAGGGGCCAGGTGTGCGCAATGAAAGTTCCAGAGGGATCCATGACATATTCACATCCCTGAGTCAAAACTTTGTAGAAGCACATTTGGCAGTGATTACAGCTGTAAGTATTTTTGGGTACCTCTAATAACTTTGCACACCTTGATTGTACAATAGCATTTGCCTTGTGTTTTAGGTTATTGTACTGCTGAAAGGTGAGTTAGTCTCCCAGTGTCTGTTGGAAAGCAGAATGAACCATGTTTCCTCTAGGGTTTTGCCTGTCCTTATAGCTGTATTTCGTTTCTTTTATTCTAAAAAAAATCCCTAGTCTTTGCCGACAACAAGAATACCCATAACATGATGCAGAGTAGTACTCTATTATGTGTTGTGTTGGATTTGTCCCAAACATAACAAACACTATGTATCCAGGACAAAAAATAAATAATTCTTTGCCCATTTAAAAAAAAAYWAATTAAGTGCCTTGTTGCAAAAAGGATGCATGTTTTTTGAATACTTTTCAAAATTCTGTACAGGCTTCCTTCTTTTCACTCTGTCATTTAGGTTAGCAAGGTGGAGTAACTAAAATGTTGTTGCTCCATTCTCATCACAACAACTCAATTCTATAACTGTTTTAAAATCACCATTGGCCCGGTGAAATCCCTGAGCAGTTCCTTTCCTCTCTGGCCACTGAGTTAGGAAGTATGCCTGTATCTTTGTAGTGACTGGGTGTATTGATACGCTATCCAAAGCTTTGTTAACAACTTCACCATGTTCAAAGGAATATTCCTTTYYACATATTTGTATTTGTACACATATACCAATCTGCCCTTCTTTGTGAGGCATTTAAAAACCTCCCTGGTCTTTGTGCTTGAAATTCACTACTCGATTGAGGGACCTTACAGATGATTCTAAGTGTGGAGTACAGAGATGGAGTACTCATTCAAGAATCATGTTAAACACTATTATTGAACATACAATGAGTCCATGCAACTTATTGTGCGATAAGTTAAGCACAATTTTACCACTGAACTTATTTAGGCTTGCCATAACAAAGGGGTTGAATCAAATCAAACGTTATTTGTCACATGTGCCGAATACAACATGTGTAGACCTTAGCCTACTTACTTACAAGCCCTTAACCAACAGTACAGTTCAAGAAGAGTTAAGTAAATATTTACCAGATAAACTGAAGTAAAAAGTAACACAATAACAATAACAAGGCTATATGAAGGGGGTACCGTTACAAAGTCAGTGTGCGGGGGTACAGGTTAGAGGTCATTTGTACATGTACAGTGGGGCAAAAAAGTATTTAGTCAGCCACCAATTGTGCAAGTTCTCCCACTTAAAAAGATGAGAGAGGCCTGTAATTTTCATCATAGGTACACTTCAACTATGACAAAATTAGAAAAAAAAATCCAGAAAATCACATTGTAGGATTTTTTATGAATTTATTAGCAAATTATGGTGGAAAATAAGTATTTGGTCACCTACAAACAAGCAACAACCAAAGAACACCATTACCGTACACCATCAATCCTGCGTGCAGACGTGTCCCCCTGCGTAACCAGTACATGTCCAGCCGTCTGAAGTTTGCTAGAGAGCATTTGGATGATCCAGAAGGAGATTGGAAGAATTTTCATATGGTCAGATGAAACCAAAATATAAACTTTTTGGTAAAAAACTCCAACTCGTCGTGTTTGGAGGACAAAGAATGCTGAGTTGCATCAAAGAAAACACATACCTACTGTGAAGCATGGGGGTGGAAACATCATGCTTTGGGGCTTTTTTCTGCAAAGGGACCAGGACGACTGATCCGTGTAAAGGAAAGAATGAATGGGGCCATGTATCGTGAGATTTTGGGTGAAAACCTCCTTCCACAGCAAGGGCATTGAAGATGAAACGTGGCTGGGTCTTTCAGCGACTGACAATGATCCCAAACACACCGCGCCGGGCAACGAAGGGAGTGGCTTCGTAGAGCATTTCAAGGTCCTGGATGGCCTAGCCAGTCTCCAGATCTCAACCCATAGAAAATCTTGGAGGGAGTGGAAAGTCCGTGTTGCCCAACAACAGCCCCAAAACATCACTGCTCTAGAGGTGATCTGCGTGGAGGAATTGGCCAAAATACCAGCAACAGTGTGTGAAAACCTTGTGAAGATTACAGAAAACGTTTGACCTCTGTCATTGCCACAAAGGGTTATATAACAAAGTATTGAAGATAAACTTTTGTTATTGACCAAATACTTATTTCACCATAATTGGCACAACCTAAATTCATTAAAAATCCATACAATGTTGATTTTCTGGTTTTTTTCTAATTTTGTCTGTCATAGTTGAAGTGTACCTATGATGAAAATTACAGGCCTCTCTCATCTTTTTAAGTGGGAGAACTTGCACAATTGGTGGCTGACTAAATACTTTTTTGCCCCACTGTAGGTAGGGGTGAAGTGACTATGCATAGATAATAAACAGCGAGTAGCAGCAGTGTACAAAACTAATGGAGGGGGATCAATGTAATAGTCCGGTGGACATTTTAATAATTGTTCAGCAGTCTTATAGCTTGGGGGTAGAAGCTATTAAGGAGCCTTTTGGTCCTAGACTTGGCACTCCGGTACCTCTTGCCGTGAAATAGCAGAGAAAACAGTCTATGACTTGGGTGACTGGAGTCTCTGACAATTTTATGGGCTTTCCTCTGACACCGCCTTGCAAAACTATTCATCCCCCTTGGTGTTTTTCCTATTTTGTTGCATTACAACCTGTAATTTAAATTGAATTTTATTTGAATTTCATATAATGGACATACACAAAATAGTCCAAATTGGTGAATTTAATGAAAAAAATTACTTGTCTCAAAACATTCAGAAAAATGGAAAAGTGGTGCGTGCATATGTATTCACCTCCTTTGCTATGAAGCCCCTAAAATAGATATTGTGCAACTAATTACCTTCAGAAGTTGCATATCTAGTTTACGGGAAAGGAGTCCCTCTAGCAGGACAGCTGTGGACAACTTCCGTCGAAATTGGAGGGTGCGCAATTCAAATAAATAATCATACAATTTTGGGATATTAAATATTTAGGTGCATACAAGTGTTTTATATCAGTTAAAAGCTTAAATTCTTGTTAATCTAACTGCACTGTCCGATTTACAGTAGGCTTTACAGCAGAAGCATGCCATGCGATTGTTTGAGGACGGCGCCCCACACAAAAATATTTTTCCACTGGCACAGGTTCATAAATTCACAAATAGCGATTAAATATTKACTTACTTTWAAAAAATCTTCCTCTGGTTTCTCCTACCATATATTTTATGTTATAGCCTCCTACATTACTTTAACATTTCTACAAACTTCAGAGTGTCTTCTTTCCAACGGTACCAATTATATGCATATCCTGGCTTCAAGGCCTGAGCAACAGGCAGTTTACTTTGGGCACGTCAGTCAGATAGGAAGTGGAGAAAAATAGACCCTAGCCTGAATAGGTTTAAATAAAGTCCACCTGTGTGCAATCTAAGTGTCACAWGATCTGTCACCTGATCTCAGTATACACCTGCTCTGAAAGGCCCCAGAGTCTGCAACACAACTAAGCAAGGTGCACCACCAAGCAAGCGGCGACATGAAGACCAAGGAGCTCTCCAAACAGGTCAGGGACAAAGTTGTGGAGAAGTACAGAAGTACAGATGGGTTATAAAAAAATATCAGAAACTTTGAACATCCCACAAAGCACCATTTCAATCCATTATTAAAATATGGAAAGAATATGGCAGCACAACAAACCTGCCAAGAGAGGGTCGCCCACCAACACTCACAGACCAGGCAAGGAGGGCATTAATCAGAGGCAACAAAGAGACCAAAGATAACCCTAAAGGAGCTGCAAAGCTCCACAGCGGAGATTGACGTATGTGTCCAGGTGTACACTCCACAGAGCTGGGCTTTACGGAAGAGTGGCCAGAAAAAAAGCCATTGCTTAAAGAAAAAAATAAGCAAACATGTTTGGTTATCGCCAAAAGCCATGTGGGAGACTCCCCAAACAWATGGAAGGTACTCTGGTCAGATGAGACTAAAATGTAGCTTATTGGACATCAAGCAAAACGCTATGTCTGATGCAAACCCAAGACCTCTCATAACCCCGAGAACACCATCCCCACAGTGAAGCATGGTGGTGGCAGTATCATGCTGTGGGGATGTTTTTCATCGGCAGGCACTGGGAAACTGGTCAGAATTGAAGGAATGATGGATGGCGCTAAGTACAGGGAAATTCTTGAGGGAAACCTGTTTCAGTCTTCCAGAGATTTGAGACAGGTATGGGGGTTCACCCTCCAGCAGGACAATGACCCTAAGCATACTGCTAAAGCAACACTCGAGTGGTTAAAGAGGAAAAATGTAAATGTCTTGAAATGGCCTAGTCAAAGCCCAGACCTCAATCCAATTGAGAATCTGTGGTATGACTTAGATTGCTGTACAACAGAGGAACCCATCCAACATGAAGGAGCTGGAGCAGTTTTGCCTTGTTCGGGTAAAAATCCCAGTGGCTAGATGTGCCAAGCTTATACAGACATACCCCAAGAGGCTTGCAACTTTAATTGRTGTTAAAGGTGGCTCCGCAAAGTATTGACTTGGGCGGGTGAATAGTTAATCACCCTCAAGTTTTCCGTTTTTTTGTCTTATTTCTTGTTTGTTTGACAATAACAAATATTTTACATCTTTAAAGTGGTAGGCATGTTGCTCACATCGGCTACCGAGAGCGTTATAACATTGTCATCCAGAACAGCTAGTGCTCTCGTGCATGCTTCAGTGTTGCAAGCCTCGAAGCGAGCATATAAGGCATTTAGCTCGTCTGGTAGGCTCGCGTCACTGGGCAGGTCGTGTCTGGGTTTCCCTTTGTAGCCCGTAATAGTTTTCAAGCCCTGCCACATGCGACGAGCGTCAGAGCAGGTGTTGTAGGATTCAATCTTAATCCTGTATTGACACTTTCCTTGATTGATGGTCTGAGGGTATAGGATTTCTATACGATTTCTTACAAGCGTCCGGATTAGTTTCCCGCTCCTTGAAAGTGGCAGCTCTAGCCTTTAGCTCAGTGCGGATGTTGCCTGTAATCCACGGCTTCTGGTTGGGGTACATACGGTCGCTGTGAAACCACGTTGTCGATGCACTTATTGATGAAGACGATGAATGAGGTGGTATACTCCTCAATGCCATTGGATGAATCCCGGAACATATTCCAGTCTGTGTTAGCAAAACAGCGTAGCACTGGTACTTCCTGCTTTAGTTTTTGCTTGTAAGCAGTAATCAGGAGGATAGTATTATGGTCAGATTTGACAAATGGAGGGRGGGGGAGAGCTTTGTATGCATCTCTGTGTGTGGAGTAAAGTTGTTTCCCCCTCTGGTTGCACATGTGACATGCTGGTAAAAATTTGGTCAAACTGATTTAAGTTTGCCTGCATTAAAGTCCCCAGCCACTAGGAGCGCTGCTTCTGGGTGAGCATTTTCTCATTTGTTTATGGCCTTACACAGTTGGTTGAGTGCGGTCTTAGTGCCAGCATCGGTCTGTGGTGGTAAATAGACGGCTACAAATAATATAGATGAGAACTCTCTTGGTAGATAGTGTGGTCTACAGCTTATCATAAGGTATTCTACCTCAGGCGAGCAATACCTCGAGACCTCTTTAATATTAGACATCGCGCACCAGCTGTTATTGACAAAAAGACCCACCCCTCGTCTTACRAGACGTAACTTCTCTGTTCTGCTTAATTGAAAATCCCTCCATCTTTATATTATCCATGTCGTCGGTCAGCCAAGACTCAGTAAAAAACAAGATATTACAGTTCTTAATGTCCCGTTGGTAGGATAATTGTAATCGTAGGTCACCAATTTAATTTCCCAGTGATTGCATGTTAGCAAGTAGAATTGATGGTCATGGGAGTTTACTCGCTCGCCTACGGATTCTCAAAAGGCAGCCCGATCTGCGTGCTCTTTTCCTCCGTCTTTTCTTCAAGCAAATGACAGGGATCCGGTGGGAGCAGTATATCTTTCTCGTCGGACTCGTTAAAGGAAAAAGCTTCTTCCAGTTCGTGATGAGTAATCCCAATTCTGAATTCCAGAAGTTATTTTAGGTCATAAGAGACAGTATCAGCAAAATGAAGTACAAAATATGTTACAAACAACACAATTGGTTATGGGCATGTAAAACGTCAGCAATCCTCTTCGGCGCCATCTTAACAATGCTTATTGACTCAAGATATTTCAATTTTAAAAAATGTCTACAAACAAAATTCCACTTTGACGTTATGTAATATTGTGTGTAAATTAAATAAAATTATATATTTATAAAGCAGAAATATTTTATAAAAGAATACTATACATTTTAATGACCTGTTACACAGATGAGGCATACTGCAGTTTTTAGACTTTGTGTAGATCATACATTGGCTCTAGCATCTGATCGTTTCAAAGCTTTCCAACATACATTTATTAACATAATGTGATACGTGCCTTCCATGTTTATACCCCATCTCTTACCTCTGATAAGTGTTTGTGGAAAACCTACCGTTGATGTAGAGATGTAGGACTTAACAGTTTCTGGCCAAGTAATGTTTGACACAGAACGAGGGCATCAGATCTGGTGTGATAAAGGGGTGAATTAGGGTCGGTTCATATAAAGAGATTTTGAATTTTGTATTTGTATTTTGGTTCAATCCATCTCCAATCAGCAGATAATATTTGTTGAGCTTTACTTTTACCTTGACGTGCCACGATAAGACAATATAAATGTTACACTGGAATGTTTCAAGTGTTGGTGGGAGGAAAAGGGATCTATTTCTTAAAGATGAAGGGATGTGGCTCCTGCACTCTTTCAGGAGGACATTTATTTGTGGAGCTTTAGTGAATCTCAAATGTCCTCTTTACCTCAAAGTGCAAGTGAGGCTACTCYCATTCGAGGGATTGGGGTCCTTAAGTTCAGTGGGGCCTCCTGAGTTCAGGAACTATTGCCATCAAAATGTGTCTTGTAACGATGCCCTGAGGCAATGACAAGCCAGTTGAAAAATTAGTTCAATGAGTGCCTGTCAGTTAGGCCTAAATTGAATCCACCCTTCTTGTGGAATTTAGAAAAAGAACCACGTTCTATTTAAACAAGGCCTGCGTCTAAGACACATTACTCTGCATGCCTTATCAATTTACCCAAGTGGGGCTTCATTGTCACATGGGTCCCATGTTACGACGTAAGCGAAACGAAGAGCATGACATAAACCATTCTCCAAAAGCAACAGTGTCATCCCTCCGATTAATACGCAGCCAAAGAGCCTAACGTGATCCAGCTTTGAACTCGCCCTGTCTGAGAGAACATGGCAACATGATGTCAGGAGAGACGAAAGTGCCGGGCCGATATGTAAACGTGCCCGTTCTTCGCACTCCATTGATTTCAATGGAATTACGTTCTTGGCGCCGCAACTGTCTGGTCTCCGCTCTTAAAAGGAGACAGAATCACTATTGATAGCCCCTGAATCAGGTCTCGTGTATGCAAGTCTCAGGCACTGTGGCGACTGGGTCTAATGGAGTGTGCTCCTAAAAGCAAAACCAAGTTCTGCTCAGCAACTATAAGAACAGAAAGCTTGTTGGCGCTAAAAAAACACAGTTGACCGATGGTTGGTCATGGCCAATTCTCACTGATTAGCTGCATAAGAGTTGACTGTGGGGAGAAATAGGTCATTAATTTTCTATAAAACATGAAATATTATGGATGTATTAACTACAACAACAACAAAAAAACATTCTTACAAAATATGACATACACCATAATTTCATAACTGAAAAGTTTAACTGAAGGTTAAGAACAACCAACAGTTTGTCAAATAGAAAGTGTTGAGATCCGACAGAGCTCTTAACCATCCAAGGAAATAAAGCAATGGGGTCAGATGGTAAACACTTATAAAAAGCATTTCTTACTCACGGAGAGATTATTTCTCTATGTTCTCAAGTATCACTTTTTTGTTTGGATCTTGAGGATTGRACGGCTCAAATTATACGCTTAGTGGGAATGGATTCTTTCCGCCATGAGAAACCAACAGTTCAATTGGAAACACTGTTGTCTTAGTTCTAAGAGAACATCCAGTACAATAACACCATACAAAAGTCAACCACTGATGTCAGCAATATTCATTGGGCTCGCGCTCTTGAACAGATTAGCGTCAACATAGTTCATGCTATAGCTCCGAAAGCTAGCATTTTGGGGCTGATCGTTTAACACAGTGTTGTTTTGAGCACCTTGACATTTCCAGGGGAAAAGGATCAATTACAATTTAAGGGACCGGATTCAAGTGGAAAGCAGGTTGCTGTGGGTGGAATGCAGGTTGCAGTCGATGTGAACACCTCCTCCCGTCCTGTGTCTCTGCAGCAGGGCTGCCACGATGGCTCTGTGGGTGTAGAGTCCTGTGGCCAGGTTGGTCATTGTTACACCCGGCCTGACTGGGTCCCCATCCTGGACAACAAAGCAGGTAAAAAAAGAAGGAAACTTAAGACATTTTTGACAACTTTACCGACATCTTTAACTGTTTATTTCAAGTCCAGCAATCATTAGTATAATTCAGAAGTCATAGAAATGATGATATACTATATGCATTTAGCAGACACTTTTATACAAAGAAACATACAATAGTGCATACACATTTTCGTATGGGTGAACCCAGCGGGAATCAAACCCCTACTAACTGAGCCCCACAGGACCACACAGGTCCAATTAATGAGAGAACATAGACAATTCACATCCTTAGAAGCTTTATTTGTGGTATTTATATGATTACTTCGTGATTCAGACATGAAAAGATGATTGTTTAACACATGGCTTGAGAAGTTTGATGTAGAAGGCCCTAATCATGAGTCTAATAATGAATTGTGATCTCATGTGTACATTTTGGCACAAATGATGTATCTTCATTAACCTGTGAAGATGTATATCTTGGGGAGAGAAAACATACTAACCTCAGTGCCAGTGATGTGCATTATGCCAGAGACAGCAGAGGCGATGGAGTCATACCCTGGTCGCTGGGATAGTGGCACAGTGTGTGTGTGTGTGTGTGTGTGTGTGTGTGTGTGTGTGTGTGTGTGTGTGTGTGTGGTGCACGTGAGAGAATATAAGTCAGAAGCACACTAACATGTGATGGGGATATTCACTCTGTCGTCTCAGCACAAAACATTTCCGTCTCTATACCATGGCAACAGAAAATGTACTCCAACATGAGACACACACAAACCATCCAACCCCACTGTACTATGCAATAGCAGCATGAAATTAACCCACAAAACCATTGACCACAGCTGCAACTGTTGTGCATGTCAGCACTGGGCCAATTGAATAATAACAAGTGACTTTTTGCTCACAAGGTCCCACCTCATGCAGAAAGAGTTATTTTAAGGAATAAATTGAAAACATATGTTCCATAACTCTGCACTAACTAACTAAAACAGAGAAAATGAATACTGGTTTTGTTTGATTAAGCCCAAAATGAGCTCATTGCAGCAGAAACTCAGAAGTGTTAATGTTTACTTAACTATAGCCACTGCAGCCCAATCAAAATAAGCACTCCAGGAAAAAAATGAACTATATTTCACACTTCAAATTAGCTTGGGTAACTTCAACACAAGAATGGAATTTTCCTAGAAACCTCAACACTATCAGTACGGAGGGCCCAACTAATGAAGGACACATGTTGACGATTACTTGCCTTCTCAGATGTCACTTAAAATCAGCTTTCATTTGCTGCAAAGAAATTAAGCCCCAATGATAACATTTTAAATGTTTAATCCTTCTGTGGAGCAAGGACCCTAGTCCCTCTGTACCTCAAATATTCTAAAATCCTCCCTTGGTGCCTGAGTGCATCTGCTTTTCATTCCTGCCCAAAACTTCCATTCCACAAATTCTCTGGTAACTTTACGTGTTAAAGAAGGTTGTTTAGTTCCAAGTTAATACGTCTTGGTGGTGTGCGTCTCTCCAATATGCCTCCCTTATAAATCTAAAGAGGCAATACCAGATGGGTTTACTGTATCTGTAAAGCAGTGTGAAATCAAAACCATCTTCCCAGGCTGGTGTGTACAAATAGCCATAGACTCAAATATGTTTTCACAGCAGAAGAAATACATACAAAAACCTACCAAAATATAAGAGCAACAAAAAATGTGTGACTCTCCTCACTCCTCAGATTAATTCTCTAACTACTATCATCACTCCTCAGATTAATTCTCTAACTACTATCATCACTCCTCAGATTAATGCTCTAACTACTATCATCACTCCTCAGATGTCTATAACTTATATCTCTAACTACTATCATCACTCCTCAGATTAATTATCTAACTATCATCACTCCTCAGATTAATGCTCTAACTACTATCATCACTCCTCAGATTCATGCTCTAACTACTATCATCACTCCTCAGATCATGCTCAACTACTTCATCACTCCTCAGATTAATTATCTAACTACTATCATCACTCCTCAGATTCATGCTCTAACTACTATCATCACTCCTCAGATTCATGCTCTAACTACTATCATCACTCCTCAGATTCATGCTCTAACTACTATCATCACTCCTCAGATTCATGCTCTAACTACTATCCTCACTCCTCAGATTAATGCTCTAACTACTAGCATCACTCCTCAGATTAATTCTCTAACTACTAGCATCACTCCTCAGATTCATGCCTAACTACTATCATCACTCCTCAGATTCATGCTCTAACTACTATCATCACTCCTCAGATTCATGCTCTAACTACTATCATCACTCCTCAGATTAATGCTCAACACCGCATTAAGTGCTCTTTAATAACCACAGGGTGTGTGGGGAGAGGCTCACAACAACCAAACTCACTCACTCTATATAGAGCTCATGGAGAAGGGCATGCCGTCAGCTGAAGAACAATGACAGACTCACTTTTTATCCTTCCTCACCTTGTGCGGAAATGGATTTAAAAACTCAGCAAGTTAAAAAAAATGGACTGTGGCTAACTGAAACAGAGTTTATTGGTCTCATGCACAGGATACATGGTGTGAACAGTACAGTGACATGCTTACTTGCAAGCTCTCCTCACCAGTGCAATACACATATACAGTATATATATTTTTGGGGGATATCCAATTGGTAGTTAGTCTTGTCCCATCGCTGCAACTCCCATACGGACTCAGGAGAGGTGACGGTCAAGAGCCATGCGTCTCTCCCGAAACACGACCCCGCCAAGCCGCACTGCTTCTTGACACAACGGTTGCTTAACCCGGAAGCCAGCCACACCAATGTGTCAGAGTAAACACTGTACACCTGGCTACCGTGTCAGCGTGCACTGCGCCTGGACCCCCACAGGAGTCGCTAGAGAGTGATGGGACAAGGACAACCCGGATGGCCAAACCCTCCCCTAACCCAGACAACGCTGGGCCAATTGTGTGCCGCCTCATAGGTCTCCCGGTCGAGGCCAGCTGTGACACAGCCTGGGATCAAATCAGGRTCTGTAGTGATGCAGCTAGCACTGTGATGCAGTGCCTTAGACCGCTGCACCACTCGGGAGGCCGCAATACATTTGTAAAAAAAAAAAAAGACACAATCAGTAATAAGAGTAGAACTCAGTGTTGAATGAGCTGCAGATAATGGCAACTACTTTGGATTATTCAACCCATGAGAATGATGGAAGCTTTAGAAAAGTGGGCTATTTATGCCCCGTCTCTTAAATGGTTTCTGTGTGTGTGACTGCCAATATGCGCCCCCACTAGGATCTGAAAGAATGCTCCATGCATTATTGCTTAGTAAAAAACATTGGTCAGAATAAAACGTCTCCTCAAAATCACCGCAAGGTCACTGAATTTGCCCGCAAGTCCAAGGCAATTAATCAATAAGCAAATATAAATCACATGACCTTCTTGTGAGGCCAACTTAAAACACAAATCAAGCAGCCTCATTACTTGAGCTAAAATGTCTTTCAAACTGTCACAGGCATATCAATGGTTTCCTTTTCCACTTGTTTGCAGCATAAAGCTAAAAMAAATCTAAAATAGCGTTGGATAAAAGGTATATTTTCCTGGAAGTGTGTCCTGGAGCTTACGTTTCTCAATAGCTAGGTGGTCAGAGACTAAAGATGAGAGAACTTTAAAAACGATGTAATTGAACTCCTGTATATGAATAAAAAGGTTGAAAAGGCTATTCTATAAATATCAGGACATTAAAAAAAACTAAAATGGTTTATGAGGCAAAGACCACATGAAGCTAATCAAAGCACATTAGTTACAGGTTCACACACGGAAGCTGTCAAAATCCAGCAAAATCTCAGCATGAGCTGTTTACCATCCACAATTTACTAAGGCCTCGTGGGCAATGCCTCTTGCATTTTAAAAGAAAGCAAGGTTGGGAATTAAGCAACAGAGGTAATCTTCCAAAAAMACTTTGGGAAATTAAAACTGTCTGTAATTCATTGGTTTCCCTACCATTGGGAATGCAATGGCAAACCTGAAACCAACCCACCACATCTGATGTATCGAGGTACAAAAACAAGAGGTATAAACTCATGGTTGACACTTTATTTAGACATGAGATGCCTCTCAAAACTTAAAAAGATGCACACCTGTGAAGAATTAGATTTTTTTTTTTTTTATCAGGCTGGTATTTATTTATTGAATTTATATATCCTTATTTACACAGGGAATTAACATTGAGACCCAGGTCTCTTTTTCAAGTGAGCCCTGTAAACAACATAACAAAATGCATATAATAAAGAAAACCCTGTTAATTAATTGATTGATAGTTTAGCATCACTGGTTTCTTGACTTGGCGGTTGAAGAAACTAGGAATCCAGGGGTATACACATGCATGTTCACTCGGGTGTTAGCCGCCCTCTAGTGACCATTTATGAGAACTTTAGGCCTGTGCTTTGGACAGGGGTAGATAGCGTAGGCACCAGGAAAAAGTCAAGCGATGGCGTGGCCAATGTTCCCTCTAAACTGCGCGCGTGCGCCGCACACCTCACCCAGGACTGCCGCGTAGAAGAAATGCCATGCCCCGCAGAGACGCAAGAGATTGAACTTCATTGAGGCCCCATTAGTTGGCACTATATAGATCAACGTTTTTTCTGTGATCGAATCAATATTATGTCAGCCCTTTTTCAATGCAACAAACCAAAACAAATCTAACTTTGCAGATTGAGTCTGATTTTGTTGTAGGCAGAGCCAGAGCACAACAGAGTAGAATTCAAATGGCGTGTGTTGCCAACAAGCAATCTTTCAAACGCGCTTTTCAGATCAATTTAGATCAGAGCGCAGAGCAGGCACTTGTGCACATTTGTTGATATTCTTTGCTATAGTTAGCGAGTTATTAGTACAGTTATAGTATAGGTCAGCTATTGCGAGTTACTGCTTCCTACAAGTGCACAAAATGTGTAAGCTACATTTCAAGCTGTCTTTGAAAAGCCAGTCAGGTAAAAAGCTTAGGTCTTAATTAAAGGGGCAATGTTGTAGTTTGAGGCAGGCTTGAACATGTAAATAAGCCAAGTGAGACAGGTAGGCTACATTGTCGAATTCTCTGTATGGTAATAATAATTAATTGTATTTTGTCAAGTGGTTTATTGCATCATYCAATGCAATTCACAGTCACCCATTTGGCCCAAGTAAAAAAGACCACGTAAAAAAATATTAATTCATATCAAGCCCTTCATAATGTAGAAAACGTTTTAAAAGTCTCATGTAATGTAGGCCTGCATTGAACATCACAAATAGGCTACATCATAGAAAACAAAAGCTACTATTTCCATGTGAAAATGTTATGGGATTTGCTCCATTGGGTTTGTTTGTAGGCCTACATTATGCTCAAATCACCTATTGGCTACTGTCTAAAACTGTCAGTGTACAGCCTCAGTGTTCACTGTAAATGTGCGCCGGAAGTTGCACAAAATTCTCACATTGTTCAAGTTTCCGCTCACAATACCTAAAATTTGATAAGTGCCCCAAAAAATTAGAGGGAACATTGGGCGTGGCCCTGTGATGTGCAATAATTATTGATTTATTAGTAAATATAGCTCAAAAGAGGGGCTGTAGAATGAACATACAGTATATTTAATTATTGCAAGCCACACGTTGCTTTTCATAGAAAATGGCAATGGCAGTTTCCTGAATTGAACATGGTTAGGATTATGTTGGAGATTTCATTGTTCATGACAAGGTGGACAATGAGAGTTAACCATGAAGTCAACAAAAACGGATCTGTTTTAATGCAAAGGCCCGTGACAACATAAAGTAATATCAATATCAATACCAATATCACGTCAACATAGACATGTATGCCAAAATGACACGATATCACTTCACAGGAAACAGTGACGTGGGCTTTTGGACGGAGCTTGACACGATTACAGAATTTACAGCTTGCCAACACGTGAAACCAATCTCGGAGAGCCAGCGTGGGGACATGAGCCATCCGTTACAGATTAGTGTGGCAATGGAGTAATTTTTTTATAAATCCCCACTTCCTTTACTAGTGAATAATGCAGACAGTAAACTGAAATGTGCCTTTTCACAAGTCCTGAAATTAATTGAAAACATGGATGGAAAGGATTGACAACATGCATAGCCAAACAAAACTGTCTCAGTCATTACATCTCCTTGATTAAAGATTTGCAAGCCATAAACTACAGCTCTCCGCCACCATACACACGTACTTTGACAGAGTTGGGGTCAATTTCCCTTACATACTTTAAATTCAGGGAGTGAAAATGGAATCCTAATCTAAACAAATTCACTTTACATTAAGTTCCCCCTATTACACATAAATAACTGTAGTAACATAGCATACATATGTATTACTATGTAATTACATGGTAATAGGATTGTAGCTGTACCGATAATTAAACAATTGGAACAAGGACTATGTAATTACACATCTACTTGAAGGTTCTTTCACATGTGTAATTACTAATGTTAAGATTTTCTCGTTCCAGTATCTAACTAATGTTTTGTAATTACTTATTTGAAAGTCACCTGTGAGGGACCTCCCGAGTGGCGCAGCGGAGTGTTAGAGGCATCACTACAGATCTGGGTTCGATCCAGGGCTGTGTTGCAGCCGGCCGCGCCCGGGAGACTCATGAGGTGGCGCACAATTGGCTGAGCGTCATCCGGGTTAGGGGAGGGTTTGGCCGACCGGAATGTCCTTGTCCCATTGCTTTCTTGTGGCGGATGCACGTTGACTTCAGTCACCAGTTGAAGGTGTTTCTTCCGACACATTGGTGTGGCTGGCGTCGTTAAGCGAGCAGTGTGTCAAGAAGCAGTGCAGCTTGGCAGGGTCGTGTTTTGGAGGACGTATGGCTCTCGACCTTGGCCTCTCCTGAGTCCCATCGCTGCAACTCCCATACGGACAAGACTGTAAATTGGATATCACAAAATTGGGGATATCACTTTTTTTTTTACAAATTAAAAAAACATGTGAAAGTCACCTGTGAATTACCATGTTAAGTAACTCAAACCAAGGTTCCACTACCATGTAATTTCAGGGTTGATAACTAGCAATAAGACCTGTCCTTAACTCCCAGTAATTTTCAATTAGTTTATTTCTGTGTCATAACCTGGCTAGGTAACACCATGGCCAAGGTAGACTCAGGAAAGTGACGTTGACACAAGCAGTACTGTAGATATTGAGATAGGCAAGTTGCAAGACTTCTCTCTCACACAGTATCTGAGCATATGCATAGGTTRGCMTCACGCTGTGACAGTGTGGTGGCCACGGGACCAAAAGCCTTCTGCTTCACGCTTTTAGTTGTTGCGGACATTGACCCACTATGCTGTTTACTTTCTGCATTAAACTTTACAGCTCATGTAAAGTGTTGGTCCCATATTTCATGAGCTGTATGTTCCATATGCACAAACAACTTTTTTCTCTCAAATTTTGTGAACAAATTTGTTTCCATCCCTGTTAATGAACATTTCACCTTTGCCAAGATAATCCATCCACCTGACAGATATCAAGAAGCTGATTAAACAGKATGATAATTACACAAGTGTACCTTGTGCTGGGGACAAAAAACGGCCTCTTTTCAATGTGCAGTTTTGTCAGACAACACAATGCCACAGATCTCTCAAGTTTTGAGGGAGCGTGCATTTGGCATGCTGACTGCATGAATGTCCACCAGACCTGCTGCCAGAAAATATTCTTCCTCCAATGTCTTTTTATAACTTTGGCAGTACGTCCAACTGGCCTCACAACTGCAGACCACATGTAACCACGCCAGCTAGGACCTCCATATCCGGCTTCTTTACCTGCGGGATCGTCTGAGGGGGGAGGGGTGTTGAAGAATATTTTTGTCTGTAATAAAGCCTTTTTGTGAGGAAAAACTAATTCTGATTGGCTGGACTTGGCTCCCCAGTAGGTGAGTCTGGCTGCCAAGTCTGCACATCTGCTCAGTCACATGAAATCCATAGATTAGGGCCTAATTAARTTCTTTCAAATGACTGATTTCCTAATTTGAGCTGTACAATTTTTTTGAGCGGATGGTCAAGGGACCTGAACATAATTACAAATAATTTGTAGACTGAAAATTGACCACAAGAAGCCCAAACAGATATACAGTAATATTTGAGTAGAACATAATAATTTGTATACGATCACCCTCTATGGAAAGATGACTCTCACAAACACAATGTTGTTCTACGTTTTGCTGTATGACCCCCACAAGCATCACGGGACTTGTCTGAAGTCGGTTTGGTTTTAGTTAATAACATGGTAATTCACAGGTATTTTCTATTTATTAAGGATCCCCTTTAGCTGCTTCCAAGGCAGCAGCTACTCTTCCTGGTGTCCAGCAACATTAAGGCAGTCATATACAGTTAAAGATATTACATGACATTACATTTCATAACACTTTTCACAACACATTGAGTGTGTTCCCTCAGGAAACTACTCTACTATTACATATCTACAATACAACATCCATGTGTACGTGTGTGTAGAGTGCTTGTCTTATCATGTGTATGTGTTCCTGTGCCTATGTGTATGTCTCTTCACAGTCCCCGCTGTTCCATAAGTTGTATTTTTACCTGTTTTTAAATGTGATTATACTGCTTGCATCAGTTACCTGATGTGGAATAGAGTTCCATGTAGCAATGGCTCTATGTAGTACTGTGCTCCTCCCATAGTCTGTTTTTGACTTGGGGATTGTGAAGAGACCTTTGGTGACATGTCTTGTGGGGTATGCATGGGTGTCCGAGCTGTGTGCTAGTAGTTTAACTTTTTATGGCTGCAGGGGCAGTATTGAGTAGCTTGGATGAAAGGTGCCCATTTCAAACGGCCTCGTACTCAATTCCTGCTCGTACAATATGCATATTATTATTACTATTGGATAGAAAACACTCTCAAGTTTCTAAAACCGTTTGAATTATATCTGTGAGTAAAACAGAACTCATTTTGCAGCAAACTTCCAGTCAGAAAGTGAAAAATCTGAAATCGAGGCTCTGTTCCAGGGCCTCCCTAATCATTTGCTTGAAATCTATTAGTATACATGCACTTCATACGCCTTCCACTAGATGTCAATAGGCTGTGAGAGGTGAAATGGAGTGTATAGCTATTTCTATGGTCAAAAGAGAGAGCTTGGAATGACATGACCCCAAATTCCTTTGTTCAGGAAGGRGCAGGAAGTACATCAGCATTGGCTTCTGAAAAGCTTTTMTTATAGACGGCTAATATCTCCGGCTTTGATTTTATTTGATAAATGTGACAATATCATCGTAAAGTATGTTTTTTCAATATAGTTTTATCAGATTATTGAAATTTTTWCGGGAGTTTTGGCGTGTTRCGTTCTRTGCGTTTGTTCACGATGGACAGCTTCGCGCCACTTGGCAAGTTTTGCTTGCTAATTCGAGAGGGAAAAAGGACATTCTCAAACCAAACAARGATTGTTCTGGACGAAGGARCCCTTGTGCAAGATTCTGATGGAAGCTCAACAAAAGTAGYACCCATTTATGATGTTATTTCCTATTTCTGTCGAAAATGTGTTGTTGTGTTTTCCGCCTTGATTTTTGGCGCTGTCTCGCTAGGTGATTATGTTTCTATGTTGGCCAGGTATGGTTCCTAATCAGAGGCAGCTGTTTGTCGTTGTCTCTGATTGGAGATCATATTTAGGCAGCCATTTCCCCTTTGTGCTTTGTGGGATTTTGACTGTGTATAGTTGCCTGTGAGCACTATAGCAGCTTCACGTTTCGGTTTGCTCTTTATTGTTTTGTTTTGCTGTGAGTTTCACCGAGTAAATAAAAGATGTGGAACCCAGATCACGCTGCGCTTTGGTCCAGTTATTCTAACGATCGTGAAACAACTGTTGACCAAAACACCTGGTGGGGTGGTTACTTTGTTGTTTTTCAAATCCCGGATTGCCCCTTTTAAGAGTTAATTTATTAATATGTAGGAGATAATAAATAAAAGCGCATTCACTTCACTTGTTGAATGTGCTCTTGTGAAAATCAGCATCTTGTGTCTTTTCTGTTAATTCCTAAGGAAGAAAACAGATTTTTTTTAAATGTGTAGAATAGATTTTGATACAAACCCCGCTGACCTCTATGCTGACGGGCGGCTGATGCTGACCACTGTTTGGTCAACTGAGGAATGAGGCCGGAGTCTCCCTCCTGTCCGGAGCAGCCGGAGACTCCCTCCCGTCCGGAGCAGCCGGAGTCTCCCTCCCGTCCGGAGCTGCCGGAGCCGCCCGTCAGTCTGGGAGCTGCCGGAGCCGCCCGTCACTCCGGCACTCCCGGAGCTGCCCTTCACTCCGGCGCTGCCAGAGTCTCCCGCCGGTCCGGCGCTGCCGGAGTTGCCCGTCTATTCGGGGCCCGCTGCAAGGGTCCCCAGTCTGGGGTTGGCGGTAAGGGTCCCCGCTCCAGAGGCGCCACCTAAGTGGGCCAAGACTAAGGTGGGGCGGGGTCCACGTCCCGCACCAGAGCCGCCACCGCTGTGAAATGCCCACCCAGACCCTCCCCTATAGGTTCAGGTTTTGCGGCCGGAGTCCGCACCTTTGGGGGGGGGGGGGGTACTGTCACGTCCTGACCTTAGAGATCCTTTTTATGTCTCTGTTTTGGTTGGTCAATGGTTCTCAATCAGAGTTCTCAATCAGAGGCAGATGTCATTCATTGTCTCTGATTGAGAATCATATTTAGGTAGCCTGTTCCCACCTGTGTTTGTGGGTGGTTGTTTCCGGTTTAGTGTTTGTTTCACCTTTTTTGACTGTTCGTTTGTCGTGTTTGTTGTTTTGGTTTAGTGTTACGTATTTTTATTAAAGAATATGAACACTTACCACGCTGCACCTTGGTCCTCTTCTTCTCCTCCAGACGACAAGCATTACATCCCTGCTACCCGCTCGAGCTTCCCCTTGCCTGCACCCCATCTCTCTCCCGCTTTTCAATAAATACCTTAGTTACCTTATCACTGTCTCCATGTCTGAGTCTGCTCTTGTGTTCACCTCCTCCGCCCGCCTAACATATACCTACTTCAATGCATAAGGAGATGCTACAGAGAGTGCATGAAGGACATCTGGGAACTGAGAAATGTAAGAGAGTGGCCAGAGAGCCTTTATTGGCCGAATATAAATTCTGATGTTGAGCAAATGGTGGGAAATTGTGACACGTCTCAAATTTCATTAGACAGCCCAAGGAGCCCATGGTTATGGGAAAGGACTTGTTTCACTGCATCGGTAAGGACTATTTCTTGACTATCGACTACTTGTCAAATTACCCTGAAATTGRACTCTTGTCCAGTACAACAGCAAAGACTGTCATTTTGCACTTGAAATCATTTTTTGCTAGGCATGGGATTCCCCCTAGTGGTGGTTTCTGATAGTGCAGTAAGTTTAAAACTTCTTCGGGATCGGTGTCCCTTCCACGGGATGGTTGAGCTAACGTAGGCAAATACAATTAGCATGAGGTTGAACTAACAAGAAAATTTCCCAGCACATAGACATATCTGATTTTGGCAGAAAGCTTAAATTCTTGTTAATCTAACTGCACTGTCCAATATACAGTAGCTTTTACAGTGAAAGAATACCATGCTATTGTTTGAGGAGAGTACACAATTTTGAACATGAAAAGTTAATAAACATATTAAGCACATTTGGGTAGTCTTGATATAACATTTTGAACAGAAATCAGTAAAACTTTGCACATGCACTACTGCCATCTAGTGGCCAAAATCTGTATTGCACCTTGGCTGGAATAATACATTATGGCCTTTCTCTTGCATTTCAAAGATGATGGTACAAAAAACTTACAACGGATGGTTATTTCTTTGTATTATCTTTTACCAGATCTATTGTGTTATATTCTCCTACAAACTTCAGTGTTTCCTTTCTAATGGCACCAAGAAAATGCATATCCTTGCTTCAGGGCCTGAGCTACAGGCAGTTAGATTTGGGTATGTCATTTTAGGCGAAAATTGAATTAAAGGGGCGGATCCTTAAGTTGTGCCAGCATCCCAGGATCGCCTCTTCACTGTTGACATTGAGACTGGTGTTTTGCGGGCACAATTTAATGAAGCTGCCAGTTGAGGACTTGTGAGGCGTCTGTTTCTCATACTAGACACTCTAATGTACTTGACCTCTTGCTAAGTTGTGCATCGGGGCCTCCCAAATCCTCTTTCTATTCTGGTTAGAGCCAGTTTGCACTGTTCTGTGACGGGAGTAGTTCACAGCACTGTACCAGATCTTCAGTTTCTTGGCAATTTTACACATGGAATAGCCTTCATTTCTCAGAACAAGAATAGACTGACAAGTTCAGAAGAAAGTTATTTGTTTCTAGCCATTTTGAGCCTGTAATCAAACCCACAAATGCTGATGCTCCAGATACTCAACTAGTCTAAAGAAGGCCAGTTTTATTGCTTCTTTAATCAGAACAACAGTTTTCAGCTGTGCTAACATAATTGCAAAATGGTTTTCTAATGATCAATTAGGCTTTTGAAATGATAAACTTGGATTAGCTAACACAACGTGACATTGGAACACAGGAGTGATGGTTGCTGATAAAGGGCCTCTGTACGCCTATYTAGATATTCCCCCCCAAAATCTGCCGTTTCCAGCTACAATAGGCATTTACAACAATAACAATGTCTACACTGTATTTCTGATCAATATGATGTTATTTTAATGGACAAAAATGTGATTTTCTTTAAAAAAAAAACGACATTTCTAAGTGACCCCTAACTTTTGAAGGGTAGTGTATATGTGTGTATGTAAACTCAGCAAAAAAATAAATGTCCTCTCCCTGTCAACTGCGTTTATTTTCAGCAAACCTAACATGTGTAAATATTTGTATGAACATAACAAGATTCAACAACAGAGACATAAACTCAACAAGTTCCACAGACATGTTGTCACGCCCTGGCCTTAGTATTCTTTGTTTTCTTTATGTTTTTTAGTTAGGTCAGGGTGTGACATGGGGAATGTATGTGTTTTTGTAGTGTCTAGTGTAGTTGTCTAGTTATGTCTATGGCTGCCTGGATTGGTTCTCAATTAGAGGCAGCTGTGGTTCATTGTCTCTGATTGAGAGCCATATTTAAGGCAGTCATAGGCATTGGGGTTTTGTGGGTAATTGTCTGTGTCTATGTTGCATGTTTGCACTTAGTCTTTGATAGCTTCACGTTCGTCTGTTTTGTTGTTTTGTTCCGTTGTCCTTCTTCTAATAAAGAGAAGATGTATTTTCCACACGCTGCGCCTTGGTCCTCTCTCTCTCCCATTGACGATCGTGACACATGTGACTAACAGCAATTGAATAATGTGTCCCTGAACAAAGGGGGGGGGTCAAAATCAAAGTAACAGTCAGTATCTGGTGTGGCCACTAGCTGCATTAAGTACTGCTGTGCATCTCCTCCTCATGGACTGCACCAGATTTGCAAGTTCTTGCTGTGAGATGTTACCCCACTCTTCCACCAAGGCACCTGCAAGTTTCCGAACATTTCTGGGGGGAATAGCCGTAGCCCTCACCCTCCGATCCAACAGGTCCCAGGCGTGCTCAATGGGATTGAGATCTGGGCTTTTCGCTGGCCATGGCAGAACACCTCCACCTCCAAATCAATCCCGCTCCAGAGTACAGACCTCGGTTGTAACACTCATTCCTTCGACAATAAACGCAAATCCAAACAACACCCCTGGTAAGACAAAACCGCGACTCGTCAGAGAAGAGCATTTTTATCAAGTCCTGTCTGGTCCAGCGGCGGGCTAGTGGGTTAGTGCCCATAGGCGGTGTTGTTGCCGGTGATGTCTGGTGAGGACCTGCCTTACAACAGGCCTATAAGCCCTCAGTACAGCCTCTCTCAGCCTATTGCGGACAGTCTGAATTCTGATGGAGAGATTGTGCGTTCCTGGTGTAACTCGGGCAGTTGTTGTTGCCATCCTGTACCTGTCCCGCAGGTGTGATGTTCGGATGTACCGACCCTGTGCAGGTGTTGTTACACGTGGTCTGCCACTGCGAGGACGATCAGCTGTCCATCCTGTCTCCCTGTAGCACTGTCTTTGGCGTCTCACAGTACTAACATRGCAATTTATTGCCCTGGCCACATCTGCAGTCCTCATACCTCCTTGCAGCATGCCTAAGGCACGTTTACGCAGATGAGCAGGGACCCTGGGCATCTTTCTTTTGGTGTTTTTCAGAGTCAGGTGAAAGGCCTCTTTAGTGTCCTAACTTTTCATAACTGTGACCTTAATGGCGTACCGTCTGTAAGCTGTTAGTGTCTTAACGACTGTTCCACAGGTGCATGTTCATTAATTGTTCATGGTTCATTGAACAAGCATGGGAAACAGTGTTTAAACCCTTTACAATGAAGATATGTGAAGTTATTTGGATTTGAACTTCTTTGGGGTAGGGGGCAGTATTTTCACGTCCGGATGAAAAGCAWYCCCAGTGTAAACTGCCTGCTACTCAGGCCCAGATCCTAGAATATGCATATTATTAGTAGATTTGGATAGAAAACACTCTGACGTTTCTGAAACTGTTTGAATGATGTCCGTGAGTATAACAGAACACATATGGCAGGCAAAAACCTGAGAAAAAATCCAATCAGGAAGTGGGAAATCTGAGGTTTGTAGGTTTTCAACTCTTTGCTTATCCAAGATACAGTGGAAATGGGGTCATGTTTCACTTCCTAAGGCTTCCACTAGATGTCAAAAGTCTTTAGAACCTTGTTTGATGCTTCTACTGTGAAGTGGGGGCGAATGAGAGGAGATTGAGTAAGGTCTCTCCCAGAGTGCCACGAGCTGACCATGCGCTGACCATGCATGTGAGAGTTAGCTGCGTTCCATCGCATTTCTGAAGACAAAGGAATTCTCCGGTTGGAACATTATTGAAGATTTATGTTAAAAACATCCTAAAGATTGATTCTATACATCGTTTGACATGTTTCTACGGACTGTAACGGAACTTTTTGGACTTTTCGTCCGTACTTTCCGCTGGACTTGCACGCGCGTCGTGAGTTTAGATTGTGCACTGAACGCGCGAACAACAAGGAGGAATTTGGAAATAAATGATGGACATTATCAAACAAAACAACATTTATTGTGGAACTGGGAATCCTGGGAGTGCATTCTGATGAAGATCATCAAAGGTAAGTGAATGTTCATAATGTTATTTCTGACTTCTGTTGACTGCACAACATGGCGGATATCTCTTTGGGTTGATTTGTCGTCTGAGCGCCGTACTCAGATTATTGCATGGTTTGCTTTTCCGTAAAGTTTTTTTGAAATCTGACACAGCYGTTGCATTAAGGAGAAGTTGATCTAAAATTCCATGCATAACAGTTGTATCTTTTAGCAATGTTTATTATGAGTATTTCTGTATATTGATGTGGCTCTCTYKAAAATCACCGTATGTGTTGGAACTACTGAACATAACGCGCCAATGTAAACTCAGATCTTTGGATATAAATATGAACTTTACCGAACAAAACATACATGTATTGTGTAAAATGAAGTCCAACGAGTGTCATCTGATGAAGATCATGAAAGGTTAGTGATTCATTTGATCTCTATTTCTGTTTTTTGTGACTCCTCTCTTTGGCTGGAAAAATTGCAGTGTTTTTCTGTGACTTGGCTCTGACCTAACATAATTGTTTGGTTTGCTTTCGTCGGAAAGCCTTTTTGAAATCGGACACTGTGGCTGGATTTACAACAAGTCTATCTTTAAAATGTTGTAAAATACATGCATGTTTGAGGAATTTTAATTATGGGATTTCTGTTGTTTTGAATTTGGCGCCCTGCAGTTTCACTGGCTGATGACGAGGTGAGACGCTACCGTCCCACATACCCTAGAGAGGTTAACGTAATTATATACACTATCTTCGATCGGTCTGAAGAAAACTAAGATAGCTGTAGCTCAAAAATAAGCGAGCACTGAGAAAGAAAACCCCGGCAGGTACCAGGATTCCCCGAATATCGCTCTGGAGGAGGTCAGCAGGGTTCACGGGGAGTCGGGATAGGCTGTACAAACTCACCACAGATAGGGAAAAAATTACTGGGTGATTGGCGTTTGATAGAGGTGGCAGTCTCTGAGCTAACTCCCTGATTTACTCCATAATAGCCTTTAACCCATGGTCGTGGTGTTCCGTCAAGGAACTAAGCCCTTCCAAAAGACTCCTGATGTCTCCCAATGGTGGCCCCCTGCAGGGAGACAGCTTGGCGGAGCTGGTCCAAGTCTGCTGGGTCTGTCATGGCCAGTTCGTACTATCAAGGCACAAGGAGAGACCCAGATGCAAACACAGGAGGCAGATAGTTGGAGTCTTACAATGTTTATTAATCCAAAGGGGTAGGCAAGAGAATGGTCATGGACAGGCAAAAAGGTCAAAACCAGATCAGAGTCCATGAGGTACAGAGTGGCAGACAGGCTCGTGGTCAAGGCAGGCAGAATGGTCAGGCAGGCGGGTACAAAGTCCAGAAAACAGGCAAGGGTCAAAACCGGAAGGACTAGAATAAGGAGAATGCAAAAAGCAGGAGAACGGGAAAAATGTTGGTTGACTTGAAAACATACAAGACGAACTGGCACAGAGAGACAGGAAACAAAGGGATAAATACACTGGGAAAAATAAGCGACACCTGGAGGGGGTGGAGACAATCACAGGAACAGGTGAGAAAGATCAGGGCGTGACATGGCTTCTGGTTGGGATATGTACTGTACGTACGGTCACTGTGGTGACGACGTCGTCATTGTACTTATTGATGAAGCCGGTGACTGAGGTGTTATACTCCTCAATGAAGAGTGCTTTGCAGTAGTACAACCTTGAGTAGAAGCAGGAGAGAGGTTGAGGTGGTGTCCGTGGATGGTAGAGGACGGGAGGAGACAAAGTAGTAGAGCTGGAGATGAGGAATCTGATGTTGCTGACCTTTGTTTGAAAAAAGTAAATTAAGCTGTTACACTGTTATTTCGTTGTCTTGGTGGGGGACTGTGGTTTCAAAAACAAGGTTTATGGTGGAAAACGGGTGCTTTTAGTTTCCAGGATGTATATGGAGGTTTGAGTTGAACGGCGACCATGCATCTTTCTGGGTCTTGGAATATGCCATTTGGTGCTCTTGAAAGGCCATTTTGTGGACAGTGATGCCCAAGTTTCTGAGACACCGCTCCAGGATGTGTCCAGTGGATTTCATGTTTCTTAGGTCTGGAGTAAACCAGGGAGCTGAGCGAGCGAATGTGTTTTTATGGGGGCATGGAGGTCAAGCACACTGCTCAGGGATCGGTTGTCGAACTCCAGTGTTTGGCTCTCAAGAATGAGGGACTAGACATTATTAGACTGTCTGTCTGACGCTCCTGGTTGAATAACAGAGGAACTGGTTACCTCCCAAATTGCTCCCTATCCTCTCTAGAGTGCACTACTTTTTAGGCCATAGGGCTCAAAAGTAGTGCACTATATAGGAAATACCATGCCATTTAGGACATAACACTGTCTGTATGCATGCCACAGGTAGCCTAGAGATTAAAAGCGTTGGGCCAGTAACTGAAAGGCTGCTGGTTTGAATCGCAGAGCTAGTAATGTGAAAAAAATCTGCTGTTCTGCCCTTGAGCAAAGCAGTTAACCCCCAAAAACAACTGCTCCRCGGGTGCCGTTGATGTTGATTAAGGCAGCCCCCCGCACCTCTCTGATTCAGAGGGGTTGGGTTAAATACGGAAGACACATTTCGGTTGAATGCATTCAGTTGTGCAACTGACTAGATATTCCCTTTCACACATGATTTCACAAAGCAGGGCACCAAAAAACAGCTAATTCCAACCCTGATTGGGTGAGTGTCATACAGCAATTAACGCAGATGTAGAAGCAGTATAAAAACTCCCTGGAGAGATCTAGATCTAGAGAGGAACCAGGCTCTGAGGGGTGGTCAGTCGTCTTCTGGCTGGGCCGGGTAGAGATTCTAAGTGTACAGATCGTTCTTCAAGATGGTTAAACGTTCATAGATGACCAGCAGGGTCATATAATAATCACAGTAGCTGTAGAGGGTGCAACAGTTCATCCCCTCAAACTTTCAAGACATATCCTACAGTCACATTGAGGGTCACAAAGGTTCACTCCCAAATGGCACTGGTCAAAAGTAGTGCACTATATAGGGAATAGGATGCCATTTAGGACACAACCTGTGTTGCTGCAGGCGTGTGTGTGGTGTGCGGTGGTAAGTGTAAAACACACAGGAGGTTTAAGAACATCTATCCTTGCTCCTTAAATATTTAGGGTGATTCTGTCATGCTGTTGGGTGGGGCCTTCTTCTTCTGTGTGTGTGTGTGCGTCAGAGATGAAGAAGTGGGATCGGAATAGACGATTGCAGGGTTGAGGATTGCACCCCTGAGTCCGAGAGCTCCATTGTCTGTCCAATTCAAAATTCATAGGTAATGGGAGAGTGTATATTGGGTTGGATTTTTCATGTTGATTTAAATTTGACTTGGACGTCACCAATGTTACCATCCTGTAGCTTTTTAAGCTGCAAACTTTCAATGATTTACAACCCTCAGGAAAACGTCAAGGTCTTCACAGGTTCAAGAGAGAGAAGGAAAACGAGAATCATCCCAATTTTCTACACATTTTCATTTTCAAAACATTCACACCAGTAGGACGCGTTGAAAAGGTCACATTAAAAAGCCATGGATTAGTGCCCTCTTTTGAATGGCAAGGGTGTAAGTATGTACGTCCCAAATGGTACASTACTCCCTATATAGTGCACTACTTTTGACCGGCGTTATGGGCCCTTGTCAAAAGTAGTGCAGTATATATGGAACTTGGTTTCATTTGGGACTTACAGGGTGTAAGTCTTTCACATGGGATGATTCAGGATAATGGACGCACACTTTGCTGAAGAGCCCCGACCTACAACCTGTGTATGTGTGTGTGTCGGTGCGCGCATGTGTGTGCTATCAGACACACACTTTCCTGAAGTGCCACAACCTACAACCCCTCTCAGATGTCCTAGACTAGGGAGAGAGAGTGCCTTGTCCAGAATGACAACAATAACAACGACACCAACAGCAAAAACAACAACACATCTGAAATGATAGGAGATCATCTATCCATATAGTTTTCCTACTAGTCTAGTAGTGAAGAGGCAACTCAGCATGGAGAACAGTGGAAGTTGATATAAGTGCTTCTTCATTGTTAAAAGTCAAATRTTCCCATCCTAAAACAAAAATGGCCGCAGCTGAAAAATCTGAGCTTGAACCTTTGGGCTGTGAAGTAGAGGATCATGTAGAAAGGCCTGGAGCATCATGTACTGTAATGGCAAAGCAGCCCTCAGGGAGCCAGACGACATGAACTTCACCATGTCTACTTGTTCATTATGTAGGGAACCAGGCTCAATGGAGGTGGTGGAGGGGCTCTGTCTACGTCCCAAATGGCAGCCTATTCTCTGCCTAGTGTACTACTTTTGACCAGAGCCATATCAAAAGCAGTTCACCATATAGAGAATAGGGTGCCATTTGGGACGCATGCTCTGTGTAGCTGCGTGCTCAGCATTTCTACTGCTGAGGTGATTGCAGAGGAGATAGATCAGTACTTCCTTCCCTCGTTTGGCGGTTGTTCTGTCTTGGGGCTTTTGCTCTTTAATGTCTTTTGTTTAACAAATGACCCATGTTTTTATGAAATGTTCCTCTGTCCCTCTCAGACCTGTAGACTTATAACTCAGTCAGAATTGGTCAGAAACGGAGAGACGGGGGGGGGAAGGTGTAGAGAGATGGAGAGAGAGKGTGAGATACGGAGAGGGAGAGAAATGCTCTCTGCCTCGTTTCCCAGAGCATTCGTAGCATTAAGATAATCGTTACAACCATCTTACAATGTGTCTTTACTAGCCAAGCTTTTTCCCAAAACCATCGTTACCCAAAGTCGCACTTGAAAAAGCTTGTTATTTACCAACGGCCTCAGACCACTCGTTGAACAGCTAAGTGCGTCGGTAGTGCTTTTTTTGCCCTTCCACGTCACTTTAAATACAGAAGATCTCCGCTAAACACAGAATCAAGAGGTTTATCTGTCTCTTTGTGYCCGATAACGTCAAACAGAAGTTGACTATAAACACAAAGTTGCAAATGTCTGTTAAATTGTCACAAAGAAGCGAAGAAAAAAACGATGCTTCAAATGAAAAGAGCAAAAGATAAATACATTATGGGCTACGTAGGCATGGAGATAAAATCTATTTTAATTCAAATTAATTCTATGTTCATTCAATTAAATTATATTTTGCTAATTCTAGGCTACTGTAATTTTTGCCTCAATATATTTCATGYTGTGCAACAACATGTGTGCAATGGTGTGCCAAATCTTGATTTAGTGCATTATTATAGGGTATGCATTTAGAATAAAATGTCATTCTAATGCTATGGCACGATTTGAAGGGAGAAACCTGATCCAAAAGCATCGCTACCTTTCTTTCGATCCCATCAGTATCGACAAATGGTCTAACGATGCGCTTAGCAAACGCTATCTTTACGTGTTTGTTTGGGAATCACTCAGTTGGCCAGTAAATGCCGGTGCTTCTGGTATGATTATCATAATGCTTAAGTGGCATCCCAACTGGGAAACAAGGTCCTATTGGTTTTTTAAATGGATTTCATGTTACAATGTATTACCTACCTTCAGAAGGAGACATTGTATTACAGGATACATACACAATGGCAATTGAATTTGTGGCATGTCAATCTTGGTGGGAAAAAAAAAAAAAGTGGGATGCATGACAGCAAAGCCACTACACAACACAACACTAAACAATAAATTAATTGCACTAGAACGGTGCCAAACGGTGCCCACAAACTGTTAGGGCCTACATAATGCTGTCTCAACAGCAGTCCCAACACCTTATCACTGCTACACCTGGCTAGCAGCGGGAGCCTTGTCTGGCAGCGAAACAGTTAATTCAGCCTCATTTACTTCCTTTAAAAAAAACATACCTGATTTGGCTGACTTGCTTAATAAACAAATGTTGTTTCTAATGACAATTGAGATGTACAAACCATGGCATAAGGGGACGACAAGCGGATAAGAGGCAATCCGTAATTTCGATTAAGACATTAATGAGCGAGCTAGGACGGACGTAGTCAATATTACTATTTGTTTAGCACTTTTGAAATGTACAGCGACATAATTCAGAACATAAGAACCATAGGATAAATAAAGGGGGCATATAAGCAGACAATGAAAACTCTTACAGTATTCGATGACTACATTTCTTTAAAACAGGTTATAGGCTWCAGTAGAACAGTCCGAACAGTAGGAGAAAAGAAATAGGGGTAAATAGARCAAAWTATTAGGGTGAGGCACATGGGTTACTAACATCTTACTACACAACATACACTTAGTATWACTTTCTTAGACACAGTATACATATCTCCCTGGCATGTTACATCATTTATGCAGCAGCATACAATACATTTTGGACTCACCTTGTTGTGCTGCGCTCACTTGAACAGGAAGGTGGTGCTGTAGTCCTTCGTGGGCAAATTTTGTCATCAAAGTCTGGCATTCTCTGGATTTATGGTGCTTTCAAAACAACTGGGAACTCTGAAAAAAACAAGGTTGAATCATTGATCTTCAGGTCGTAGCTCTAGAAAGAGGCCGGATTTACAATTCCGAGTTGGATGACRGTTCAAAACGTATTTTCCCAGTTGTTTATTCCCAACTTCCCAGTTGTCTTGAACTCACTGAAGACAAGTTTTCGCAGTTCCGAGTTAACAGWTGTTTTGAGCGAGGCACAAATCATGCTTCATTAAATTTGGAAAAGAGCCCCTTAATCCCAGATTTGGGACCACACAGCCACTCCACTGAATAGCAGGCTAGTGATTTCTTTGCAATGCTTGCAGTTAGCCACTGTCACTGATTACTTCCAAACCACTCATTATTGAATTTCCGATTTCCAACTTGTCTTGTAATGTTTATTATCATGTTTCAGGTAAGACCCAAATGCAGACTGTGTTGGAGTAACAATGTTTATTACAGCAACAGGGGCAGGCAAACGACAGGTCAAGGCGGGCAGGGGTCGATAATCCAGAGTAGTGGCAAAGGCACAGGACGGCAGGCAGGCTCAGGTCAGGCAGAGGTCGGTAATCCAGAGTAGGGGCAAAGACACAGGACAGCAGGCAGGSTCAGGGTCAGGGGCAGGCTGAGTGGTCAGGCAGGCGGGCTCAGATTCAGGACAGGCAAAGGTCAAAACCAGGAAAGCAAGAAAAAAGAGACTGGGGAAAAGCAGGAGCTAAGACAAACCGCTGGTTGACTTGACAAACAAGACGATCTGGCAACAGACAAACAGAGAACACAGATATAAGTACCCAGGGATAATGGGGAAGATGGGCGACACCTGGAGGAGGGTGGAGACAAGCACAATGACAGGTGAAACAGATCAGGGCGTGACAGTTTATGTCCAATGGCCGATGAGCACCGATATGTTTTATCTATAATTTCTCTTCATTATTTCTCTTCATATGACAAGGATTAAAAAGGATTTGCCAGTAGATTGTTGACTTGATTCATGATGATGACTGCTAGCTAAGATTTTGAGTCCAATCAAAGCTACTGTAGATATGACGTGATTTGACGTCATTTTATCTGTGGCCAATGACCTTGAGCCTTCTTGGATGGGCACTAATGTAACTCTATGGCAGCACCCAAGGGGCTAGAATTTTCTAGGTCTACCCTTAGACTTGGCGGCGARGTAGTGTCCCCATGAGTGACAGAACACTGAGCCAATCACGGCGCAACACTCATCTTTTCTGCTGGCTTGCCCCATCACCAACAGAAAGCACTGTGCTAGGCTGAAACACCTGCATTTTTGAGCTGCCTTACTCAAGATAACAAAAAACAGACCATGTTGTATGCAGCTTTATTAACTCAGTGATATATATATTTTTTATATTGTTTGCAAACTGATATGTGACATGTATTAATGCCAAAATAACATGCAAAACAGGCAAGCCCCCCCCCCCAAAAAAAACAGTACCAGTCAAAAGTTTAGACACACCTACTCATTCAAGGGTTTTTCTTTATGTTTAATATTTTCTACATTGTAGAATAATAGTGAAGACATCAAAACTATGAAATAACACATATGGAATAATGTAGTAACCAAAAAGTGTTAAACAAATGAAAATATATTTTATATTGGAGATTGTTCAAGGTAGCCAGGTTTGCCAGGTTTGCTTTGATGACAGCTTTGCACACTGTTGGCATTCTCTCAACCAGCTCAACCAGGTAGTCACCTGGAATGCATTTAAATTGTGCCTTGTTAAGGCTGTCTCTTATACACATCTAGATGTGTATAAGAGACAGCCGTGTGGGTGAACAGATGATCTCCACATGTGTGTTTCCCACCGTGAAGCATGGAGGAGGAGGTGTGATGGTGTGGTGACCTGGCCTCCACAATCACCCAAATGAGATGGCTTGGGATGAGTTGGACCGCAGAGTGAAGAAAAGCAGCCAACAAGTGCTCAGCATATGTGGGAACTCTTTCAAGACTGTTGGAAAAGCCTTCTAGGTGAAACTGGTTGAGAGAATGCCAAGAGTATGCAAAGCTGTCAAGGCAAAGGGTGGCTACATTGAAGAACCTAAAATATAAAATATATTTATTTGCTTTACACTTTTGGTTACTACTTGATTCCATATGTGCTATTTCATAGTTTTGATGTCTTCACTATTATTTTACAATGTAGAAAATAGTAAAAATAAAGAAAACCCCTTGAATGAGAAGGTGTGCCCAAACCTTTGACTGGTACTGTATATAAGCTGTCTCTTATACACATCTAGATGTGTATAAGAGACAGACTCAACCCAAATGAGATGGCTTGGGATGAGTTGGACCGCAGAGTGAAGAAAAGCAGCCAACAAGTGCTCAGCATATGTGGGAACTCTTTCAAGACTGTTGGAAAAGCCTTCTAGGTGAAACTGGTTGAGAGAATGCCAAGAGTATGCAAAGCTGTCAAGGCAAAGGGTGGCTACATTGAAGAACCTAAAATATAAAATATATTTATTTGCTTTACACTTTTGGTTACTACTTGATTCCATATGTGCTATTTCATAGTTTTGATGTCTTCACTATTATTTTACAATGTAGAAAATAGTAAAAATAAAGAAAACCCCTTGAATGAGWAGGTGTGRCCAAACRTTTGACTGGTACTGTATATAAGCATACTAGGTCTCTCTGGGAAATCGGCCAAACAAATCATGTACTGTGTAGTGATAACATATTTTCCTGTTGGTTAGAAACATAAATTTCCTTTTTAGTGAAAATAAAAGCTACCTTTGGTTGAGTGGGTTGGTCGTTTTTGCTGCTCTGCCTCTGCTCAGTGCTGCTTTAGGATCAGCTTACCCCCACCCATATGTAATCACAAATGCAGGCACACACACACACATACACCTCACCTAGAGGTAGTTAGCCTAGCTGAGGTTTTCCAGCCTGAGCTCAGCCAATGGTTATGTGTACCTTCCAAATGGCACCCTATTCCATATATGCTGTAGTGCATTTCTTTTGACCAGGACCCACAGGGCTCTGATATGAGCTCTGGTCAAAAGTAGTGCACTATAGGGAGTAGGGTGACATTTGGGAAGCAGCGCAAAGGGCTTTTTACCCAAAGAAACACAGCAGGGAGGAATGTGAATGATCACCAAATTCAGGAAGAGTGAGATTACAAACACATGTAATTGAGGAGCTTCAAAAGGTATAAAAACGACCTTGTTCCCCTGTAAATTGCTAAAAACCTGAACCAGATGTACTGTACCAGAATGCAATTTGCACAGAAACACAACATCGTTGTTGTGCAATGCCCATAATGGTAATAGATAGGTTKATGTAGGGAGCTGGTMGTGTGTGTGTTTGTTTTTACTATCCTTGTGGGGACCAGAAGTCCTCACAAGTGGGGACATTTTGCCTGTCCCCACAAGGAACAATACTATTTTAAGCTTTAGGTTTAGGGTTAGGAATTTGGGGTAAAGGTTACGGTAACTGTTATTTTATGGTTTAGGATTAGGTCCGGCCTAAGCAGAGGGAATTAGTTAAGATGGTTGAGCCTGGAGAGATAGAGAGGCTGCAGTCCAAACACGTTATTTTTACCCCATCAGCCCTTGCGATCCACTTTTCCTCTGGGGAATCCCCTTCGAAACCGGATGCAGTWTGATTGCAATCTTCAGTGGAGGTCCAATTCACTAATGTTGCCCCCTCGGCCCACAATTTAGCTTGAGGCAGCAAGTGAACAACTTTGGTCGCTTGCAAGGTTGATATGACCCACAATTCAATGCAAACTGTAGTCACATGTCAAACTCTGGTAGCCGTGAAGTGTCAAATGTAATCAACAAGGCTGCATTTTCAACAAGTCAGAAAAGTATGAAGCTAGCTTGCTAAAAAATARATATATATTCATTGATTTTAGTGTTGGCAAATTGGTTTAGTCTTAGCCTATAAAACATTGCTAGATTCATAAACATATTTTTTGCAATTCTGAAAMGTATTGGAATAAATTACCGAACTATAAAACTAGCTAGCCAGCTATGGGTAACTGTAGCTAGCTACAAGACAGGAGTGCTAGCTAGATACTTTAGCAAACTAGGTACATTAATAGCTTTAGGTATCACTTTTAGGGAAGACCCAGATGCAGACAGTGTCAAAGTAACAAAAGTTTATTWCTAAAACAGGGGGCAGGCAAAACGACAGGTCAAGGGCAGGCAGAGTCCAAAAGGTAGAGAATGTCAGGCAGTCTCAGGGTCAGGGAAGGCAGATGTCAATAATCCAGTGTGGAGTGAAAAAACACAGAACGGCAGGCAGGCAGAATGGTCAAAACTAGAAAACAGTAGCGAGAAACAGACAGGAGCAAGGGGGAAAACGCTGGTAGGCTTGACGAACTGGCAACAGACAAAACAGAGAACACAGGTATAAATACACTGGGAAAAATGGGGAAGATGGGTGACACCTGGAGGGGGTGGAGACAAGCACAAAAAAAATGGGGAAGATGGGTGACACCTGGAGGGGGTGGAGACAAGCACAAAYACAGGTGAAACAGATCAGGGTGTGACAGTAAGCCCCCTCTAAGGGCGCCACCTGGTGTCCTACCTGGGCGCATACCTGATTAACTGGGGTGCCGGTGTTGGAAATCAGTGATGAGGCCTGGGACCCAGCACCTGGGARCCAGCAGGGACCCAGCACCTCTCCTCKGGGCCATAACCSTCCCAGTCAACCAGGTACTGGAATCCCCTTCCGAGGTCGAACCTTCAGGAGATGCCTCACTGTGTACACCGGTTGGCCGTGGATGAGACYGGCGAAAGAGGTGGGCCTGGAAACAGGAGACAAGGGGCTGTAAAACGGGTTTGATTCTAYACACATGAAAAGTGGGATGTATACGGAGGTTACCGGGCAACAGAAGATGAACAGCTGAGGGGCTAATGACCTTAGAGACGGGGAAAGGGCTGATAAACCAGGGGGAAAGTTTGCGGGACTCCATCCGGAAGGGCAGATCCCAGGTGGACAGCCATACCTTCTGCCCGAGACAATACCGGGGAGCCGGGATCCGGTGGCGGTCTGCTTGTCGTTGATACCTGGAGATGGTATTGAGAAGGTCCGACCGGGCTCTCTTCCCGGTACGACGAACGCAGCGGACAAACATCTGGGCCGAAAGTATGCCGACCTCTTGCTCAGGGAAGAGTGGGGGCTGATAACCCATGGAACTCTCAAAGGGTGAAACTGGCAACAGACAAACAGAGAACACAGTTATAAATACACTGGGGATAATGGGGAAGATGGGCGACCCCTGGTGGGGAGTGGACACAAGCACAAAGACAGGTGAAACAGATCAGGGTGTGACAAAGTTTGGTTGTTTTTAAGCTCAACTTCAAAATTTCCAACAAGGATGTTGCCTCTCTGATCATCACTCTCCCTTGCTTTGGCAAGGGACATTTAAGGTACACTTGGATGTGATGTCATGAGGGTTGTCTACTTTGAGTTTGAAACGCAGCCAGAGAGAGAGAAGGGGTGAAGAGAGGGGGGGGGGGGGGGGGAGGGGGGGGGGGGGGGGGGGGGGGGGGGGGGAGGGGGGGGGGGGGGGGGGGGGGGGGGGGGGGGGGGGGGGGGGGGGGGGGGGGGGGGGAGAGAGAGAGAGAGAGAGGGAGAGGGGGGAGGTACATTATGAGGAGGAAGTGTGTGTCCACAGAGCGAGATACTGTTCAGTGAAATGGGAGGAGACAGAAGCTGGTTGATTTACATATTTCTCAGGAGACTCCCCTCAGGAAACACTTCATAATTAACCTCTCATGTTGTCTGTATGAGGTTGTGTCCAAAATGGCACCCTATTCCCTATATAGTGAACTACTTCTGACTAGAGCCCAAAGGGCTGTATATGGGAATAGCGTTCCATTTGGGATGCATCTTGGAGATCTGAAAGGCAACACGCCCAACACCCAATGACACTCCAAGGTGTGTTAGGAACTTGATTAAAGCTCATCTGACATAACGCTATAGGAGCCTCCTCTATGGCATATAGAAATTGTAGTGAAGAACTACAATCAGTTGATAATGTAATAATGCCATTCTGAATATATGTCAAAATGTCCTCAAATTGACAACCGAACGGGCGTCTGCCTTCCCTAAAGATACAGAAGTTGGCCTCTCCAACAATATCAGACCAATAGTATAGCTAGCTAAGTACATCTGCTTTGTCTAAAGAGGCTATAGGCTTCGTCCCCAAATGGCACTCTATTCCCGATACAATTTAGTGCACTAGTTTTTACCAGAGACCTATGGGCTGTGGTCAAAAGTAGTGCACTATACAGGGAATACAGTGCCGTTTGGTAGACACATCCACATAGCTACACTGTGAAGGAAAAGGTATTATCGACAGTAAAAAAACGATGAAACGTGTTACTGCAGCATAAATTAAATGACGCATTGTGGGAAAATTGCCTGTATTTCGAATGGTGCTGAAATTCCACCCCACAGAATACAGTACGGTACCATATCCTTGGAGCTGCAAAAACCTTTTGTTCACTAGTGGATGCATAGTATTGTTGTTTCTGGCTCATTAGCATATTTTTTTGTAAGAGGCTATAGTTGTTACATCCTTGTGTGAGAATGCTGTACCAATTTAACTCCTATATGGTTATAGTGCCACATCAATTTAAAAATGTATAAGAGACAGACTGGAGTGGCAGCTAATCTTAAACCTTGGTTGAGCATTTTCCCATGTACGTTTGGTCTGTTTTGCCCTGTAGTCGCTGCCGGTTAGTAATTAAGGCCTCTAGAAGTGCAAGTGACATCAAACACCAAATATTCATTCATATGCTGTAATGTGTAAACACTTTACCTAGCAGCCAACCTGTTTGCACCAATCCCTTGTAAGTACAGTAAAATCTGAAATACAAGCCCCTCCCCATCCATTCATGATTTTATCCCGATCACTGTAGCGGCTTTCGTTGGTGGAAGGAGAGGGAGACCAAAATGCAGCGTGGTACGTATCCATAATATCATTTAATAGAGAATGAATACAAAAGAACGAGAATAAATGAAAACCGAAAACAGTACCGTATGGTACTAACACAGGAAACAAACACAATAGAAAACAGGCTACCTAAATATGGCTCCCAATCAGAGACAACGACTGACACCTGCCTCTGATTGAGAACCATACTAGGCCAAACACATAGAAATATAACAGACAGAACAAAACATAGAAAAACAACATAGAATGCCCACCCCAACTCACGCCCTGACCAAACTAAAATAAAGACTTAAAAAAGGAACTAAGGTCAGAACGTGACAGTAGCATTTACTTTTTCACAGTATAATACTGTCAATTTTACGGTGTACTGTAATATTACATACAGAATTTGACTTGCCTCGAGCTGCCTGTAAATTACTGTCAAATTCATGGTACCCCCTTTACAGTGTAGCTAAGTACATCAGCTCCGTCCACAGAGGCTATAATATAACCTGTAGCCTGATTGAGGCTCTCCATATAGCTCTGTAGCCGAGGGAAGGCTCTTTCCTTAACACGATTACCTCTCATTGACAAACATCCATTTGAGAGCAGAGCTCAGCCGGACCACCACTTAGGGCTGAGATGGGGCTATTTACCTGAGATAAACCCAATCTCCATGGCAAACTCCCAATGACACCCTATTCCCTATATAGTGCACTTCCTTTGACCAGGGCCTGTAGGGCTCTGGTCAAAAGTAGTGCACAATGTGGGGAATCGGGTGCCATGAGGGACGCAACCCATGTCACAATGTGTCTCCAATGATACAGCCGTGCCAGCAGGATAATTCAGAGCAGGGTCACCTTGGATCTTATCTCCTCCTCATCTAGGGGATTCAATTGAGAGGGGGTATGGGGAGGGACAAACAGGAGAGGGAGGAGAGGGAGGGGGGGGGGCAGTGATTGAGGTGAGAAGGATGCCTGCCAAATGGCACTATACTCCCTACAAAATGCACTACTTTTAACCAGGGCACAGAGCCCACAGGGTTCTGGTCAAAAGTAGTGCACTATGTAGGGAGTAGGGTGCCATTTGGGATGCATATAGAAAAAAAGACTGTGGTCAGTAGTGGTAAAGATGTAGTGAGGAGTCAGAAGCTCTGTTGTAAATGTAAAGTTGGTGTGTGTGTGCGTGTGTGCGCGTGCGTGCGTGCGTGCGTGTGTGCGTGTGTGTGTGTCAAATTCAATGAAATAAAATCAACTTTTATTTGTCTCATGCTTCATAAACAAACAGGTGTATACTAACAGTGAAATGCGTACTTAATTAGAAACAGTAGAAAAATAATAACACAAGAAATAAATACACAATGAGTAATTATAACTTGGCTAAATACACGGGGTATCATTACAGAGTCGCTGTGTGCGTGTGTGCGTGTGTGCGTGTGTGTGTGTGTGCGTGTGTGTGTGTGTATGAACTGACAAAGATCAGTCAGTGGCAGCTCGCGTCTCCGAACGTCTCTTTGACTGGAGCAGACGTCTGTCAGTGTGCATTGTGTCACTCGGGCCAGGGCCAAGGCTGTCTACAGACAATCCATTGTAGTGAGGGATACTAGTAGGAAGTGATGGATAGTAGATGGCTTTTCCCCCTTCTTTTCGTCATTTAGGCATGGATGAATCAAGACCACAGACGCATGCCATTAGGCTGCCAATGGGACAAACCCCAATATGTAATTGAAGCAAATGAGACTAAAAGATTCATATAGAATATCAACAAAAAAATGACACCATCACAACTACACTATTACACTGACTGAGAAGGGATGAGGAAGACCAATTTTAAGGATTATTTTAACCGAATCCTACAGTTTGAATCTTAAAACTATGTGACTCCCCTATAAATAGTCAGAGCTCTGTGTCTGTCTGTCTCTCTCTATCTCTCTGAGTTTGATTCCACAGGAGCGTTCTAATTGCCTATTGTTCTGTAGCTGCACTGTCTGGATGATGCGTACTGACAACCAGTCAACCAACATCCTCAAGTGATGTGGAGCCTACTTCAGAGGTTCCACAGGGAACTCAGCCATTTTACAGTTGTTTTCCTCTCTCTCTCTTTCCATCTCTCTGTCTCTCTCCATCTCTCTCTGTTGGTCTCTCTCTCTATTTCTCTCTCTCCATCTCTCTCTGGTAAGAGTATATGTCTAGATGTAATGCCCGTATGTAGCAGTGTAATTAAAAACATATGTAATTTGTCAATCAGTGTCCTCATCTCATCCTCTCATCCACATGAGTTGCCTCAAATCACAAGCCAGACTGAATATCCAGATATTATGTTCATAGTCAACATGGACAATGACCAATTTAAAGAAAAAAAATCTGTCCCTACCTGCTCTTACAACATGTCCACCCCCCAGAGATTGGAACAGGGGAACAGGGGGAACAGGGGGTCAGGATTAAACCTACTTTGCACAGGCAGCTAGCTAGTAGTGTGAGCATACATCCCAAATTGCACCCTATTCCCTATATAGTGCACTACTTCTGACCAGAGCTGTATGGCCATTTGGGAAACAGTCCCAGAGAGAGAGAAGAAGTATTACAACCACCGTTCAGTTCCCCTGGTTCTGAGAATCAAGCAGACAGAAAAGAGAGTGAAGCTCAGCTCATCCATTAAATTAGACTAATCAGTGAACCTCTCAGAGTGCTGTTTCTGAAAGATCTGTCATGTCCCCATCTTTTTTATTGTTTTCGTTTTTTTCCCAATGTAACCTTTATTTAACTAGGCAAGTCAGTTAAGAACAAATTCTTATTTACAACCCGGACGACGCTGGGACAATTGTGCACCACCCTATGGGACTCCCAATTGTGTGTGTGTCATTCAGAGGGTGAATGGGCATGACAAAATATTTAAGTGCCTTTGAACAGGGTATGGTAGTAGGTGCCAGGAGCACAGATTTGAGTGTCAAGAATTGCAATGCTGCTGAGTTTTTCACCCTCAACAGTTTCCTGTGTGTATCAATAATGGTGCACCAACCAAATTGGCACTGTGGAATGCTTTCGGCACCTTGTAGAGTCCAAGCCCCAAAATAATTGAGGCTGTTCTGAGGGCAAAAGGGGGTGCAACTCAAAATTAGGAAAGTGTTCCTGATGTGTTGTACCCTCAGTGTATAGGACAGTGTGCGGTGTTCCGTTTTTCAGCGTTAATCCCAATTTATTTAGCCTGAATTCTGACTTCTCAATTTTTACATCAACAAATAACCTTCAATTCATTTCAAGAAACCTATAAAAACATTTACTCGACACAATTTTTTTTCTCCAAATTATCTTTCTCAGAAATGTTTGTATATTGTCCCATACAATAATCTGTACTAAATGTTTTGTTCCTAAAATAAGTTGTTATTTTAATTGTATTTGTTATATTTTGGCCACTTTGAATACCACTGATATACTGTAGGGGATAGGGTGCCATTTGCGAGGCACCCTAGGGACATTCTCACAAAAAGACTATGATATTACAGTTTGACAAATGTGCTTTTCAAGTATGACTTACATGGAACTCAACATTACAGCGCAATAAGACAGATAACCATGAATGAAAATGGGTGACATTTCTATCTATAATATTGTCGTAGGCCAAATGGCACCCTATTCTTTGGGCCCTAGCCAAAAGTAGTGCACTAAATATGGAATTGGCCGGTGTGAGGGCCACGAGGAAAAAATAAGGAAAAAGAGGAAGAGTGAGAGATGGAGAGAGAAAGAATCCTCAGAATGCCAACTAAGCCTGCAATGGCTAGATAATTGTCACGATGTTGGACTGGGCTGGAGACTGGCATGTCAGACTATCTGACTGGAATGTCACAGTGCATGTGGTTGTTTTAATTCATCACCATCGGCACAGCTAGAGCATGTGGGTGGATGAYGAGGCTTGCGTCCTAAATGGCACCATATTCCCTATGTAGTGCAATATACAGGCCCAAAGTGCAATATACAGGGAATAGGGTGCCATTTACGATGCAAACAAGGATGGGGTTGTGTGGATGAACCTGAACACATTTGTGGTTGCTTGCATCTCAACGTTGTTGTGTTATTTTATGGTACAGACAGGGGAGACAAAGGAAGAGAGTGGAATAAAGAATTGCTTCAGTGCTTTCGGTTATTTGCGGAAAAATTAAGTTGATTTATATAGATGGGTGCCACGAGTCTCAGTAGTGAAATGTGAGTGTAAAAGATGGAAGAGAATCGTGAAAAMTACTGCTAGCACATATAGATTTGAGTCATTTAACAGACACTCTTATCCAGAGTGACATACAGTTACATTCATCTTAAGAAAGATAGGTGGGACATTCACATATCTCAGTCATAAACCACGTCTTCATCCACAGTTGTTATGCGAGTAAAGTCATACCATATAAAAACAAATCACGACAGCTGTGATGGAAACAGGAAGTTTCGGTACAATTGTATAAATGCCGACAGATCATTTGTTCGTTTGAAATGGTGGGATCGTTTTGTTTTGAAAAAATGTATTACATGAGAAATGATGGTGGAAATAAATAAAGTTGCTATCAGAAAAATCTGAGCTAGTAAAGGGGGAAAAAGTAAAGTGCGAGTGTTAGTTCACGAAAGGCATTCACGAAACACACACACACCAGTAGTGGTCAGTGCCGTTTAAGATGAGGGAGGATGATAAAAAATGCTTTGAGCATGGCCTTATTTCTATTACAGCATATTGGATGACTGTCTTTCATATTCCATTCACCTAGGTCAATGTATTATCGATAGGTTCAGGCAACCACAATGATACTCTAATTTTCCATGTACCCATCGTGAGGTTCCTACAACCTAGCCTATGAATGAAAGTTTAAAAGAAGGCTCACAGGTCAAAATAATTTTTTGTAATCATGGTGAAAGACAGTGACACATTCAATACTGCCTTGCACACTCTTGCCTGAATCTAGCTGATGTAGGGTGTAATCATTAGTCCAACAGTTGCAAATGTGAGTTTCTATTGGACAAATTCAGTTATTTTTATCCACGTTTAGTTCTGTTTGCTTGCGTTTAAGAAATGTTTTTCTACAGAATTGGTGGAATGAATACACTCCTGATCACATGCAAACAGTTCACTTTCATAGCAGCCACATAAAAACAGCATGATCACTTTGCTCATTGTATATGTAATTGCTTCTTGCAACTATCTACTCAGTCTCCTCCTCTCACCTTTTCCCTTCGCTTGTGGACTTCAGTGCACAACATATCACCTGTCTGAACATATCACCTGTCTGTGACCAGGCAAAAAAACCTTTCCAAGCCAAACCTTCATATCATGACGATAACTGCTACACACAGCCTACATTGCGGTCTCGTCATAGTCAACATAGCTACTAGAACTAACACGTTAGTAAACCCACTACAATCATGCAGTACAGTGTACAGTCAGAAAGCCATTTAGCAGTTACAACGGAGGGTCCCGGTGGCAATAAATTTATAAAACAAAAAGGTTACCTTGATTTGGAAGAGTTCCGATGTTGGATAGCTAGTTAGCTAACTTAGCATCCCTCTCTGTTTGACCCGGGTGTTTGAGTAGGCTAAACTAGCTAGCGCATTCACTAGCTAAGTGAAAGTGAAAGTTWAAAAAAATATACAACCAAATATAGCTATCACTCTCTCTCTCTCTCTTGCTTCTTCTTAATTTTTGAATGAATTAACTATTGTCTTTCTCTCTCTTTCAGTCAACTACTCACCACATTTTATACACTGCAGTGCTAGCTAGCAGTAGCTTACGCTTTCAGTACTAAAATCATTCTCTGATCTTTTGATTGAGTGGACAACATGTCAGTTCATGCTGCAAGAGCTTTGATAGGTTGGAGGACGTCCTCCGAAAGTTGTCGTAATTACTTTGTAAGTCTATGGAAGGGGGTGAGAACCATGAGCCTCCTAGGTTTTGTATTGAAGTCAATGTACCCAGAGGAGGACAGAAGGTAGCTGTCCTCTGGCTACAACATGGTGCTACCCTACAGAGTGCTGCTGAAGCTACTGTAGACCTTCATTGCAACACATTGTGTTTTAATCAAACATTTGGTAACATGCGAATATTTTTTGTATAGTTTTATCTAAAAATTATAACTTTTTTAATCCACTGAGGAGGATGGTCCTCCCCTTCCACAACTGAGGAGCCTCCACTGACACACACACACACACACACACACACCTTCTCATGCCCTATCCAAGCCAAGTATGTAATCTAGTGATCCACTGCTGCTAGGTATCCCTATGGAGCCACTAAATTTGAGTAACAAAGTCAACATTATCATTTCAGAGCCCTATCCATTTTCATTAACTCAATCTTCCATAAGCGTCACATCCAAAATGGTACCCTATTTCCTTTATAGTGCACTCATTTTGACCAGGGCCCATTGGACTGAAAATAATGCACTAAATAAGGCATAAGATACCATTTGGGACACAAGCCAATATTCCATTATATGTCCCAAACTCCCTTAGCCCCTTCAACAACATCACTCATTTACAGGCTCACGGGTAGATGGCCATTACATAGCCTTGATTGATGCACAATGCATTAAAATTACATTATCCTTCATAATTTTAAGCAAATATATCAAACAACAGCTTTCCACTGCAGTGTTATGAACAGGAAAGTCCAGAGGGAGTGATGTCATGGGTTCAGCAGTGGACCTCACAGAGATGTTTGTTGGTTCATTTCCCAGACACATCAGGCATTCATTCCCACAGCTGTAATGTTTTTATTAACAATGAATACCAATTAAAACCATTTTCCCCACTCAACCCAGTGTTACAGTGTTTCACTACTTTCACTAGGAATGTAAAGTATGCCTATGCAGGAAATGTATCATAAACTCTGACTGATCCATTGTCTCACTTAGATGAAGGTCAGGTATTATAATTTAAAATAAAGTGAAGTCAAGAATATAGAAATTCATTGTAAACAAGAAACTGACAAATGGGAAGAACATTGATAAAAAGCCAGGCAAAGGACCACCTACCTTGTGTCACACAAGGTGGCTCTCGCTACACATCGGAGGTGCTGAACAAAATGTTCACATTTCCTAAGAATGTAACAGAACGGTATTGGTCATAAAGTAGATCGAGTAGCAGTAATTGGCTATCAGAGGGCGTATCAATCTTTCAGAAGGTTGATCGATCTATTAAACTTGATAATAGCGCGGTGGGAGGGTCTTAATTTGGTTTAGWAGGAAGAATACGGACACATTGTTCCCAGCTAGCACATAACGTTCTGAGAACCATATGTTTCTTAGAGCGTGGTTGTCCTATGGTTATTTTGCATCAGTGGAAGCTGGTGGGAGGGGCTACAGGAGGATGGGCTTATTGTAATTGCTGGAATGGAATTAATGGAATGTTTGACTCTGTTCCATTTATTGCAGCCTGTCCTCTTACAGCTCCTCCACACCAGCAGCCACTGTTTTGCATACAACCGTCCTAAAGCATTCTGGGAATGGTGCGGGATAGTTGCTTGGCTTTGGAACATTCTCAGCACATTTAAGGAACTTGAAATATTTTCTTTGTATTTCATTACTTTAACATAACGTTTCCTAAAAGTTCAAACATGGATACATGTATTTTACATTTGGTAATGATCTAGGAATGTTTTACAACTGGTTTGACATTGGGAATGGTCTCAAATAGTTCAGAGAACATTAAGAAACAACGTTCTTCTGTGGGATTTTCAGTAGGCTACTTTCGCATACCATTTCCTATACGTTTTCCCCATGGTTCTGTTTAAAGTCATGTTCTCAAATTGTTCCAAGAACGTTAAGAAACAATGTCCTTCTGTGCGAATTTCAGTACTTTAGCAAAACGTTTCCAACAGGTTTCCTCATGGTTCTATATAAAGTCATGTCCTCAACCTGTTCTGAGAAAGTGAAGACAAGTTTCTATAAAAACCACAAGAAAAATGTTGTAACGTTCAAAGAATATTCTACAAATGTCATTTAAAAACATACATTCGGTTCTCAGTATGAACAAAACTCTCTCTGTCATCTATTTTGTTAAGTGTGTTCAGGTATGTTGGCCGCGCCCACTAATTGGCCACACCTGAGTGCATGTTTCCTCTTAAATGGGGTCTGTTTGAATAGACTAAATTTACATGGCATGCTAGCTCCATCCTGGATGGAAAACTCCATGGTTAGAAAACTGAAAATMATAGGTTTGAATCTCACAGATACTGTGTCAAAACAAATGGGTTCAGCATTATTAATGCCTAAGGAAATGAAATTGCATGTGTTCAATCTGTGCTTGAAGTTAAAAAGAGAAAACTCCAAATAAGCTAGCAGTGTTTTTCAAAGTTTTATTGAAACATTCAGTGAAAGTTTTATGGAAGTTATTTAAAAACCTTACAAATAGCTTATAATTTCCATTCTCAAACCTCCCAGGAAAACGTTCAAGGAACCACCCTGTATCCTAAAAATAAACATTCCCAGAACAGGTGAATTTTCACTTCTGTTCCCAGATTAAATTTAAAGAAATAAGTTAAAAGAAATATTCAGTTTTACCAGTCAGGAAACATATGGCTTCGTTACCACAAACAATGTAAGACCAAAAACATACGTCCCCACAACTTCTAAGGAACCAAATCTGCTAGTTGGGTAACCACATACTAAACGGTCTTTGCTGTCACCACTCCGTGAAATCGCCAGAATTTCGCAATCGCTGCCAGTCCAGTCTAGTCTATGCTCGTTCGGAGGAGACAGAGCCCAGGTACAGACAGACAAAACTATCAAACAGATACTGAAGCCGAATGTGGATTGCTGCTGTAGGCTACTAAATGCATACATGACAAACAGCGGATATTAAAGGTGAGATTGAGATTATATTGTTGTCGTGCATATTGTAATGTATGGTAMGCTATATTGATTCTGTAAACAATATAAACTTATTTATCGAATATGTCTACAAATGTTGCAATGCGTAGGCTATCAACATTCGGCTAGGTGAGACAATGTTAGGAAGAAATATCATACGCTCTGTCTCGAGCCTGCAGCGCTCTGTTGGCTTGGTACGTTGTCCTTTCTCCGATAATAATGTTAAAGGAAATGTTAACCATACGTTATCAGACCGATTGCGAAAATAAAACATTGATTGCCCTCTGATGGACAGACATCTTTATTTTTTTCCCACAAATAATTTAACCTAGATTTCAAACTTTACGTTTTTTTGCGCAGATTTCAATTTTGTTTACACATACGTTTATAATGCAATGCATTGATAGGTGAGGTCAAAATGAAACTAAATCAATCGTTTTTTTTTTTTTAGAACGCTAACAACTAATTCGAATGTTCTACCCTGTTCATAATTTGATGTAATAATTGTGTTATGCAGTTGATTTACAGTCTTTTTGTAGTTGCTTGTAGGCTATTTGACTTCAGAGCCCACTCRGCTCTATATCCTAATTTCGCAGACAGAGAGAAAAGAGAAAGAATGTTGTCCCTTGCAATGTGTAGGCCTAAGTGTTTCTAACTTTTATCTAGTCTTTGGAGGGCAAAGAGCTTACACTCCTTTCTTTACACACACCGACAATGATGCGCGGGTCAGCTGTTTGTTCACCCGCACCCACCCGCAATTGCTAATAACCCATCTGCAACCGCCTGACTAAGCCTATACAGTGTATTTGAAAAGTATTCAGACCCCTTGACTTCCACATTTTGTTATGTTACAGCCTTCTTCTAAAATGTACTAAATTGCTTTTGTCTCATCAATCTACACACCACACCCATAATACCAAAGCGAAAACAGGTTTTTAGAAATAAAAACTGAAAATATACATTTACATAAGTATTCAGACCCTTTATTCAGTACTTCTTGAAGCACTGTTGGGAGCGATTACAGCCTTGAGTCTTCTTGAGTATGACCCTACAAGCTTGGCACACCTGTATTTGGGGAGTTTCTCCCATTCTTCTCTGCAGATCCGCTCAAGCTCTGCCAGGTTGGATGGGGAGRGTCGCTGCACAGCTATGTTCAGGTCTCTCCAGAAATGTTAGATCGGGTCCAAGTTTGGGCTCTGGTTGGGCCAATCAAGGACATTCAGAGACTTGTCCCGAAGCCACTCCTGCGTTGTCTTGGCTGTGTGCTTAGGGTCATTGTCCTGTTGGAAGGTGAACCTTCGCCCCAGTCTGAGGTCCTGAGCGCTCAGGAGCAGGTTTTCATCAAGGAACTCTCTGTACTTTGCTCTGTTCATCTTTCCCCTGATCCTAACTAGTCTCCCAATCCCTGCCACTGAAAAACATCCCCACAGCATGAAACTGCCACCACCATGCTTCACCATAGGGACGGTGCCAGGTTTCCTCCAGATGTGACGCTTGGCATTCAGGCTAAAGAGTTAAATCTTGGTTTCATCAGACCAGAGAATCTTGTTTATCATGGTCTGAGAGTCCTTTAGGTGCCTTTTGGCAAACTCAAAGCGGGCTGTCATGTGCCTTTTACTGAGGAGTGGCTTCCGTCGGGCCACTCTACTATAAAGGCCTGATTGGATGAGTGCTGCAGAGATGGTTGTTCTTCTGGAAGGTTCTCCCATCTCCACAGAGGAACTCTGGAGCTCTGTCAGAGTGACCATTGGGTTTTTGGTCCCCTCCCTGACAAAGGCCCTCCTCCCCCGATTGCTCAGTTTGGCCGGGTGGCCAGCTCTAGGAAGAGTCTTGGTGGTTCCAAACTTCTTCCATTTAAGAATTTTGGAGGCCACTGTGTTCTTGGGGACCTTCAATGCTGCAGAACATTTTTAGTACCCTACATTTCTAATACCCTCGACACAAGCCTGCCTCCAAGCTCTACGGACAATTCCTTTGACCTCATGCCTTGGTTTTTGCTCTGAAATGCACTGTCAACTGTTAGACCTGCATGTGTGTGCCTTTCCAAATCATGTCCAATCAATTGAATTTAACACAGATGGACTCCGATCAAGTCGTAGAAACATCTCAAGGATGTTCAATGGAAACGGGTACCTGCGTTCAGTTTCGAGTCTCATAGCAAAGTGTTTGAATACTTATGTAAATAAGGTATTTCTGTGTTTTTTATTTTTAATAAATGTGCTAAAATGTCTAAAAAACTGTTTTTGATTTGTCATTATGGGGTATTGTGTATAGATTGATTATATATTTATTTTTTGTTAATACATTTTCGAATAAGGCTGCATCGTAACAAAATGTGGAAAAAGTCAAGGGGTCTGAATACTTTCAGGAATGTGATCAATTTAGATGTTTCTGCTTATAATCTCTGACATTTTTGGTAGGCTATTTGTTAGTCAACTTGTCTATAATTAGATACATGCAGCTTCTCTTCTGTCATTATATGTTGCCCTAGATGACTAAATAAACCCTTGCTCACCAGAATAATGTAATAGATGATAGAATTAATGCTCCAATTTAGTTGACATCAGTTCAGTTTTCTCTGTGGTCTCTGCTTATTTCGGGGAGCAAAGACGTTTAGGGACCGGGGAGAAAATGCAATAGGTTATATACCTACAGTCAGTGTCCACATTTCAGTTTCCATTTAACCCATCTGAACAGTAGGCTACAGTTCACTTGACATGCCATAGGCCTATTTGAAGTCCTGTCTTGTGACTGTCGAATTTGCATAACGCCTCACAATCGTCACACATAACATACACTCTTAGAATTTGTATTGCATTTTTTAACACGTCCTTGTGTCTAGCTTTGGACGGCATGTGCTACTTTAAACACAATCACTGTGATTTGTGTACATTTTATGTACATTTTTCAACACATTTTGTGTCGATTCCTGCAAATAATGTGTTAAAAGCTGAAAAACATACAACACACCCTAGATGTTATATTATTGACCAATCAAATTGCGGATCCGAAGTCAACATGTGTCTATGCTGTGGCCTCACACCCTGGCCTTCACACATCTTGAAAAGTGAAGTGACAACTGACAACCTGCAGTGATTCTCAGCCAGCCAGCAGAAGGAATATGAAACACGAAACAATGTAAACGTATTATTTATCTGAACGGCAACATTGTAGCCTTGATTTTCTAAAAATATAATGTGTCTCAGACGAGTTTTCAAGAAGTTAGGACATTTAGGCAAATTTCTACCGTAACCGTTATCATATCATATTTCCCAGCATGTTCTACTGCAGGTTGATTTAGAAAAATAGTTTTTTATATCTGTGCTTTTGCATGTACATTGTTTGAGTCATTAATCTTATGCTACGCTAAGATAAATAAAATACATTTTTTCTAAACTAATCCAATCAGTTCGTTTTTGCATTTGTTACTGAAATCATTGTTCCAGTCTAAATGGAATGCGTAGTCTCCTCCCAATGTTCCTAACCCTGGCAGTCATTCTGAATGCAGGTTGCAGGGGAATAAAAATCCCAACTGTTGGCTGTTCTAACGCTGGCTGGATTCCAATAGGAATTATACATCACTTTGCATAATGTGACTTGCAGGAGGGTTTGCAAAAATCTGGTAATGTTCCCAAAGTTCCCAGGATTTTCAGATATCCCAGTTGAAAGCTTCATGGAAACTGGAGGGAATATTCAGGAAACCTGGACTCCTTCAACCACATTTTCCATTAAAGATACTAGAGTTCTCCAATGCTACTTGCAGACCAGATGTGGCCTGTAAAACCAATAGTTTCAGGCCACTGTATCAGCTAATCTAGTTTTAAAAGTAAGGCCTTGCAAGATTTGAATGAAACCACTCACCTAGAAACTCAATTGGTGATAACCACAGGTTTGAATAGAAATAAATTCAATAACCATGTCTGTATCACTAACATGACTAACTAGTCATGGGTGGTAATACTACAATTCCCTCAAAGGCAAGGCACACTGGGAAATTATATTGGAGGCGTGGCTTAGTGGGGGCTTGGCTTTCAGTTATCGCCTCTTGGCCACCTGTGAGTAGAAGTGTCATACCAGTTTAACTGGTATATGGTAGAGGTTTATTCAATTGGAGGTGTGGCTTAGTGGTGGGGTGGCATTCAGTTCGATATTTTTGGCCACCTGTCAGTGGAAGTGTTTTACCACTTTACCTGGAGTATGATAGATTTTTAATGTTTGCCTCTGACAAGGAATAAATGGCTACCTTATTGAGGCTGCTCTCCTGTATCTCATCTATAAAATTGTCTGAGTTAATTTCTCTGGACTGCATATCTAACTGGCACTAAAAAGTTTGATGTCTTTCATGAAGGATATTTTGCATGTACAGAATGTAAGATTTTGTATATGGAGCACTCACTGTGTTACATTTACAGAATGTTAAAGTGGATTAGAACACACTATGTCTAAAAAAGAAAAACACACATTTTTTAACACATCCGTGTGTTTAGTTCGGGATGACATATTGTATTACTTTCACATAATCACTGTGTTGAAAAATGTACAAAAATCATGTGTTAAATGTGCCAAAACGATGATTGTGTTAAAATAACACAACGTGTTTTTTTTTATACATTTGTTCTTAGAGTGTAGATCCACGATGACTTCGGATCAGCAATGTGATTGGTCAATAATCTAACACATCTTGAGTGTGTTGTATGGTTGTCAGCTTTTAACATTAATTGCAGGAATTGATTCACAATGTACACAAATCATGTTCGGTCAACATGTCCTCCCTAACTAGACACGCGGATGTGTTTAAAAAAAATAAATAATAATCTCTAAGAGTTATCACCATCCTCATCCCTTCTCTTTATTTTCAACTCTCCATTTCGCAGCTTTTGCCTTATTGAAGTGTACTCCGATATTGTCCTCTTTGCCTCAGTGGATCATCAGCCACTTTTTCTGCCGGTTTCCAAAAGCATTTGGTGATTGGCGTATAGGATATTTGCCGTTTGTAAAGTTAGGCCCTAAAGTTTAGGCTTACACACTAATGGCAGATAAATTATGAGAGTAAAAAAAAAAATGCAGCCTATAGATATAAATTGCACAAGAATGATACATTTATGGATTTTTAGGTATTGTTTTCTCGTTATTCAACCCCCCTGGATATAGCCGTGATGATAACTCGCACATCACCAACACACACATTTGTTTTGTTATCCTTTTGGAGACAAAAATGTATTCCCATTAAAAATCCTATTTACCCTAACCCCTTAACCTAACCTTAACTCCAAACCCTAGTTGTAACCACTTCTTTAGGACCTCTGGGACCCGCAAGGATAGTAAAACCACACCCGCACCACACACAAAGTTTTTATCTTCGTATCATTTATTGATATGCATGCTGAGTGATATGTGCACTTTGAGGTAAAATATACTTTAACATATTATATTGTAAATAGCAGGAATACTGTGGTTTGGGATTTGTTGTATTCTAGCCTTCTGTATGGACCAGAGGGAATGTCCCATTCCCTATTTAGGCAGCCTTGAGCTTGGCTTTCATGGCTTTTAGCCTGTACTGCTTTGAAAAAATAATACTGAATAATTGAAAGCCTGTTTAAGCTAGAAATATCTGTATTTTTGTATGGGCTCAATCCACCCCATCCGCCTATGTCGGCCTTCCACATCTGCGGTGGAAAGAGACAAAGTAGAGAGACAAAGTAGAGTCGCAATTCAACAGCTCAGACACAAGAGGTATGTGGRAGGGTCTACAGTCAATCACGGATTACAAAAAGAAAACCAMCCCCGTCGTGGACCAGGATGTCTTGCTCCCAGACAGACTAAATAACTTTTTTGCTCGCTTTGAGGACAATACAGTGCCACTGACACGGCCCGCTACCAAAACCTGTGGGCTCTCCTTCACTGCAGCCGAGGTGAGTAAAACATTTAAACGTGGTTTAACCCCGCAAGGCGCGAGGCCCAGACGGCATTCCCAGCCGCGTCCTCAGAGCATGCGCAGACCAAGCTGGCTGTGTGTTTAAGGACATATTCCAATCAATCCTTATTCACAGTCTGCTGTTTCCCACATGCTTCAAGATGGCCACCATTGTTCCTGTTCCCAAGAAAGCTAAGTAACTGAGCTAAACGACTACCGCCGTACACTCACTTCCGTCATCATGAAGTGCTTTGAGAGACTAGTCAAGGACCATATCACCTCCACCCTACCTGGACACCCTGACCCACTCCAATTTGCATACCGACCCAATAGGTCCACAGACGACGCAATCGCAACCACACTGCACACTGCCCTAAACCCATCTGGACAAGAAGAATACCTATGTGAGAAATGCTGTTCATCGACTACAGCTCAGCATTTAACACCATTAGTACCCTCCAAACTCGGTCATCAAGCTCGAGACCCTGGGTCTCGACCCCGCCCTGTGCAACTGGCGTCCTGGACTTCCTGACGGGCCGCCCCCAGGTGGTGAGGGTAAGGTAACAACATCTCCATCCGCTGATCCTCAACACTGGGGCCCACAAGGGTGGCGTTCTGAGCCCTCTCCTGTACTCCCTGTTCACCCACGACTGCGGGCCATGCACGCCTCCAACTCAATCATCAAGTTTGCGGACGACACTACAGTGGAGGCTTGATTACCAACAACGACGAGACGGCCTACAGTGAGGAGGTGAGGGCCCTCGAGGGTGTGGTGTCAGGAAAATAACCTCACACTCAACGTCAACAAAACAAAGAGAATGATTGTGGACTTCAGGAAACAGCAGAGGGAGCACCCCCCTACCACATCGACGGGACAGTAAGTGGGAAGGTGGAAAGTTTTAAGTTCCTCGGTGTACACATCACGGACAAACTGAATTTGTCCACCAACAGGACAGCGTTGTGAAGAAGGCGCAGCAGCGCCTCTTCAACCTCAGGAGGCTGAAGAAATTCGGCTTGTCACCAAAAGCACTCACAAACTTCTACAGATGCACAATCGAGAGCATCCTGTCGGGCTGTATCACCCCCTGGTACGGCAACTGCTCCGCCCACAACCGTTAAGCTCTCCAGAGGGTAGTGAGGTCTGCACAACGCATCACCGGGGGCAAACTACCTGCCCTCCAGGACACTACACCAACCCGATGTCACAGGAAGGCCATAAAGATCATCAAGGACAACAACCACCCGAGCCACTGCCTGTTCACCCCGCTATCATCCAGAAGGCGAGGTCAGTACAGGTGCATCAAAGCAGGGACCAGAAGGACTGAAAAACAGCTTCTATCTCAAGGCCACCAGACTGTTAAACAGCCACCACTAACATTTAGTGGCCGCTGGCCAACATTACTGACTCAACTCCAGCCACTTTAATAATGGGAATTATGGAAATTATGTAAAAAATGTACACTAGCCACTTTAAACAATGCCACTTATATAATGTTTACCATACCCTACATTACTCATCTCATATGGTATATTGTATATACTGTACTGTTATATCATCCACTGCATCTTGCATCTTAGTGTAATACATGTATCACTAGCCACTTTAAACTATGCCACTTTATGTTTACATACCCTACATTACTCATCTCATATTGTATAGACTGTACACCTATACCATCTACTGCATCTTCCTATGCCGTTTGTACCATCACTCATTCATATATCTTTATGTACATATTTTTTATCCCTTTACACTGTGCTGTATTAAGGTAGTAGTTGTGGAATTGTTAGGTTAGATTACTTGTTGGTTATTACTGCATTGTCGGAACTAGAAGCACAAGCATTTCACTACACTCGCATTAACATCTGCTAACCATGTGTATGTGACAAATAAAATTTGATTGATTGATTGATTTGAAAGTGGCAGAGCTACAGGGCTGTTAGTAAGACCAGGAGACATCCTGAAAATCTGTCTTTTAACAAAAACGTCTGTAGRGTCCYAACTAATTTGACCCCTCTATGGAAAGATGAGACTCTCACGAACACGATGGTGTTCTCCGTTCTGTTCTACGACTTGTCTGAAGGTAACTCAGTACAGGTTAAAAAAAAAGGAATGGAAGTGTGGAAGTTGTTTTGTGCCCCCCCAAAAAGGGGGTTAAATATGTGTAATATCTCCTAGATATAGGACAGACGRTTCAAAACCTTATTCCTTATTTGTGTTTCTGCCATTTATGAACGTGCTATTCAATGTGTTTCTATATTTCATCAAATKATTTTAAAATATTTGTTTTGATACCTACACGGGTCCTAAAATAGAGGTTAAACGGTAAAGGATACTCCTACAAACTGTATATAAGAACCATGGAGGGAATTGACTTGTAAGCATAATCAGAAGTGACAAGGACAGCAGAACAAGAGGTGGTTTACAAAACCAGATGTCTTAGAGACCCATACATGGCAGAGAGAGGCCACATTTCTGTGGAGAATTTCACTTTCAACATGTATTTAGCCCCTCCCTCGGCTGTTTATCAAATTAAAGGGTGTGATGACCATTTTGTTGTATTTCCCATCGCATATTGCCCCTCTAAAGATCCACTCCAGTTAAGTATTAGGTGAAGATACAGTATATGTTTCTTTAAATCTCTCCCTTTCATTTAAACCACAGTTTTCTGTGAATGATCACCCAGTAGCTTGATTAAGCTTCAACAAATMTAGCTACAGTTGTGTTTACGTTGTGTTTTATTTCATCTGATTTGTCAATGTTCTACTATTTTAAGTAAGGTTTTGTGCTGCTTTCGGAGAATGATTCTGGGGATAGCAACAAAGTCAATGCAGCCTTGAAGTTGAGAGAGAGAGAGGAAGAGAGAGGAAGAGAAAATAAGAAGAGAGACAGAGGACGAGAGAGGAGAGCTTTTGACAGATCTGAGGCTTTGAAAATTGTCATTTGGAGTTTAATGCTCTATGGCAGGTTATTTTGGGGAGGTTTTCTACCTGCTTTTAAGGTGAGTGGGAGAGACATTTGAAATCAGTCTGGAAGCTGTGATTGTGGCGGCAGAAAAGGTTAAAGCTTTCCTCTAGATGTGACCGAAGCTGCATCCACCTGACAGGTGTTTGATGATCCAGTTCTGGAGGTGTCGCTGAATGTGCAAGGATGTGGAATTTTAGTTCAACCTACTTTCTTTAGGATAAACATGAATAGGTGTATGGTATGCATCTTTCTTTTAARTGTGTTTGCAAGTATTTTCCAATAAAACATTTAAAGACTGTGAGGCAAGAATGATGCTGGTCTGTATTTGTGTATGTTCACAAAAGTGGACATGGCAATTTGGTCAATGTTTTTGCCTAGTGACCTTTCTAAAGACAAGATGCAGCTATACGTTTTGCGTGAAAACATGACAATACATAGTAGCTGAGGCAGTGGGAGTACCTTTTTGTAATTTTCTCCACTATCAATGGATCAGTGATTGACACCCACACTAATTTAATCAATGGGTTGGAAGGAGGAAATATGACTATTATAGAATACTAACTACATATGGGTTTCAAAATGAATATGCCTCTGTTGATTTTACAGTTGGATAATCTTATGAATAAATAGAGAAAGATTCAATGCCGGGAGTTACTACAATCATACATCCTTCTACGTTCACACCCTTCAGGTGTGTGTTTGTCTAAGATCTCTTGGGATCCATCCATCCTCACTTTCTCCCCTCCTCTTGCTTCTCCTCTCCTGTCTTCAATACAACACTTTCACCTCTTTCTTTCTCATCACCCACCCTCTCTCTCGCTCTCTCTCTCCCTCCTCTCTCGCTCTCTTTCTCTTTGTTACGTTTTCCAAAACTGCTCCTCCACCTCTGCTGTCCCCCTAATTAATTTCTACTTTCCCAAGATGGCTTTCTCAGGTCCTCTCTTTCCTCCTCTCTTCATCCCCTCCCCCCTCTATTAATTTGCATCCTGGCTCTACGCTCCATGTGGCTGGCTGCCCAAGTGTTTCTCCTGGAGTCAGCTGGCTAATTGGGTCCCATCTGTTGGGAGAGAGAGAGGTCTGTGCCGAATCCAGGCTAATTTGTGTCTGGATTTTTACCATATTGACTGAGTTCTGCTGGGCAAATGGCACCATGTTCACCGTTTCAGTGGTCTTAGACTCACAAACACCTAATTGTTTTTTTTGAGTTGCTCATGGACTCTGTGCCATAGACTGACTGGGCAGAAATGTTCCAAGTAATGCTTCTTCRATCTCCCATTCTGTACGCTAATATTTTGAAGGTGTAATGACGAGTTGTGTTGGTAACCTAAACCTTCAGCTTGAAATGCCTCCACCCGCACCATGGAATTTATTTTTTTCCGGTATCATAACTGGGTAAGACATTGTCAAGAGGGCGGTCGTGTGTGTTTGCGAGGCAGAAGACGCAAGATCAATCCCAATAGTGTACTTGTGATTGTGGAAGCTATACTGTTAAACAAGCAACACGAGCCACATTACATAAGGACTAGGCTGAAGTGCATACAGATAAAGGCTTCATCACAGCTGTGTTGTTGCTATGTTATTGTTCCTGTTCTGTTCTGACCAAGTAAAAACCAAACGTACAGTACTTCCTCCCACATGCTCTCTGCACTGCCTTTAATCTCACACTGATTGCATCAAGCCTCAGCAGCTCAGAAGCAGGATGCAAACTACCCGCAGTACTGAGGAAGTGGTAAGGTCTTAAGCTTGGTGATGATCTGCAGTTGGCATGCTAGCACCCTTAACAACAAGAACTTAAAGAGGATCGCAAAAGAAGCACAACACAAAGGTGCCTGTTCACACAAGCATGAGAGAAATGGCTGTCTCTTTTAACCAAAGAGTTAAAACTTCTAACAGGTAAAATAGAGGGGATAGCCTGTGTCCAAAAGGGCCCTGGTCAAAAGTAGTGGACTATAAAGGGAGTAGGGTGACATTTGGGATGCAGACATAAAGTTGGTGCTACAGGCTACCTACCTACGGATATTATATTGGTAGTTCACCCAGTGCAGAGGCAGTCTATTGGATCTTGGCCACTGTGCACAACTTATCACACTGCAACTCTTGAATGTTCAATAAGACCATATGCTGTGTTTGGCTTTCATTTATGTTCTGTTCTTATTAATGCATAGTATGACTCCCTCGGGTTCTCTTGTAAAATCAAACACATGCAACCTGTTTGAAAATGTGTTTGTACCAGTCATCTGTGAATCTGCAAGATAGATAGTTTGTGTGTTCTGTTTTTTTTATGCTATAATTATATTTAGCCTGGGTTACTATGGACCGTTACCAGTCTAGATGTTGGAGTTGACACATATACCCTGTCACTTTGTCTTCCACATCATGCTGACCCATCTCTCTCTCATCTCTCTATCTCTATCTTGCTCTCCCTCTCTTTTCTTTCTCTCTRCCCCCTCCTTCTCTCTTTCTCTCTGTACCTGATGACTTTGTGATTCATCATGGTTCTCATCTCCTTCCCCTCTGTGAGAGCTGTTTGTAATAACTGTGTTTTATGCATATAAAAAAATAAAAAAATCAGACAATTGATGGGGTGCCAGCAATGACCTTCTATAATGATGGAACGTCTTTGTATCTTCCATCTGAAAAATGAGTGAAATTTATTTTGCAGAGGTAGGGTGAACAGGCGGAATGAAACAGGGTGTAAGATATTTGGCCCTGTTATGTTACGTCTCCTTTCTCAGCACAAAAATAATAAAGAGAGAAGGGAAGATTTCAATTGTGATATTCAGATGGAGAACTTTCATAGTAAGAGACCACAGGTTACCCGCCCGGTTTTGAGAATCGAGACACAAATTGAGGCTGAATGGCCCAGGGGACTGTACTGGTGTCGTTTCATGTTTTCCTTCATGTACTTTTTGGCACTTATTTGAATTTAGGTTTTATTGAGGAATTTAGGGGCATTTTTAGAAGTGATAGTCCAGGTCCACAACCTGTTAGTGAGCAGATATTGGTGGATATGTGTTTGATTCTTTGATTCTCTCCCCGACATTCATTTTGTTTTCCCGCCCTATCTAAAATGAGCTTTCCATGCATACAAACACACAGGCATATTGATACACCGGGCAGCGTCCCAAATGGCACCCTATTCCCTATATAGTGCACTACTTTTAACCAGATCCCAGACTCTAGTCACATACACCAGATAGTACGGCACCCTTGGAAACAAATTAGGGTTAATTGKCTGGCTCAAGGGCACATTGATAGATTTTGTCCCGAACCAGCAACCCTTCAGTTACTAGCATTTTAGATGCATAGACTAGGCCATCTATCCTTAATGACAGTTTTAAATGCATTTCCGAGGCTTTCCTTGATCTCCAGTATTTAAATGCTGTTTTTCTTTCTAGTTTTGCTGCAATGTCTTCAAATTAGATCACTCACCATCTTCCAGGTGTTCTTGTTTTAGACGACATCTCTTCCTGTTGATAAATTCTGTTATTTCTAGCTTCCTGGATGTATTCTAAATTGGGGCTGTGTTTGAAATGGCACCGTATTCCCTACATGGTGCACTACTTTTTGTCTACAGCCCTATGTGAACCCAATGCGACCTGATCAAAAGTAGTGCACTAAATTGGGAATATGGTGCAATTTGGGACGTAGTGTCTAATGGCGACGGTGAATGCATCCATTTTTGTCAGATGAAAGTGATTTACTATGCTTCAAACCAGCCATTAAAGTCACACTATGCAGAAATGGCTCCGCAATTTCCTGGTTGCTAAAACGCTAATAGTCTGCCTAATTTCAGTTTATGTGAGAAAATAAGCTAGTATAGTGTAGAGAATCATTGTACCATCTAATCGGCTGTGAAATATTTTTTCCATTCCCAAAAATATTGTTGTTTCAGCTGTTTGAAGCTGGTGTAAAAAACCGAAGGTAAAAGATGAAAAAACAAAACATGAGAACGTGACGCATAGAAATAGCGCACATAGAACAGATCTACCAATTCTTAGACTTGCTTTCAAGTAGAGTGATAGATCTATAACTATATATCATATCTAGGAGAATTTGTTCAAGTCTCCCAAAAAGTTACACGTGGCCACTTGGAAGACAACGAGAGAAGGCAGTGATTATTTTAGCAGTTAGCTGCAGCTAACCCATCACAACATTGAAAGGTGAAAGAACGCATAACCACACTCACGGTTGTTTTCATAGAAAKGTTTCAGCACACAGCACAGCATGGCTTCACAGCACACGTGGTCTTCTGTTACATTTTGGTTTGTATTGAACAGACCTTGTTATTGTAGTATAGTGTGTACAACCCCCCCAGAATCAAGCCACCTAAAAGACCTGTGAAGAAGAGATCATCTTCGACCTTGAGGGATTGCTGATGAGTGGGTAGTTAGCCAGTGTGTGTGAGAAAATGCGGTGGCAGTTGTGGCTGGTGAATGAATGGAATGGTTTGATAGCGTTCCGTCCATTTCACTTCAGCCACTACTAGGGGCCATCTCCCCCTTACCAGCCTCTATTGTGTGTTTGGTAGATGAATGGTGATCTCCAACAGAGTGTGTAGAGGGTACAGAGGTGAACAGTGTGTGTGGTGAACTGAGTGGTTCCCTGGAGCTCTCCAGGCTCTTTCAGGGGTGACTTATTTTCCTCCTTCGTCAGACCAGACAGTCAGGCAGTCAGTCAGTCTGGCCACTGACACGGCTCATCGTTCTTATCAATACTAAAACGCCTCAGGATGYTGTTTCCTGCTTGTTTTAACACATACTCAGAAAAGTCCGGACAACTCTCAGGACAGACAGTGGTAGAAATCGACGTTGTCCTGTCATCCCCATCTATATTTGGGCCATATGGGAAAATCTGTGTGTACCATCATGCCAACCCATTGTCACTTATTTTCATGCCAAACAATGGAGTTGGCAAGAGAACAAACTGATCTGGGACCAGGTTAGGAAACCAGTATAAAGGACTCAAAATGGAAGGATTTTAGCGTTGATTGGGTTGCTCTAATGATCATCATCATTACCTTGAAGGAAGAGGCTTTTATTTTTGTTCGGGAAACATTATTTGTCAAATGATCCAGAAACGATTGATGGATGGAGTGTGTGATGTAAGGAGGACGGTTAACATACAACGGTTGGAGAAACAGACCTTGAAGCAAGTACGTAGCTGTCAATGAGGAATTTGTCATATGATAATTGAATGTTCATGTTGACTGGAACATATTTCACTTCTGAAGAGTCACTGTCGATTACAGTATATGCCAAAGAGGAACTGGAAAGTAAGAAGAGATATTTGAAGCCCAGAGAGAGAGAGAGAGAGATGAGCGAGAGAAATGAGAAAGACAGAGAGAGGGTGATAAATGCCTGTCAGAGTAAGATTGATGGTTACAGTGTAATATCTCTAGAGCATCAAACTATAGAATGATGTTGTGACAGAGAAGAGAGATATGACCCCTCAGAGAGCATAATTTCTGCTTCCCAAATGGCACCCTAATTCCATTATAGGTCACTATTTTTTACCAGGACTCATAGGGGTCTAGTCAAAACGAGTGCACTATAAAGGTAATAGGATGGCATTTGGCACTCATGCAGTGTCGTTTACTAGGTACAGTCGTTAATGTGACACTGCACATGTCGACCCATGCCCTTTTTATTGACCAGATGATGAACTGCAGCCAATAGACTCATCAACCGTAGTTCACAATGGCTTATTTTWTTTCACCCTTGCTCTCTCTCCTTCTCTCTTTCTCTCTTTCTAGTGCACTACGTAGGGAGTAGGGTGCCATTTTGGATGCTGCCTCAGTCTGCCTGACAGGCACTCACTCTCACATCACATCAAATCAAACGTTATTTGTCACTTGCTTCGTAGCAGTGGTGTGTTTGAGACCACCTAAACCAAGACCGATTCAAGACCAAGACAGGAACATATCGAGTCCGAGTCAAGACCGAGAACGGGATGTGGGACAAGGGGTCAGAGACAGAGTCAAGACCGAGACCAGAAAAATGCGAGTCCAATTCAGGACATGATTGTAATTTTGTCAAATCACCACCATTATAAAAGTAAAAACTGTCCAGTATTTCTGTCTTCACATTTCAGGACAACTTATGGATTCTTTAGACATTTAGAATACTGAAAAAATGAATGCTAAGGTAAAAATAGAGCACAGTTGGGAACAATGGGCCTTCTACACCTTCAGAGAAGGGCTAAGGATTTATATAAATTAGGATTATTTTATTATTTTATTTAAAATTATGTTCTGATTTAATCTCTTCAGTTTTTGTTGGAAAGGAAAGGGTTAACACAAAAGATTTAAAAAAGTAACCAATCAGGATTTTTCATTGCTGGTCTCAGGGGAGATAAATCTGGCTAGCAAAGTCAGCCATTGGCTAGGCCATTAGAAGCCAGATAAAGGCATCTGCCATTCAACTGTATTAGGGCAACATTTTTGGAGTGACAGTGGAATCAACCAATCACGTTTTGACTTAATGAGCYGGACCATTTTAACAAAATTCTTCCTTGTTGAATGGCAACAGGTCACTGCGCAAGAGCGAGCCGTAGTTTTCCCACGGTCAAACTAGCTAGCTTTTGTTGTCGGCTAGTTTGCAGTTTGAACCTTTACACCGGGGTTCCTCGAAAGCCTTTTCTGAGGGGTTACTCAAGGATCCTTTTCAATTGGAAAGGTTCTGCCGGTGTGGCCACCCAAAAGGTTATTCCAGGCACCTTTACTTCTAAGAGTGCACGGTAAATTTAGCATATAGTCTTCTGGAGGTTAGGGGCCCTTCCAAAAATGCACACTATTCCCTATGAAGTGCTCTGCTTTTAACCAGAGCAAGTACACTAATAGGAAATAGGGTGCCAGTTGGGATGTAAACGAACTTATGCATGAAGGAGGGATTTATAAATTGGGATGTAAGTGGGGTCCTGTTTTGTTTCTCCCTCCTGCCCTCTGTTCGCTGGCCAGGTAGCTAGATATGTTATTCTTTCTCTCTTTCCACCCCTCTGCCTGCCTAGCCATAGGCATCTCATTTTACTTTCAGATTTGACTCGGGGAATGAATCTGAAAGTTATTTCCCCTACCGAAGAATTGTCTTGCTGTGGTGGTGGCATGGTTGAGCTGGAGTCAAACAGGGTAGGGTTTCTTGCTGGGTAGGACTGACTGAGTCTGTGAGGCTGGAAACGAGGGGTGGGGTTAGGGGAGTTGTCAACAGGTTGTTATCCCGAGAGGGAAGTGTGTGTCTGTGTGTGTGCATGCATGCATGTGTACATGTACAGTACCACTCTAAAGTTTGGACATACCTACTCATTCAAGGGTTTTTCTTTTTTTTTTTACTATTTTCTACACTGTAGAATAATTGTGAAGACATCAACCGTATGAAATAGCACATATGGAATCATGTAGTAACCCAACACAGAAAGATTTTAGAATCTTCAAATTGGCCACCCTTTGCCTTGATGACAGCTTTGCACACCCTTGGCATTCTCTGTGTCCAAACTTTTGACTGGTACTGTATGTGAATTTGTCCCAATACTTTTGCTCCCCTAAAATGGGGGGATTATATACAAAAAGTGTTGTAATTTCTGAACGGTTAACCTGATATGGATGAAAATACCCTCATTAAAGCTGACAATCTGCTCTTAACCCTCATAGTCAGTGTTTAATTTAAAATCCAAACTTTTGGAGTATAGAGTCAAAAGAAGAAAAAATGCTTAATTGTCCCAATAATTACTGAGGGCACTGTATTTTGAGCACAGAAAGGCTTCATAATTCCTAAAGGATGTTAACTGACTGATAATATCTCAAAGAATAAAACATATAAGATATCCCAAGCCTGTTAACCTCAGACCTTATTTTCTCAAAACCCAATTATTTCCCCCATTTAATATCTCCAATAGGAATGYCCAACATAGGCAGGTAAACATGCAAAAATTAATACAGCATGTACACAGCACGAATTGATTTCAAGAAATGTTGCGTCATTTTTTACGTTGTTGAGTCATATTTCTTTGCATACTTTCCGTTGAAGCTTGCGTCAAAATATTTACAAGCGGAGTACGCATTCGAGATGTGCCCTCTGTGCTCAGTTTTGTGTCTTCGGAGTACAATAGTATGCATTTTGAGAAACACCCAGTGTTTTTCACCTCCATCAAARAAAACACCAAATTATGACATTTTTGGTGGAAGAATGGTGTCGAATACTTCAAATAAAGTTCCAGACACTTGTAGAATCTATTCCAAGCTACATTGAAGCTGCTCTGGCAACTCATGGTGGCCCAACGCTCTATGAAGAGACGTTTTTCGTCATGAATCTTGTTCTGGAGGCAGCTTGGCACAGTGGTCACTCGCTGGCACAGCCACAAAGTCATAAAATTTGATTTTAAACCTAACCCTAACCTTAACCCTAAACTAAGCCACACTTCTAGTTGTAAAGCCTTACCCTAACCTTCAATTAAGACCAAAAAGTACATTTTTGTTTTCATTAATTTTACAATTTAGCTAATTTTGACTTTGCAATCAGCCTATCTAGCGGAAATCACTCAGTTCTGCCTCCAGGCAAAGACTCATGCCAATAAAAGTTGACATTTTGATTGTTTTTRGTTTTTTTGGGCAGTTACCTGTAGGTCGTTTATTTTTATGTAAGGCTTGTGAGCCGTGTACAAATGCATTTATAATGATTTGGACTGGAATCTAATACCTACCACAGTGTATTTTAGAGTTTACCAGCACCATCATCAAAATACCAAATTATGACATTTCTGGTGGAAGAATGATTTCGCATCCCTCCAATAGAATCCCAGACACATGTACAATGCCTTTGGAAAGTATTCAGACCACTTGACTTTTTCCTKATTTTGGTACGTCACAGCCTTATTCTAAAATGTAATAAATAAAAAAACGTTTCCCTCATCAATCTACACACAATACTCCATAACGAAAAAGCAAAAACAGGTAAAAGAATTATGGAAATATAGCATTTACAGTTGAAGTTGGAAGTTTACATACACTTAGGTTGGCGTCATAAAAACAATTTTTTCAACCACTCCACAAATTTTTCTTGTTAACAAACTATACTTTTGGTTRGGTTAGGACATCTACTTTGTGCATGACACAAGTAATTTTTCCAATTGTTTACAGACAGAATATTTCACTTATAATTCACTGTATCACAATTCCAGTGGGTCAGAAGCTTACATACACGAAGAGCGACTGTGCCTTTAAACAGCTTGGAAAATTACAGAAAATGATGTCATGGCTTTAGAAGCTTCTGATAGGCTAATTGACATKATTTGAGTCAATTGGAGGTGTACCTGTGGATGTATTTCAAGGCTTACCTTCAAACTCACTGCCTCTTTGCTTGACATCATGCTACAAGCTTGGCACACCTGTATTTGGGGAGTTTCTACCATTCTTCTCTGCAGATCCTCTTACGCTCTGTCAGGTTAGATGGACAGTGTCGCTGCACAGCTATTTGTCTCTCCAGAGATGTTCAATTGGGTTCAAGTTCGGGCTCTGGCTGGACCACTCAAGGACATTCAGAGACTTGTCCCGAAGCCACTGCGTTGTCTTGGCTGTGTGCTTAAGGCCGTTGTCCTGTTGTAAGGTGATTCTTCTTCACAGTGTGAGGTCCTGAGCGCTCTAGAGCAGGTATTCATCAATGATCTCTCACTGTACTTTGGTCTGTTCATCTTTCCTTCGATCCTAACTAGTTTCCCAGTCCCTGTCGCTGAAAAACATCCCCACAGCATGATGCTGCCACCACCATGCTTCACCGTAGGGATGGTGCAACGTTTTATCCAGAAGTGACGCTTGGCATTCAGGCCAAAGAGTTCAATCTCGGTTTCATTAGACCAGAGAATCTTCTTTATCATGGTAAGAGAGTCCTTTAGTTGCCTTTTGGCAAACTCAAAGCGGGCTGTCATGTGCCTTTTACTGAGTAGTGGCTTCCGTCTGGCCATTCTACCATAAAGGCCTGATTTGTTGATTGCTGCAGAGATGGTTGTCCTTCTGGAAGGTTCTCCCATCTCAACACAGCAATTCTGGAGAGTCTTAGAAGTTCATACTTCTTCCATTTAAAATCAATGGAGGCCACTGTGTTCTTGGGGACCTTCAATGCTGCAGAAATGTTTTGGTACGCTTCGCAGATCTGCCTCGTCACAATCGTGTCTCAAAGCTCTACAGTCAATTCCTTTGACCTCATGGCTTGATTTTTTCTCCAACATGCAAAGTCGTGGGACCTTTGGGACCTGTGGGACCMTATATAGACTGGTGTGTGCCTTTCCTTAATCATGTCCAGTCAATTGAATTTACCACAGGTGGATGCAATCATGTGGTAGAAACATCTCAAGGATGGTCAATGGAAACAGGATGCACCTCAGCTCAATTTTGAGTCTCATAGCAAAGGTTCTGAATACATATGTAAATATGTTTTTTCAGATTWWTTTTTTTAATACATTTGCAAAGAAAATGGCTTCATCARTATGGGGTATTGTGTGTAGATTGATTAGGAAAACATTTAATTTAATACATTTTAGGATAAGGCTGTAATGTAACAAAATGTGGAAAAGTCAAGGGGGTCTGAATACTTTCCCAATACTTTCCCGCTGTATAATCTATGCCAAGGCGCATTGWAGCTATTCTGTTCTGTTGGCTCGTGGTGGACCAACGGCCGGTTTTAAGATACTTTATGGTGTTGTTTCCTTTATTTGTATGTACACTCTTGGAAAGATATTGCCATCTAAAACCTAAAAGGGTTCTCCGGCTATCCTCTTAGGAGAAGCCTTTGAAGATCCCTTTATTGGCTCGAGGTAGAACCCTTTTGGGTTCTTTGGAAAAAATCTTTCCCCAGAGGGTTCTACATGGAACCCAAAAGAGTTCTATCTGGAACCAAAAAGGGAACCCTTTTCTAAGAGTGTATTGTAAAGCTTGTGAGCCATGCACACACACAATTAGAATTAAGTGGACTGTAATCTAATATCTAACACATATCTCTATCCCAAATGGCACTACATTCCCTATATTCTGCAGTATATAGTGAATAGGGTGTCATTTGAGACACAGCCCCTGTCATTCTGGTTACAGCTGCATATAAATTTATATAGCAGTTTAATCTGAATACTAAATGTTATTATTAAAAGCTTTTCCTTCCCTCCCTGGTACAGGACAGTGKCTGTGTCCCAAATGGCACCTTATTCTCTACATAGTGCCCTACTTCTGACCATAGTACTATGGGCCCCGGTGAAAAATAATGCACTACATAGTGAATAGGGTGCCATTTGGGACACACACTGGGAAAGTGTATACCTGGTAATGAGGAGAGCACCCCAGGGCCTATTGCATTCATTGTGCAGCAGGCAGCAACTAGAGTGGTATAATTCAGTAATGAATTGCTTTAGTGCCTGGACAGCACTGTAATGGTTTTGGAGATGAACAATTAGGCTTACCTGTATGTACAAGGTGTGTGTGCTGTGCCCTTTTTCAATCTCTCTTTGTCTCTCTTTTTCTCTCTCTCTGTCTCCCTGTACGCTCTCTCTCTATTTATCTACCCCCCCTTCTCTATTTATCTACCCCACCCTCTCTCTCTACCTCCAGACAGACGATCAGTAGGGGATGAAAAAATTCAAAAATTCCAACTGCACTTCACAGAAGTTTCGAAATCATTGAGCTCTAGGTAGCAAGAGCCGAGAAATGTTAGATCGAGGCTAGCCAGATCTGTCTGGCRGTGTCTAGACTTGACAGTTCATGAAGCTCTAGTAATCTGATCATAGAGTTCTGATCATGGAATTCTGAATGCGTCAAGCATCTACACCTACAGTTGAAGTCTACATACACTTGGAGTCATTAAAACTCGTTTTCAACCACTCCACAAATGTCTTGTTAACAAACTATAGTTTTAGCAAGTCGGTTAGGACATCCACTTTGTGCATGACACAAGTCATTTTCCAACAATTGTTTACAGACAGATTAATTTAACTTATCATTCACTGTATCACAATTCCAGTGGGTCAAAAGTTTACATACACTAAGTTGACTGTGCCTTTAAACAGCTTGGAAAAGCCTAGGAAATTATGTCATGGCTTTAGAAGCTTCTGATAGGATATTGACATCATCTGAGGTGTAACTGTTGATGTACTACAAGGCCTACCTTCAGAATCAGTGCCATTTTGCTTTACATCATGGGAAATCAAAAGAAATCAGCCAGACCTCAGAAAAAAATTGTAGACTCCACCAAGTCTGATTCATCCTTGGGAGCAATTTCCAAACGCCTGAAGGTACCAGTTCATCTGTACAAACAATAGTACACAAGTATAAACATCATGGGACCACGCAGCCATCATACGCCTCAGGAAGGAGACGTGTTCTGTCTCCTAGAGATGAACGTACTTTGGTGCGAAAAGTGCAAATAAATCCAAGAACAACAGCAAAGGACCTTGTGGAAGATGCCTGGAGGAAACAGGTACAAAAGTATCTATATCCACAGTAAAACAAGACCTATATCAACTTAACCTGAAAGGCTGCTCAGCAAGGAAGAAGCCACTGCTCCAAAACTGCCATAAAAAAGCCAGACTACGGTTTGCAACTGCACATGTGGACAAAGATTGTACTTTTTGGAGAAATGTCCTCTGGTCTGATGAAACAAAAATAGAACTGTTTGGCCATAATGACCATCGTTAGGTTTGGATGGAAAAAGGGGGAGGCTTGCAAGCCTAAGAACACCATCCCAACCGTGAAGCACGGGATGGCAGCATCATGTTGTGGGTGTGCTTTGCTGCAGGAGGGACTGTTGCACTTCACAAAATAGATGGTATCATGAGGATGAAATTCATGTAGATATATTGAAGCAACATCTCAAGACATCAGTCAGGATGTTAAAGCTTGGTAGCAAATGGGTCTTTCAAATGGACAATGACCCCAAGCGTACTTCCAAAGTTGTAGCAAAATGGCTTAAGGAAAACAGAGTTAGGTATTGGAGTGGCCATCACAAAGCACTGACCTCAATCCTATAGACATTTTGTGGGCAGAACTGAAAAAGCGTGTGCGAGCAAGGAGGCCTACAAACCTGACGCAGTTCCACCAGCTCTGTCAGGAGGAATGGGCCAAAATTCACCCAACTTATTGTGGGAAGCTTGTGCAAGGCTACCCGAAATGTTTGACCCAAGTTAAACAATTTAAATGGAATGCTACCAAATACTAATTGAGTGTATGTAAACTTKTGACCCACTGGGAATGTGATGAAAGAAATAAAAGCTGAAATAAATCCTTCTCTCTACTATTATTCTGACATTTCACATTCTTAAATTAAATTGTTGATCCTAACTGACCTAAGACAAGGAATTTGTACTAGGATTAAATGTCAGGAATTGTTAAAAACTGAGTTCAAATGTATTTGGCTAAGGTGTATGTAAACTTCCGACTTCAACTGTACATTTACATGTGTCCACAGTGTGTCCGGATTCCCTTTTCCCGTATTGTATTCAAATGCCAGTATGCATTCTACAAACGGTGGAAGAGGTAAAATATGATAATAACACAACAACAATTGATGGCAGTAGCTAACTGCTGTAGCTCTAACAAGCCAGCAAACATCTGTAGCTTGCCAGCAAGCTAACAAGCAACGCTAAAGGGATTGCAAACGGGTTYGCATAACTGTAGCCAAACCCCAAAAAGTTTTTCTAAATATTAGCTAGCTGGCTAGAGTTTGAGGCCAGCGAACATGTTCCTCACACGCTAGGATTGTATTACCTCCAACGTTATAATGAAAAGGTGCCTCTCGGTCCCAAAACACAAGTTTTCTGGAGACTTGTGGGAGGAGTGCTGATGATGTCATCCACTGTATGATCTTTCCGTAGCCTGTTTGCATCCAGACTGAGGAGAAATCCTCACACAATGCACCCCTGAACATCTCCTGAAGAGGTCAGCCAGATCTGAACACAATCAGACCACAAACGGACTTTTGTGCATCGAGACCCATCTTTTCAATTTGATCTTCTTATTCTGATAGCAGAAGTCGCATGTTAGTGTCAAGTGTAGACACGACCTATGTGGTTCAGCTAACTCTTCTGGTGTTGATTGTCATTCCAAACATGTAGCCAGAAAGACAAGGACGATTGAGGAGTTGGCTGGGGCACAAATAGGCCTAGATCTAGCAGGATAGGGAAATCAAAAGTACCTTGGTTTTGTGATAGAATTCCTTCCCACAGATCCCAAGTCCAACAATCATTCTGCTACAGGGTCTTTTTCTCTCTCTTCTCTCCCTCCCCTTTCCATTCCGTCTAATCACTACAGACAGCTGGGCTGTAGAACCAAAGCCTATTAGACAATGCAGATGACAAGAAAGAGATGGAGCAAGAGAGGGAGGAAATGAATGAAAGAGAAAGAGCAGCAGAAAGGGAGAGCTGAGAGAAAGGGAGAAAATTTGCTGTGGAAAGGAAAAGGCCAGGGACGTAGAATAAGCCATGTCTGGCTTGTCTTAACATTTCTGTGTCCCAAATGACACCCCATTCCCTACATACACTGTAAAACATTTCCTGTAATGTTTTACAGTAAATTACTGGCAGCACAGTAGCCATTAGGTTACTGTAAATTTACAGTAAAATACTTGCAGCACAGAAGCCAGTACATTTCTGTAGATTTACAGGACCTTTACTGAAACACAAATTTACAGCATATTACTGTAATGCCTGACTAATGCAACATACTGTATATCTAGAATTTACAGTGCATTACTGGAAGCATAGTGGTTAATAAACTGTTTCAGATTTACATTGCAGGCAGCATTTCTGTTACATATATTTCATATAGGTATTTCAATAGTTTCAATACCTATTTTGTAAATTGTAATTCACTGGCCTGAAGCACAATTCATGTATTTTGTAATTTTTTTATTGGAATACATTTAATTTGTATTTTCTAAGTAGCCCGCTTAACTACACTAACATTCTTGGTTACAGTAACATGATCTTTTTACTTGCTATGACTGTTATATGTTCTTGTTTATATACCTTAGTTCAATTCACTGACTGTAAGTTGCTTTGAATATGAGCGTCTGCCGAAACAAGGCCAAATTTGATCAAAATTAAAAGTCATTTGAGGGTGGAGCTCACTAGAATAATACTCAGCAGTGTGCTTCACAAGTGTTCATGTTTACATTTATATTTTGGGCATTTAGCAACATTTACATTTTGTCCAGAGCGATTTTACAGTCAGCATTAATTTAAGGTTGATWAAAAAAAACACATCTCACAGTTTCTGTAACCATTACTGAGGATGTTGTTGTAGTTAAAGCAGGAATCCACAGGTTGTTTGCAGCCCTATGTTGTCAAACTTTTTCTGTAGGGTTTTCTAGTGATGGGGAAATGAAGCTTCCTGAAGCATTGAGGCTTTCCGGCCAATTGTCTTGAAAATAATTTAGAGAAGCCAACTTATTATTGATGACGTCAATAATAAGTAGCCTTTTTTCCCTCTACTAAACCAATTCCAAACCAATCAGTTGGTTATTCAACGAAACACAGCTTCAAACGTCATTGTTCACATGCTTCTGATAAAGTGATACAGGAATCGGCACACTTCTTCGAAGGAAACTGCTTAGCGACTTCGACGCATGCCTCAGAGCTCTGGTATCAAGCGTAACATCACTAGTGTTTTCACTTTGAACGAAAACAGGGGGGTTGAGCCCTGAGCCACCTTGGGCTGACCTCCTGGGCAATGTTTGTTTTTGCGTTAAATCCCATCTCGTCGAATGACCCTGCTGCCCCAGTGCTGGAGAGGAAGTGAAAGTCACTTGTATGCTAACATTATAGCTGCCATTAACAAAAACAGAGCAGACGAAGCCAACAAGCTAGCTAACTTGTTTGCAGATAAACTGCTGGGTAAAGAAATGCTGGGTTAAAAACAACCCAATTTGGGTAAATATTGGACAGAACACATTGACCCAGCATGTTGGGTCACAACAACCCATTGTTTTCTTTAGGTTGGGTTGTTGATGCTGGGTTATTGAGCTATGATCCCCCAGGTCAGATCAGAATACTTAGTAGGGGTGTGGCTTTCAGATAGTTATTTTTGGCCAACCATGAGAGTAAATGTCATTCTGGTTAATCTATTCTGTTGTCAACCCATGTTAAAATTGACCCTAACACTTTTTGTAGTGTAAATTAATTGTACACAAGTGTCTAGGCATGAGCTTAAGGACCCGGGAGTTTACAAACCCCTTGGAGTGGGCGTCATGTTGATCCTCTTCCAACAGCTCACCAGTATCAARGCCATCATGTTCTATGCTGAGAATATCTTTTAGGAAGCCCATTTTAAGAACAGCAACGTTGCTACGGTGGTAGTAGCAGCAATCCAGGTGGTGTTCGCTGCTGTAGCAGCATTGGTCATGGACTGCGCTGGAAGAAAGCTTCCCATCCTCTCAGGAGTTTCGATGTGCCTAAGCACTGATGCCTTTGGTGTCTACTTCAAGTTGTCCAGTGAAACCCATGGTAACTCCTCAGGACTTTGCCTAGTAGAGAGTCCCCTAGCAGAGGACCTTGCGGCTGAGCTGTCCTGGCTCGCACTGGCCAGCATGGGCTTCTTCATCACCCCAAAAAATAGCTGGAAAAAGTTTTGCTAGAGTTGTTRAGTTCACACATCACACTTGAAGATTCACAAAATATGTGTGCACCAGAGATATTTGTCAATTTTACTTACAAGGCTTGCATTTCATTATGTTRATATATTTTTTTGTTTGTTTACAGTACAAGAACAGTTTACAACTTTTTAAATTGTGAGAGAACAATTAAGGCTATGTGCATGTAAGTAAGAATTTGGCCCATAATGATAATTAGATAGTTTACTGATTTTAATGTTCTCTTTGTACCATGCGGGTATACATTTGTAAGTGTGCACAAATGTCCTGTTGGAATTATTTGTCATGTTTTTCTTCTGAAATAACGAAATGTTTTTACAAAAACATTTTAGAAAGGTGGAGAAAAGTAAGAATGGCTGTGTGAATACACATGCAGTATCAATGCACACTGTAATATGTGGTATACTATTACCGGTGCCAAAACATTGAAACTGAATGTGCTACACTAGTGAATGGTCATATCATGCTAATAAAAGACTTGTCTAATAAAAAAATAAAAAAAGTGGCAAGGCATAGCCCAATGTTGGTATAGTTGTAATATTGAAATGTTATTCATTTTGTATTAAGAAACATACTGTGCAGATCTTTTGAAGGAAAATTGAGAACTGCAGTGAACAAACTTAACATGATGAACATGAATGACATTTACTCTCACGGTTGGCCAAAAATGAACTATATGAATGCCACGCCCCCAACAGGTCACGCATTTGGATTATCCAAACATGGGATAATTTAACCCTCAATTGGGTTTTTATTCACTTTCATGCTGGGTTGACCCAGCATATGGGTCTTTTTTTATATWATCCATAGGTTATTTTCAGGAGATGTGGTCTATTGGGGGTGTGGCTTTCAGATTGGTCTTTATGGACACATTCTTTGCAGTACTTTATTTTATTMCCTTGTTGCAAACAGGATGCATGTTTTGGAATATGTTTTATTCTGTATAGTCTTRCTTCTTTTCACTCTGTCAATTAGGTTAGTATTGTGAAGTAACTATAATATTGTGGATCCGTCCTCAGTTTTCTCCTATCACAGCCATTATACTCTGTAACTGTTTTAAAGTCACCATTGGTCTCACGTTGAAATCCCTGAACAGTTTCCTTCCACTCCGGCAACGGAATTGCCAATCTACCAATAGGTGCCCTTCTTTGCGAGGCATTGGAAAACCTCCATAGTCTTTTTGGTTGAATCTGTGTTTGACGTTACCTGCTCGACTGAGGGACCTTATAGAATCTCTGGGACCTTACAGGGCCATTCTATTATTGCACACAGAGTCCATGCATGTGACTTGTTAAGCAGGTTTTTATTCCTGAACTTATTTATTTAGGCTTGTCATAAAAAAAGGGGTTGAATACTAATTGACTCAAGACATTTCAGCTTTTGTAAACATTTGTCAAACATAATACTGCTTGACATTATGGGGTATGGTGTGTAGGCCAGTGACATCTCTATTTAATCCATTTTAAATTCAGGCTGTAACACACCAAAGTGTGTAAAAAGTCTGGGGTGTGAATACATTCTGAAGGCATTGTGTAAGGCACCAGGGATAGTATAGATCAGGATTTATAGACAGAGAATGAGAGAAAAAGACAGAGGGAGGGGGAGAACGAAGGGGGGGGGGGGGCATAGGGAAAGAGAGAGAGAGAGATAGAGGTTGGGGGGCAGAGAAAGGAGAGAGAGAGAGAATTGAATTGTACATTGAATTGAGAGAGAATGAGAGAGTGAGAGAGAAAGAGAGAGAGAGGGTGTTTTTTTTATCTCTCGATTCCTCCTTCCCGTCCACCAAAGCACTAACCACCGTCGTCTCATCGCCTCATATCATACAGCTACAGATGCACCGCTGTCTCACAAAGGATAGCATATCTATCAGGGTGTTCCTTCTTATCATCTTCCTGTGTGAGTATATATTTCTATTGCCATTTGCGTTKGAATAAATAGTAAACCAATCTGCCTGCTCCGCTCCATCTGTGGTTGTAGCTGACCACCCAAAGAATCTGCAGATAACCATCAGCTTTCTGTACAAGTTCTTAACCCTGTTTGTAACACATACAGATTWTTTTTTTTWWACATTGGAGTACATGGGGCTTTTACTAAAGAGGATATACCTATTTTATTTTGGTTAATAAGTCATAGAATTGATCAATCTGAATTTTTTGGGGGTGTCTTGTTACCATGACAACGACTGCTCCAAACGCCAGGAGAAATTGAGGTTATCTGGAGTCCTCTGACCCCAGGTTCAGTTTTCAGATTCAACCTTCGATTTGAATATATATCTCCTGTGTTATATCCCCAAGAGAGACATAGCTAGGATATAATTAGGCGTGTTTCTATTGTGACAGACAGCAGCTGGACTGGGATGTATGACGTGTGTGTGTGTGTGTGTGTACCTGACTGACATAGTATGACTTCCCCCTCTCTGATTATGTGTGTGCCGCTGCTCCACATTGATTGGCTTTGCTGACTGTGCATTCTATAGGTCCTCTATGTGTCTTTCATTGACTGTGTGTGGGCTGCGGTGTGTGTTTTATTGACTCCTCTTAATGTCTTTTTGCCTGGCTCTTTAAAGACCAGCTCATAGTGTGTCATTCCCATTGATTAGCCCACTAAATGCTTTTGTTACTATGCTGATTTCTGTCTCTCACACTGCGGAYGTGTGTGTGTGAACGAAGGGTAGCGTACAGTGGAAACAGAACATTCGCCGTTACATTCATTAGGGTCCATTCAGACTGATGCTGCTGTGGTTGCTTTCAAAATGGCACTATATTCTCTCTATAGTGCACTGCTGCTACTAKCAGCAGTACTACACCTACACCTGTCGACGACACAAGTTGTTTTGCTTCCACGAGCACATCCAATGCTAGCATCAGTAATTCTACATTTGTTGTTAGCCCAGCTGGCATGGACACTGACAGTTGTGAATCTGATGCAGCCGAAGAGCTACTGCCCCCTTGCCCTGGAAAGCACCAAACAACAGACAGGSATGTTGGATCAGTGCTGGGGGAAAAGGCCAAAAAAACTATACAGACAATGCCTTSATCAAACAACACTGTTTCATGACGCATCAGTGACATATCAGGATATGTTTTGAAACAATTAATGCTTCACATATAAGCCAGTGAATTCTATGTGTTACAGCTGGATGAGTCAACAGACGTGGTGGGCCTGGCACAGCTCCTGGTATATGTCCGTTACGTTTATGGGGCGGTCAATTAAGGAAGACATCCTCTTCTGCAAACCACTGGAACCCAGGACAACATGAGAGGATATTTTTAAAGTACTGGACAGCTTTGTGACATCAAATGGACTTTGGTGGTCAAGATGTGTTAGTATCTGTACTGATGGCGCAAAGCCATGACAGGGAGATATAGTGGAGTGGTAACGCGCGTGCAAGCAGTTGCTCCCGAAGCTCTTGCTGCTAAGGGAATGCCTGACAGACTTTTTGGACACTACAGTGAAAATGGTTATCTTTGTTAAAGCAAGGCCACTGAACTCTCGTGTATTTTCTGCGCTATGCAATGATATGGGCAGCGACTATGTACCGCTTTTACAACATACAGAAAGAAGTGTGCTGGTTATCAAGGTGGAAAGTATTGATATGATTTTTTGAATTGAGAGACGAGCTTAAAGTTTTCTTGACTGATCATCATTTTCACTTGTCTGACCGCGTGCATGATGCACGAGTTTCTCACGTGACTGGCCTATCAGGGTGATGTTTTTTCTCGCCTGATGACTCTCCGCAACTATGTTCAATGTGCGGGACAAAATTGAGGCTGTGATTAAGAAGTTGGAGCTGTTCTCTGGACAACAGACAGGTCTTTACATCATTGTATGATTCTTTGTGTGCAAATGAACTCAGGCTTACGGACAATGTCAAATGTGATATAGCGAAGCACCCGAGTGAGATGGCTGCGCAATTACGTAGGTACTTTCCCAAAACGGATGACACAAACAACTGGATTTGTTATCCCGTTCATGCCCTGCCTCCAGTCCACTTACTGATATCTGAACAAGTGAGCCTCATCGAAATTGCAACAAGCAGTTCTTTGAAAATGTATTTTAATCACAAGCCACTGCCAGATTTCTGGATTGGGCCGCGCTCAGAGTATCCTGCCTTGGCAAATCGCGCTGTTATGACACTGATGCCCTTTGCAACCATGTACCTACTGCTGAAGTCGAAAGTTTACATACACTTAGGTTGCAGTCATTAAAACTCGTTTTTCAACCACTCCACACATTTCTTGTTAACAAACTATAGTTTTGGCAAGTCGGTTAGGACATCTACTTTGTGCATGACACAAGTAATTTTTCCAACAATTGTTTACAGACAGATTATTTAACTTATCATTCACTGTATCACAATTCCAGTGGGTCAGAAGTTTACATACACTAAGTTGACTGTGCCTTTAAAAAGCTTAGAAAATTATATCATGGCTTTAGAAACTTCTGATAGGCTAATTGACATCATTTGAATCAATTGAAGGTGTACCTGTGGATGTATTTCAAGGCCTACCTCCAAACTCAGCGCCTCCTTGCTTGACATCATCCAAAAAATCCAAAGAAATCAGCCAATACCTCAGAAAAAAAATGTAGATCTCCGCAAGTCTTGTTCATCCTTAGGAGCAATTTCGAAATGCCTGAAGGTACCACGTTCATCTGGACAAACAATAGTACGCAAGTATAAACACCATGGGACCACGTAGCTGTCATACCGCTCAGGAAGGAGATGTGTTCTGTCTCCTAGAGATGAACGTACTTTGGTGCGAAAAGTGCAAATCAATCCCAGAACAACAGCAAAGGAACATGTGAAGATGCTGGAGAAAACAGGTACAAAAGTATCTATATCCACAGTAAAACGAGTCCTATATCGACGTAACCTGAAAGGCCACTCAGCAAGGAAGAAGCCACTGCTCCGAAACCGCCTGTCACGTTCCTGACCTATTTTCTGTTGTTTTGTATGTGTTAAGTCGGTCAGGGCGTGAGTGTGGGTGGGCATTTCTATGTTTTGTGTTTCTATGTTTAGGTCTTGTAATCAGCCTTATATGGTTCTCAATCAGAGACAGGTGTTTGACGTTTTCCTCTGATTGAGAACCATATATAGGTTGGCTGTTCACACTGTTTGTTGGTGGGTAATTGTCTCCTGTGTCTTTCGTGTCTGTGCACCACACGGGACTGTTTTGGCTGTTCATTCGTTTGATGTAGTCCTCGTCCGAGGAGGAGGAAGACGACAGCCGTTACACCGCCATATTAAAGCCAGACTACGGTTTCCCACGGCACATGGGGACAAAGATCATACTTTTTGGAGAAATGTCCTCTGGTCTGATGAAACAAAAATAGAACTGTTTGGCCATAATGACCATCGTTAGGTTTGGAGGAAAAAGGGGGAGGCTTGCAAGCCGAAGAACATCATCCCAACCGTGAAGCACGGGGGTGGCAGCATCATGTTGTGGGGGTGCTTTGCTGCAGGAGAGATTGGTGCACTTCACAAAATAGATAACATCATAAGGTTGGAAAATTATGTGGATATATTGAAGCAACATCTCAAGACATCAGTCAGGAAGTTAAAGCTTGGTCGTGAAAGGGTCTTCCAAATAGACAATAACTCCAAGCATACTTACAAAGTTGTGGCAAAATGGCTTAAGAACAACAAAGTCAAGGTATTGGAGTGGCCATCATGAAGCACTAACCTCAATCCTGTAYAAAATATGTGGGCAGAACTGAAAAAGCGTGTGTGAGCAAGCAGGCCTCTGTCAGGAGGAATTCACCCAACTTATTGTGGGAAGCTTGTGGAAGGCTACCCGAAATGTTTGACCCAAGTTAAGCAATTTAAAGGCAATGCTACCAAATACTAATTGAGTGTATGTAAACTTATGACCCACTGGGAATGTGATGAAAGAAATAAAAGCTTAAATAAATCAGTCTCTCTACTATTATTCTGACATTTCACATTCTTAATATACAGTGGTGATCCTAACTGACCTAAGACAGGGATTTTTTACTAGGATTAAATGTCAAGAATTGTGAAAAACTGAGTTTAAATGTATTTGGCTAAGGTGTATGTAAACGTCCGACTTCAACTGTAGCTGTACCATGATATTTGCATTGTTACTAAGTAAACCTCCAATTCTTCTCCACCATTCCACCCGCTAAAACCTAAACCTATCCCAAGTTGGGTTGTCGTCCCAGTGACCGGCAGACCACCCCGGTCCCCCCGGATCCCAGGGCCCCTAAGAGACCTGGAACCTATCCTTAAAAAATAGCACACAGTGCCACCCACAGAACAGAAGCACATTAACTGCCAAAAGCATTTCCAACAGCCRCACCTCAATTGTATTATATACAGTTATTTTAAACAGATACACCACCGGTCAAACGTTTTAGAACAACTACTCATTCAAGGGTTTTTCTTTATTTTTACTATTTTCTACATTGTAGAATAATTGTGAAGACATCAAAACTATGAAATAACACATATGGAATCATGAAATAACCAAAAAAGTGTTAAACAAATCAATATATATTTTATATTCTTCAAATTGCCACCCTTTGCCTTGATGACAGCTTTCCACACTCTTGGCATTCTCTCAACCAGCTTCATGAGGTTGAATGCAATGCATTTCAATTAACAGGTGTGCCTTCTTAAAAGTTCATTTGTGGAATTTATTTCCTTCTTTATGCGTTTGAGCCAATCAGTTGTGTTGTGACAAGGTAGGGGTGTATACAGAAGATAGCCCTATTTGATAAAAGACCAAGTCTATTTTATGGAAAGAACAGCTCAAATAAGCAAAGAGAAAGGACAGTCCATCATTACTTTAAGTCATGTCAATACGGGACATTTCAAGAACTTTGAAAGTTTCTTCAAGTGCAGTCACAAAAACCATCAAGCGCTATGATGAAACTGGCTCTCATGAGGAACGCCACAGGAATGTAAGACCCATAGTTAGCTCTGTTGCAGAGGATACYTTCATTAGAGTTAACAGCCTCAGAAATTGCAGGGCAAATAAATGCTTCACAGAGTTCAATTAACAGACATCTCAACATCAACCGTTCAGAGGACACAGTGTGAATCAGGCCTTCGTGGTCGAATTTCTGCAAAGAAACCACTACTAAAAGACACCGATAATAAGAAGAGACTTGCTTGAGCCAAGAAACACGAGCAATGGACATTAGACCGGTTGAAATGTGTCCTTTTGGTCTGGAGTCCAAATTTGAGATTTTTGTTTCCCACAACTGTGTCTTAGTGAGACGCCGTGTGGGTGAACGGATGATCTCTGCATGTGTTTTTCCCACCATAAAGCATGGAGGAGGAGGTGTTATGGTGTGGGGGTGCTTTGCTGTTGACACTGTCTGTGATTTATTTAGAATTTAGAATTCACACTTAACCAGCATGGCTACCACAGCATTCTGCAGCGATATGCCATCAAATCTGGTTTGGACTTAGTGGGACTATCATTTGTTTGACAATGACCCAACACACCTCCAGGCTGTGTAAGGGCTATTTTACCAAAAAGGATAGTTTTTAAAAATGTTATTGAACCTTTATCTAACTAGGCAATGGAGTGCTGCATCAGATGACCTGGCCTCCACAATCCCCCAACCTCAACCAAATTGAGATGGTTTGGGATGAGTCGGACAGCAGAGTGAAGGAAAAGCAGCCAAAAAGTGCTAAGCATATGTGGGAACTCCTTCAAGACTATTGGAAAAGCATTCCAGGTGAAGCTGGTTGAAAGAATGCAAAGCGTGTGCAGAGCTGTCATCAAGGCAAAGGGTGTCTACTTTGAAGAATCTCAAGTATAAAATATATTTTGATTTGTTTAACACTTTTTTGGTTACTACATGAATCCAAATGTGTTATTTTATAGTTTTGATGTCTTCAATACTATTCTACAATGTAGAAAATAGTAAAAATAAAGAAAAACCCTTGAATGAGTAGGTGCTCTTAAATTTTGACTGGTAGTGTACATTCAAAAAATCTTGCTTATCTTAATTTCCACAATTAATGAACAATATGCGTAATAATGTAGGCAGTTCATGTGAAGGATTGCTACCTATAACCAGGATTGCCATTACAAAAATTACATTTTTGGCAAGCAATTATTATTTTAGAAAACAATTATTGTGATTCATCCTATATTGTCCCTAACATCTTTCCCCCATAGCAACAGGTGTGGGATACACACACACACACACACACACACACACACACACACACACACACACACACACACACACACACACACACACACACACACACACTCCCCACCCTTCCTCCACAAACAACAACAAGCTCAGTTGTTCCATCCCCGAGCCTAAAGGACTTGATGTGCGAATGCCTATTCAGTTGTAGCTGTTTGAGAAGGCATGCAAAATTGAGCAAGAATGGGGAGATTTGATTAACCAATGTCTTAGCTGATGGAGCTCAGATACACCCCTTTCTCCTGAAATACACACACGCTGGTCCCCCATTGTGACCATTTTCCCAAGCATCTCTGTGCAGTCAGACCTTTAATTATGTTGTGCCACCAGGGCCACAATAATTTCCCCCCTTGTCAGAGTGTGACCCCCCTCCCCATGGGTTAGTGCAGCTAGTGTTGCCAGCACTGCTACTACCTGGGTTGGGTCACCCCACCGGAATCCCCACCGGCTAGGTTTAAGGTAGTCAAGGTTCTCATTAGCAGCTTTGAGAAATTCCTTGTATATTATGCTCACCCATCTGGAGGCTTTGGCTCTGTTAGGACCAACTCTGCCAGGCAGGCTCAACGTCTTGAGGGTGCGGTGCTGCTTTAGTGGGTCTCTGACCACATTTATCTTTCTGTCATGGCTGCATATAGAATACTTCATCTAACAATGAACTTAGCCTTATTATGCTTTTGGGAAACTGGGCCCTGAACTGTTTCCCAGAAGGGAGTTTTTGGAAGAGGGGGTTGAAGGGGTCAGGAATGATCTTTCCTGTACTCTTCCTTTCCCTGGAGTCGTGCAGGACCTCGATGGAGGGCAGGTGGCAGCTGATGAACCTCTTAGCAGATAGGACAATCTGCTGCAGTTTGCCCTTAGAGCGGGCTTACTCATTCCCAAACGAGGAGGTGAGGATGGACTTGATGATCTTTGTGTAGAACCGAATCAGTATTGTCCACGAGAGTTCGAATTTCTTACCTGTTTGGGTTGGTCATTTCTTCAGAGTTTTGCTGGGATATCTGTCAGGAAGCGCATTGCTTTGACGTTGCTGCTTTGTGCCTGTTGTCGTGCAGTTTGGAGAAATCACGTACATCACAAAGGCCACCTCATCTGTCAGAAGAGAAGCATAGACGGCGCTAATTTTTCAGCGTTTGAGTTTGCCAGAAACGAGGGGGGATACGAGATGCGATGAGGGGGTAGAGGAATATTAAAGGCTGTTGACTTGCCAACATCTGGGAATGTTTCCAGTGGGAATGAAAAGGAAGAAAAACGCTTGATAGCTGACTGTCCTCAAAAAGGAATTAATAGCTGCAGGGTCCCAGAGGGTGGAGGATTTAATGCGCTAGCAAAGCTAATTTATTGTCACTATATATCAATGTTAGCCTTTTTCTACGTTTTTCCATTTCACTTACAGAGGCCGTTCCCTCTGGAAAGATATAAGTGGTTTTCGTAGCTTTCATCACTGTATTTTCATGTGCGTACTAGGGTGGATAGAATGTGTACCCAAGGATCTAGGAGGGTGTTAAATAGCGTGTGTGTGTTTGATACTGTGTGTGTGAGTTGGCCTACATAATGGTCGTGTGTGAAGTTGATTGAGATGAGAGAGGGGGTGAGGGGGTGGGAGGGGGGGGGGGGGGGGGCATGAGTGTGTCCCATATTGATGGATGAATTTCAGTCAGTGCCAGTGAGTGTTTTCATCCCATATGGCACCCTATTCCCAAAGGGCTCTGGTCACAAGTAGTGCACTACATAGGGAATATGATGCCATTTGGGACGAAGATGGAGTGTCTGGGCTGCCCAAGGGCCGGGATTGTCGTGTGGTGCCAATCATCTCATCGATCTGTTTGTGTTTTCACTAGCCAGAGCTGTCCACCGCTGCACGCCAACGAGTCAGATGAAATATCTCTCTCCTTTCTTCACCTCAATATATGAGAGAGAGAGAGAGAAGAACTATGATCCACTCATAATGTCATACTAGACATGAATAGATTTATGAGCAGAGAGTTACTGTAATCCAAGCTATTCCATATAACGTAGCAGTGCTCTTTAAATCTATTTCTGTTGTACCAAGTAAAGGCAGAACGCATGTGCGAAAGCTGAATGTTGTAGCTCATGATTTGTTTCATGTTTGTCAAGAGAGCCTTACTGAGAAAATGAAACTCTTGAATTAGGGTTTATAATTGGTTTATACTCAAAGAATTATCAGCTATTTTAACTTAGAAGAAGAAATATACTGTAGTATAGACAAATTTTTTCCCTTGAAATTAAGGACTGTTTTAGAATGTATTGTCTGTATGCACACAGGGACAAGCTGGGAGATTTTCCTACTGAAATAGCCATTTATAATCCACTCAGTGAGCTAACAATCCGGTCGCATTGACTGATTAATGACCAATCAATGCTGCTATTCCGTTGATCCCCATTGATGGTGTAGCTGGTGCCTAAATGGCGCCCTATTCCCTTTATAGTGCAGGAAATGTAAAACTCGTAGTGTATTTGATGATTTTCTATTACGAAAAATGTATCAACCCTACAAAAATTGCCATTTGGAACGTAGGTGTAAGTCTTTGAACCCACGGTAAGGCCCTTCCTTAGTAACTAATGACGGGATATAGCTGTAGCCTGCCATTGTTTGCCTCTGAGCTCAGATAAGCCTTTGTCTGCATCCCAAATTGGCTGCGACCCTATCTATGCTCTATGTAGTACACTACTTTTGACCAGAGCCCTATGGGGCTCTATGAATAATGAAGGTGCCATTTGGGACATTACCTTTTAACTATATTATTCTCTGGGTGGTTGGCTGTTGATTGGTTATAAACTGGGTAGTTGTTAAGTAAATAATGTCTATGGGTGGCTCTCTTTACATGATAGGAGGCTCAGTATTCGGTACACAGAGCATGGATTTTATCTCTAGTAGCTAGCTACCTCTGCACCAGTTTCACAACACAAGGATCTATGGTGCTTTTGCTGTCGCTGTGCTACAGTAAAGAGAGAGAGAGTATTAGCACAGTAGACAGTACAGTATACATATATAACACAGTATCAGCACTGCCTATAGCGGTATTCAGGGTATACACAGTACAGTGTATAGCAGTAGTAGTCAGGGTCTACATGATACAGTTATAATGACTGTTGTCAGCGTATGCATGATGCTGTTTAAACCAGCTCTGCAGCCCTGGGGAAGAGCTAAGCTGCTCAGGTAAGGTTCTCATATGAGTTATACTAAAACTCTCAGGCCTGCCTAGGTTTGGCTGTTTTTCTCTTTTCCACTGCCTGGCAACAGAGGTGTGTGTTGTGTGTGTGTGTGTGTTGTGTGTGTGTGTGTGTGTGTGTGTGTGTGTGTGTGTTGTGTGTGTGTGTGTGTGTGTGTTGTGTGTGTGTGTGTGTGTGTTGTGTGTGTGTGCGTGTGCGCGTGCGCGTGTGCGTGGTATAGAGGGACCTGAAGGGAAATAGAAGTATTTGATGTGATTGTTTAAGGGGACGCCCCTCACTTTCACCATACATGTCCCTTGACAACATGTATAATCTTATTAACCTTTCAGTGATACCATCCCGGATCCGGGATCCTCCTCATCAAAAAAGCTGACTAGCATAGCCTAGCCTAACGGACAGGGATATCATATAATATAATTTTCATGAAATCACTAGTCCAATACAGCAAATGAAAGATAACATCTTGTGAATCCAGCCATCATTTCCGATTTTTAAAATGTTTTACAGCGAAAACACAATATGTATTTATATTAGCTAACCACAATAGCCAAACACACAACCGCATATTTTCACCATGTTTCCACCGCCTAGGTAGCTTTCACAAAACCGACAAAAAGAGATATAATTAGCACTAACCAGAAACAACTTAATCAGAAGACAGTCTTATACATGTTATACAATACATTTATGTTTTGTTCGAAAATGTGCATATTTGAGGTATAAATCATAGTTTACATTGTAGCCACCATCAAAAATAGCATCAAAGCAGCCAGAATAATTACAGAGAGCAACGTGAAATACATAAATACTCATCATAAAACATTTATGAAAAATACATGGTGTACAGCAAATGAAAGATAAACACCTTGTGAATCCAGCCAATAATTTCAGATTTTTTAAAGTGTTTTACAGGGAAAACACAATATAGAATTATATTAGCTTACCACAATAGCCAAACACGCAACCGCATTATTTCACCGCCAAAGGTAGCTTTTCGCAAAAACCAGCAATAAATATAAAATTAATCACTAACCTTTGGGACAACTTCATCAGATGACAGTCTTATAACATCAAGTTATACAATACATTTATGTTTTGTTCGAAAATGTGCATATTTAGAGCTGCAAATCGTGGTTATACATTGTGAATACGTAGCAACATTTCCAGAAGTCCGGAGATATTTTGGACACTCACCTAATCTGACCAAAGAACTCATCATAAACTTTACATAAAAATACTTGTTGTATGGCAAATGAAAGATACACTGGTTCTTAATGCAACCGCTGTGTTGATTTTCTAAAATAACTTTACTACAACATACAAAATACATTATTGTGAGACAGCGCTCACATATTCTCCGCCCTGTTGGATTCTACATATTCCACAGAAATACGAAATAACTGACAAAATGGCAGAACCTGTCACTCCAAAAGCTCTTGTTCGACCTCCAGATCAAGCAAGGCACCCATTCCACCTTCCACTACCTGTTGACATCTAGTGGAAGGCGTATGAAGTGCATGTATATCGATAAATTAAAAGCCAGTTGAATAGGCAGCCCTGAAACAGAGCCTTGGTTTCAGATTTTTCACTTCCTGTATGGAAGTTTGCTGCCAAATTAGTTCTGTTTTACTCACAGATATAATTCAAACAGTTTTAGAAACTTGAGAGTGTTTTTCTATCCAATAGTAATAATAATATGCATATTGTATGATCTAGAATAGAGTACGAGGCTGGTTTAAATTGGGCACGGTTTTTTCCAAAGTGAAAACAGCGCCCCCCTATTGCTTGATATCTCTGGCAGTGTTATTTCAAAGATGATCTAACTATGGTATGATCTTGAAATATCCCTTGTGGGCAAAAACCTGGTTGAAATAGCACCTTTTCTGCTGCAAAACCTGGTTGAAATGACATATTTCAACCAGTTGTGCCCACTATGATAGTTTACACTGACGAGGGACTCGAAGGGTTAAGAGTTTGTTATGTGTTACTGTTACTATGATTATAATGACAAAGTAGCTGGTGTTGATCTTGATAGGTGACAAGAAAACCGTTTCAGGGCAGGCAACTCTAAAAATGTGCTACAATATCCATTCTTCTCTCTCTCTCTCTCTCGATAATAGATCTTCACTTCCTTTCCATGAACCGCCAGCAACATTACACTCAAGTAATGTGACAGTTCTTGTCCTTGAGCATGAGTTAGATCTCCGCTCGCTTCCCTCTGTTTTCTAATATCATCTGTTTGACTTGATCTTGCTGAAGGAACAGTTTGCCTCTCGGGGGATCTTAATTGAACCACTAGAATAGATGATCGTTGTTAATTGGAAAAAAAGTGTTGAAGGGGGGGTGGGGGTTTGAAGACCTAATGTGGCTAGTGTGTTAAAACGTGTGTCGCGTTTTGAAAGACTGATCTGGATAGCGGGAGTGCTTCAGAAAGGACAATTTGAGAGATCCAAGCATTAGTAGAGCAATCGAGTGTATGGTCGTCTTCTCCGCACTGTAAGTCTGTGCTTGGGGTAAGAAAGCTCAAAGCTGTCTCTTCAGTGTTTGTAAGCGTCACAACGTCCGGGCCACGGGCACACCACGCCTGATTCAGAGGGGTTGGGTTAAATGCGGAAGGACATAATTTGGTTGAACGCATTCAGTTGTGCAACTGACTAGGTATCCCTTCCTGTTTCCCATTCACATACACTAAATTGCTGGCGGTTGCCTTGCCCGATGTCGTTGAATGATTGTCATTCCCAGTCCTAATGAAGTGTGCATGGTGTTGTGTATGTGTGTGTGTAACCAATTACCCGCTGTTTAGCAAGCCAGAAATGTATGCACCTTGTTAAAAATGGTGGGTACCCCACACGAGGAAACTACAACCCTTATCACATTTTTAACAGTATGGTTCTATGCTTAACGTCAGGCAAAATTTAAAAAAAACAAAAACTGTGATGAGTTAAAATTTTTCAATTAGGATCAACCTTTTTCCAAACTGTTTGGTCAGTTGTTAGTTTCCTTCAACCATCCTCCACAATCAGTAAATATGTCTGGTAGATAGGAGTCACCAATCCCTCTCCTTTCAACCTGTTAACTTTAATCAACAGAATAATATACCTGAACTATTCTCTAACTTCTCAATTCAGTGGCTGTTCTAAACTTGCCTTTCATCCATCAGAACCAAAGGGATTGCATGCTGTTGATAAATAAGATGCTTTCGCTGTATTTCCCATCATAGAAAAACAGTGGAATGGCACATTTGGCATGTAAAGGACTCAGAAACATTGTTTCATCCGGTTGGATTCTGGTTAGATATCTAGGATATTTCTTTATTTCCTTTTCAAAAAGATATAACAAAAATTGGCAAATCTTGAGCTTTGTTAAGCTATGGACTGACATCAAAGGAAAGGATTACTTAAACCTGAATGTATTTCACCAGAGTTCAACAACATTAAGGCTGGGATTCAATCCGGGATATGCTTGGTCAAGCTATGCACCTGGTTCAAAAGGCAATGTTTTCCCCACGTTGTGGAGAACCTCATTCCCACAAAGTTGGATGTTGCATTATCTCGAAATTACCTTTAAATGTCAAACCCTGCTAAACGGCGATCTACCACTTGATCGGATTTAATTCCTGACCTGAGGACCTGAGGAAGAAAAGAGAGTAAAGTTATTTTATAGGGGGATTTTAGACTTCCAACTGCCTGTTTTACTTTCTCTGCACAAAACACACAAACCAAAGCAACTGTCATGGACTAAAAGCATTTTAACAGTCAGGCAGGGCTACGATTCTGAGTAAGACAGAATAGACATAATGCTATAAGGGCTTTGAATTGGTCTTGTTTAACAAAAAATATAGATTATTTGTTTGGGACACACCCAAAGTTGATAACATCATTAATGCTCGGTTGGATGCCATAGACAAACACAACAGACCCTTCTCTCCAATTGTTAATGTCCACCTTCATCCAGTATTCTCCTGTCATCATATCTGTATGACCCACTGAGTGTACAAAACAAAGTAGGAAACACCTTGGTCTTTTCCATGACAGACTGGACCCAGTAGTGAAAAGCAAAATCCCTTATTGAATTCCACGTGTATATTTCCAAACTTAATTTAGTGATAGATTCCAGTAGGGGCTTCTGAGGGGCCAGGAAAGGATTCCACAAATGGAATGGCATCAAAATAACCTGCAACCATGTGTTTTGGAGTATTTCAATTACCCATTCTTTACTATTTCCCCTCAGATAAGTCGGGTTTAGCCATTTGAACTAGATGTTCAGGAGTCTTTGAATTGGCTTTTCAGGGAGGCAGGAAGTTAGGATGCCTGTTCAGTCGGCGAAATAACCTCGACCTCTGTGGACCTAGGTAGCTATTGGACAGCATCCGGCGCTGCTGCGCCTTCTTCACCACGCGTTACCCGTGTCTTGGCTCGGGGTGACCCATTCAGTTTGGTGCTACCAGATGGGAACAGTCATATTGGACTGTAATACGAGGGTCGCGGCTGGGAAGGTGCTATAAGGGCCTTTCCTCTGTTTATACACACGACACTATACTTTGGTCATAACCCTTTGTCCACTGCCCTCGTAAGCGAACCTTTGAAGAGAGTATGAGACCAAGGCCGCTATGCTGGAATTAAGTGGACAAATACACTTCTTTATTAATGACGATGAAAACAAACGAAATAAACGAGCGGGAACACATACTATCTACACCTCAAAATCGTAGACACAAAGAACATCTATAGAGAAAGCCTTCCACGATCAATCGAATCGTGCAAGTCTTATTGATTACTAATAGAGTTTGACCAAGATAGGCGAAGCAGACTGTAGAGAGCATAGGTGACATAATTTCCACCCTTACCAAGAACTCAATCCTAACATCTTGGGCACTATGGTGCCTAAAATATGGCTCCCCAATCAGAGACAACATAGGACCCAGCTTCGTCTCTAATTTGAGAACCAATCTTAGGGCAACCCATAGACATGAAGGCACTCAATACAACATCCTCACCATCCCCTTGGAGAACTAGACACTTGCCCCATAAAACTTAAACGAGAAAAACCAGCTCTTCTCGTCGGAGCCTAGATTAGCAGAAAAACAACATTCTACAGTCCCCTCCCAACCGTACTGCTATAGTCGTCAGTACTCGCAACATGCATCTCTGACTTAAAATAATAATGAAAGAAAAACATTGAAAGGATTTGAGAACGTGACAGGCGCCAGGGCGTGACCAGTATTAAGGTCGTGGCTGCAAATGGTAGGAACCAGCTGGCCCCACACTGCAAGTGTTTACCTGGCCGTCGCATCCTGAGGCTTATCGCTTACATGCAGAGTGGCCTTGTGAGGTTCGCAGAGGGAGGGCGCGAGAAGCCAGTGTATTTCGACAACGTACACCCCAGTGGCTAGCGTTGGATCTCTCCCCGACTAGTGGTTGTCAAGCTGTGAGAAAACCATTTTTCGAATCTCGGGGGAGAACCGCGAGCACAGAAAATAGTCTCCTGTAGGTGGGAACATATAGTCTCTTTCTTTCCCATTATGCCCTCTATGTCCTTCTGGGGCGTTCGGTGCACACTGTTTTGGTCTGCTTGACCTTGTGTATTTGTGGTGATGGGACACCAAGGCACTTGAAAGTCTCAACCCTCCCGTTCCACAGAGCTGCACAGGACCTTCGAGTCCAATTGAGAGAATGGCGCGCAGCTTGTGGGCTTCCCGAGTCTATGCCTTCCTTTTCCCGTAGTCCACAATCATCTCCATTATCTTCTGACCTCCCCCTTATAGGCTGTCCTCGTTCATTGTGCGGGGTTTTGAGGAGGCCAACCACTGTTGGTACATCGGCAAATTGTAGTCACTGATTTGGTGAGTTGGAGTCAGTCGTTTGTTATCACATTATCTCGCAATGCCAACTGGCGTTGGGGTCGGAGCTCGTGCAGGAAGTCCAGAATCCAGTTGGCAGAGGGAGGTGTTTAGTCCCGAGGTGACCTTAGCACTTATTGATTTGAAGTCTGGTTTAGGGATTCTACATTCCTGCTTCTTTTATCCTCCTCCTTCGTTAGGTCACGATTGTTAATAACAGATTCATTCTTGTTGTTATCGAATAGAGAGGAGAATCCTCAAAATGATCTCTTCCATACATTAAGCTTAAGCTCCCTCAGGGACTAAAAACAATACCCTGCCCTTCTGCAAACTGGATCCTGACTTCCCTGTACGAGGCCGACCCCAGGTTGGGTAGGCAAGGTGTAGGGTTAGGCAAAACAATTACAGCATTGTCTACATGACACACCAACACTTGTTAAAAATTTCTTTGCCGATGTGACACAACAGTCGCGTTAAGACCTGTAAATCACGACGGAATGACGAACAAGCCTATAGGGAGCGGAGTCAAGGTAAATTAAGCGAAATGGATTGTGTATCTGAACAGAGGTGAGGGAAATGGAGGACCGAGGCTAGAGCGCCCCCATGTTTTCTATCGAAGGTGCTGCAGTGTAGGAGAGCAGGTGAGAACCTTCAAGTGCCTTGGTGGTCCCCATGTTCGAACCAAGTGAACTATAACATAACAGGTCTCACAAGCATCTAGCCAAAAGAGCTTAGCTTCTGTTCTATAGACACCAAGAACCCAGGAGCATGGCGATTCTACAAATAAGCCTAATTCCTCTGCACGTCAAGAGAAGATGAGTGTATTGTATGGGCTTCTCTCCTAAAGACTCCGTGTGCAGGCAAAGGGATAGTCAAGTTCTTTACCTAAGCGCTTTGCACCCATTGTCGAATACCTTGCACGCCCCACTTGTCCTGGTAGCGATTATACTGCTGCGGCTGCGAACCACACACGACACGGTAATTCAACAGAACGATAAGTGCGGTGAGGCCCTCTTAGACGAGACCACAGTTGAGCATCGCGGACTAACGAGGCCAAGCACTTCCTAACCTATTGGACTAGAAACGCTGCACTGATAGATGCCTAGAGTCAATCGCGCTCTCGGCCCTTAGGTTATTCTTATGTAATTATCTTTATCTATCACCATGAAGTCTCAGGGGTCGAGGGCTGGTGTGAGCATCTTGAGTGGGGCAATTCGTACTTGTGTTTTGGTAAGGACTTGAGAATATCTAGGTCTGCTTGGTGAATGATTTACATTCTGGCAGGTGTCCCGTGTGAGTTTCGGCTGAGTCCACGTATTGTTAGTCGTCTATGGTTGGCTAGATGGTTCTCAATTGAGACAGCTGTTCTACGTTCTTCATGAATTGGAGCCATATTAAGGGGGCATGTCAACACACGAGTTTTCATTTAGTAGATTTAGTGGTGGATTGTCTAACTCAGCGTTCCTGAAGGCGGCCTGGTGTGTCTGCAAACTTTTGTTTAGTTGTAATAGGAAGCCTTCCACGTTTCATCGAGTTTATGGTTTTTGTCTAGTTGTATCGTGTTTGTCGTTTTGTTTATTTCAGTCGTCCACTGTACATAAGAGATATGTATTGTATTGTTATCCACGCTGCGCCTTGGTTCACGTCCTCGCTGCGTTCACAGAGTTTACTTACGAGCGGTCGAGACTGAAGTCAACGCCAAGGCGTGTTTCAGAAGGGAGGGCCTCTTGCATATAGACCTCCAAGCCACCCTAAGGTCCATAGAACTAGGTTCATCTCCGTGGCACTCAGCTATCGGGCTAAAGCTGGTATCTCGGTAGCCGCTCAGAGAGATCTCTAGGTACAAAAGGAGGTCATCCTTACTATACAGCTTCTGACCCCTCACCGCAGCCATAAGCGACTCCTGAAGGAAGCTCAGTCTATGTCCATTATACTTGTGTGCTTACACCAGACATATCCTGCGGGAGTGCGGGATATCTAGTGATCTGTAGATCACCATGACCAATGGTATTACAATTACATGTATCACCTACACCATCACTGTGTTGTCCCATGTAATATTGGACCGTCTGAATATCCTGATTTGATCCTCTTTTCTCCTTTTCCCCGCTCAGGACTCATGCACTTCATCATCTGGAACCTCGTACTCCACTGAAATTGAAGGCTGTATTTTATGAAAACTATGCGTCGGTAGCGCGAGATTCGCAAATAAGAACGGTACAGATTATTCTGCTGATTGTTTATCACCTGGTCCAGTCCTTTCGAGTCATGTTTGGGCCAGAAGATCAACCCAGCTTTTTGCCACCTTAGTTTTTGTAAAACACAACTCGCAGTGGTAGTTTCTCTAGCGGACTTTTCAGTTTTGGAATTGGGACAGGAAGCGGGAAATATGCATATCCTATACTAGAAATGCGACACATCCGAATTTCACTATTTGAAGAGGAAGGGTCTTTCGTGTTGTTCTAGTGCGAGGTACATAGGTAGGTCATTATAAATTAGGCATAGCTGTCATAGTGGGTCTAACTGAGCCATGTCACAACAATCCACAAAAACCAGTACTATAATTTTTTTTGTCTTAAAAATTACAGCGTACCCAATTCCAAAGCCTTTATAGCTTGAGTCTATAGGTCAATTTCACAATGTCATACTCCTCCACGGATACTACCGTAAATGCAGCCTGCTGACCTGGTTCCAATTCATATCGCTTAATCGATGTCAATTTAGACCGATGAGGCTAGGTTTGTGTGTCTGCTGTTGCAGAGATGGAAAGTAACAATAAACCCAAAGGCAAGCTGGAGGGTCCTTATACACCAAATCCAATCGCTGCACTCTCGAAATAAGCAAAATCAAATTGACTACATCAGCTGTCTTTTCGCAATTCTCAACCAGGTTCTCTGCATCGTGCAGGATTAATATATCCCCCAATCCGAGTGTGATCAGATAAACTCCTGCGCCGAGTCCTATAGCAGTGAGGTAGATCAAATTGATAAAGGTGTTTATACCATGTCCGTAGATTAGCAATAACCATATGCACGGTGCGAAATGAATAGAAGTTCTTGGTCCTCCACGAACGGGTGCGCGTGACAGACTATTGCCGTTTGGTACCATGGGTGGCCATTGAGGCATGATCAAGCATAATCCGGACTTTAGCGAAGCCCTAGCGCATTTATTCGTTTGAACTCTATGTGGAACGAATACAGTCGCAGGATTATTTAGTTCATTCCCTTTCTTGCGTGTGATATACGAATAGATTGCACTAGCTTTACAAAGCAATCACAATTGCCAATTTTTGTATATCTTTGGAAGACGGATCACGGATCAAAGTATTGATAATTTGTCCTTATAAAGTGATCTAACCAGATCAACAAGATCAGTACAATGTTTCTGGTCTTCTACATTTTAGCAGAGGTTTCAGGCATCCACCTGTTCTATGATGAAAGTTGAAACAAAACAGGCGACCAAAAGTTGGAGTGGCGCGCGTAATTTATCATCACTCAGCATTATTGGCATTATAATGCTCTCCTTATGTCTGTGATTGATACTGAACAAACACAGGACTCAAAGTTTAAGAACAGCACTTGATGAGAAGTTAGAAGATATTGATAATCAGTTAAGGGTACTATTAACTCTTTCCTCGCCATTCAACAAGGCATCACACCTAGTTGCAGTAACCAAGGAAGAAGAAGGGAATGTTGGTTGATTATCTCTACATTCTACCACGGGCGACACGAAATGTCGTTGAACTAGAGTGATTGGCTCGGAAGACTGTGAAGGTGGGGGACAAACTACAAACTTAACGGCATAAACGCTCCCAGTGCATGGAAACGAGTATTGTATCCACCTATGTAAGGAGTAAAGTAGCTAATATATGCTCTATCCAGTGTATATATTTCGAATTTTTTTTCAAAAGAAACGATTTTTTTAGCACATCTTACTCCGATTATGATCTCATTGCGTGGAAAAGAGCCATCAATCATAGCGTGTTTCTTGGACTCAAAGAATGAAATTATGGTTGCTGAGTTTCCTCGTTCTGACTCGTACTTTATGTCCCCACCATTGAGTAACAACCTCGAGACAAAGTTGCATACATTCTGCTGCTAAGCCGCAAGTGCAGAGGTATTTTAACTAGCCCATACCCAACATTCACAGCGCAGCAACGCAGCCTGGACAAGCTCAAAATCTTTTAGGACTGCGCCGTCTACATTGGGGAACGATCCATTTCACACAATCGTCAGAGCCACAAGAAACGCAGCAAAGTAGTACCGCGTATGTCCGAATTGGTAACCAGGTAGAGGCCCCATATCTGCCTAGTGCACGGTCTGCCACACAACTGGTTAATTTGGTTGCAGACCAAAATGAGTGTTCTGCTCTCGGGCTGCCAAGATGATACCCCAAACCCCTCTGAAATTCCAGGCCAGTGTGTGTTGCCTGCTGCCGTGTGTCGCACGTTGGCACCGCTTCCACAAAAACACTAGAGAAGAGATCAGCTTCGCGCTTCTTCTACCGCCAGAAAGCACAAAGGCAACGTTACCAGGTGATTCCGTGCGACGGGATAGGACGAACATACATACGCTGGATTGCATCTTACTTATTGAATGCGCTTGGATCTTCCTCATAATGTATCTTTCTGACGTCTACACTCCGCTATACATAGTTGAACCCAGTTCCCGTTCCAAACTCGCTATGCAGTCTACCAGACTTAAATATATAACCAAACAGATCTCTTACCACCTATCGAGGCAAACTTTGATAGATCCATTTACAAAAAGCACACCCCCACCACCCCCCCTTTACATAAACAACATGCTACATTATCATTAAACACATTACAATCATATTATCTATACGATATCAATAAAGATCCCCGAAAGAGGGACAACATGACACTTTTCCTAGCATAGTCAAGTTCATAACACACGTAGGTATAATCTAGACAGCAGACAAAGAGTCGGAAGCCGAGCGGAGATCTAACTCATGCTTACCAAAGACAAGACACTGTCACATTACGTTGAGTCGCTAATGTTACTGCCGGTTACATGTGCAAAGTAAGTGAAGTCGGATCTAGCTCGAGAGAGGAGGAAAGAATTCGATGAGAATGGCCTATCTAGAGTATCACATCAGTTTTAAGCAGTTCTCTGACCCTTCTTTAGAATATATAAATCTATCTGCGTGTTTTATCTTAGTCTCAATGGCAACATATACAACTACAAGACCAAATATGTATTGGCACAACCATGTTACGTTCTCGAAACAACTCTACATTCCACAAACGCACATTGCCTTGTGGCCAATTTAAATATTTAGCTATAGTCCCCCCTATTTGATTCGCTATATGATACAACCCCCAAACTCTAACATCTTGAGGCAAAGGACTCATTTAACCCCACTTGAGGATAGTCCCTACAGTCATAAGTGGCTTGAGTGAGGGAACATAAATGCTTCACCTCAATTCAGCTCACAAAAGAGCTATAGTGGATGGGGGTCTATCTTATATCTATTATATTTATGTCATCAACCAGTGTTTTGCAGCAGATAAAGGTTGCTATTTCAACCAGGTTTTTGCCCATCAGGGATATTTCAAGATCATACCATAGTAGTCATAAACTTTGAAATAACCACTGCCAGATATCAAGCAATAGGGGGGCCGCTTGTTTTTCACTTTGGAAAAAAACCGTTGCCAATTTAAAAAACCAGCCTCGTACTCTTTATTCTAAATCAATACAATATGCATATTATTATACTATTGGATAAGGAAAATAATAACAACTCTCAAGTTTCTTAAATACTGGTTTGAATTTAATCTGTTGAGTAAAAACAGAACTAATTTGGGCAGGGCA